>NC_053156.1:162609134-162947884 GCF_016835505.1 Polypterus senegalus
TGAAAAAGTGGTCATCCTCTGCATGAAATATATTTTATTGTCAAGGCAAATCCTTGATAATATAATAAAATATAGAACTATTAGAGGATAATGGTCAGACAACTATGGTATCTTTAATGCCCATAATGTCCCTTAACTTCAATTTCCAATATACAGTAGCAGTTAGAAACATGAGCATATATTACCTTCTTCAACCAGTCTGTGTCATGCACTCACCACCTTTTCTTCATTTCACTAAACTTTTTCAATAACTTCATCACTCCCAAAACCTTTGCCACACGTGGCATCTTTGAGAGCTCCAAAGAAGTCGACGTCTACAACAAGATCTGAACTGCAGAGTATTGTAGATAGAAAAGAGTCTTGTTTTGTTTATGGTTTCAAGCTTGTGTGTGGTTGTGTATTATCCTGTTGAAAAGCATTTCAACACCATACTTTCAAGGTCATACTCTCCTTAAATGTTTTTGCAACTTTTTTTGGAGTTTGAATGTATAGATATGAGTTGACAGTTTTGACCTTGTGGTATAATGGCTACCAAAATCAGCCCTTCTGTATCCCAACTCACTTACCATGACTTTCTCTGCTGAAGAACCTTAAACTATCTCTTCAAAGGAGAAAATGAATGGTGCAATTACGTTGATCATTTTTTTGTCTGTTTTGTTGTTTAAAGTGACAGGACCATATTTCAGTGCGAGTGAAGATCTGTGACAAAAATGATTCACCATAATCCTTGTAACATGAGGGAAAAATCTGAACACATCTCCTTTTGTGATCGACAATTATGCTTTGTGGAACCCAGCATGTACACAATTTTGAATACCCAAAGGAGTCAATTGTTTTGTTGACAGTTCACTTGTATGCTAAGACCTTAACGGAAGATAGTCTTTGATTTACTTCCTGAAATACAAAACCTGCCACACTGAATTGTTGTAGCATGCCTTGTTGGTATACAATTAGAAGCTTACTGCTATGCCTACTTGCTGGGTTAAATATTCAACATTCAGATCTGAACAGGAGCAATGACATATCTGCAACTTTTATATCTATGTTGTCCTTAATCCTGACTACCCACTAATGCTTCATTAAGTGACATGTATACTGAATAACTCTTAAATCACACCCTTATGTAAAATATATAAATAACCGCCCAACCAGGTATAGTACAAATCAAATCAAGTTATTTACTTGATAGGTGCTTGCTAGATTTAGAGACACATCTTTGGGGAAAAGGAAAAAATTGTAATTTTAGCATATATCCCAGCCTCCCCATAATGGACATGCAGAGCAGCTCAGTGGAGGCCACTTGGCATGTTCTTCCAGTAAAACTTTACACTTTTTCATAAACTACCTCACCAGCATTTGGAAGATGCCTCCCTTAGCCCTCTGGCACACAAAAGACTGGCAAACCATTATAATCCACTCAATTTTAGTTCAGTTCCTCTTTCCTCATTGCCTTCAATGCATTTTGCAGAGTTTGGCAAAGTTTCTGAACTCTTCCCGATTTTGCAAAAATCATGGCGAGCAAGCTTTGTGGTGTTTGCACATCACTATTTTTAATGAACTGACCCAGATTCATTGTTGCTTGCACAAAGAGCTGCAGGGATAGTCCCTGGTTCTGTGTGACACTGAATTGAAAGTGGATTTGAAAATATAGCAAAATCTTGATAATCTGTCAGGGGTCGGCACTGAGACTGTGACGTATAAGAGAAAAGAAGGATAACAGCTACTTTAAAAATGACATACTGTCGATTAGCGAAAAGTCGTATTTTTTTTTACAAAATAAAATATAATATAGTAATAACAAAATTAATTAGTTGATATAATATTGTAACAACCAACATAATAAGGAAACACAACTCAGAGGTACTGGACATACTCCAGCAGCAGCATACTGATAAAAAACAATGTTAAATTAAAGAGTGATAAAAATGCAGGTATAACAGACAATAACTTTGTATAATGTTAACGTGTTAATGTTTACCCCCTGGGTGGAACTGAAGAGTAGCATAGTGTGGGCGAGGAACGATCTCCTCAGTCTGTCAGTGGAACAGGACGGTGACAGCAGTCTGTTGCTGAAGCTGCTCCTTTGTCTGGAGATGATCCTGTTCAGTGGATTCAGTGGATTTTTCACGATTGACAGGAGCCTGCTCAGCGCCTGTCGCTCTGCCATGGATGTCAAACTGTTCAGCTCCATGCCTACAATAGAGCCTGCCTTCCTCACCAGTTTGTCCAGGCGTGAGGCGTCCTTCTTCTTTATGCTGCCTCCCCAGCACACCACCACGTAGAAGAGGACGCTCATCACAACCGTCTGATAGAACATCTGCAGCATCTTATTGCAGATGTTGAAAAATGCCAGCCTTCTAAGGAAGTATACTCAGCTCTGTCCTCTCTTGCACAGAGCATCAGTATTGGCAGTCCAGCCCAATTTATCCTCCAGCTGCACTCCCAGACCTATAAATACTTGGGAGTACATTTTACTTGGAGTCTTTGTTCTGTAATAAACAGTGCCCTGTCTTATATTCTGTTTTTTGGGTTACGGAGCACACCTCCAAAACAATAAAAAAAAAGCTTTCCCTTCCAATCAGTTTATCTCCTGCCACTCATGTTCTGTTTTTCTCTATACTGTACCACAAACACTCCTGCTTATTGTCTCCTGACTCCCTACTCAAAATTTTCTTTTGTCGCACCTTCCTTTTTCTCCTAACTTCTCCTATCACTCATCTCCTAAGAGGTGTGTTCACCCCTTACAGAACATATATACGTTATACAATAGGAATATACAGTATACAAAACATGTAAGTTTAAGTGACTTCTCTAAAGCTAAATTTGAAGCAGTAAACTCATACTTAAGTTAAGTAGTACAGATTGTTTTTGTTTTATGCATGTGACATACCAGAAAGAGTTGCTTTGATAGAATAATTTAAATTACTGTTTTCATTGATTATTAGCATATTTGTAGTAGCTGTTGCCTTTAAAATAATACAAATTTATTTCTGAGGAATTGGATATTTATTTTAGTTACATGTGCATCCCATTAACTTTATTGTATTGTAACTGTATCTCAGTGCTACCCTCATCACCACCATTAAGTATGGAATGATATGCTCCTCTAGTTAACTGACATTAGCTGCTTCTTATGTCCCTACGTGTCTAGACAGACAGCTAAACAGGATAGATAGATTAGATAGATTAGATAGATAGATTAGATAGATAGATAGATAGATAGATAGATAGATAGATAGATAGATAGATAGATAGATAGATAGATAGATAGATAGATAGATAGATGTCTCCCAGAATTTCAAATATCTAACCTTTAGTTTGTTTTCAGGTTGTGAACTTTTTTTTTTTGTCCAAGCTTTGTTCCGTAAATACATAACATTTTATTCCTAGCTTTATGTAATGCTTGTAAGCCTTGATTTTTAAAATAGTTAAATAATGTGATTCTGAAAATCATAATTCAGATTAATTCAAAATGTTACGGTTAAATTGTTCTCAGAAGAATGTCTTGAATACAAAAATGTTACAGCAGCATTTGATGCTTTACAAAAGAGGGCACAATGGAATGTCTTTTTCTAATAGGCTAAATGAGTAGAACATCTTCAGACTTGAAAAAGTAGATAATGTGGGGTTGTAATACATGTCTCCAAATTTTACAAAGGCATTGATAATGTTAATCCAGTGTAATTATTCTCTTCAAATTGTTAAACTTGTAGCTGTGTATAGACAATAAGTGAAATCAAGAATAAAAACATGTAAGACCTAAGGAATCTTGAAAATGTGTAAATATCTATAGGGTCATATACTGTGCTTGATGTGGACACCTTGATGGATTTTTTTTAAATCCATATGGATAAAATTTTGGTGAAATTTTGGTACTAGCTAAAACACAGCATAAAAGTTATGAATGGCATGACACAAAGCTCCCAAAATTGGGAAAAAGAAGTAGCAAGTAGAATGATACTTAAAGTATACATTGCACAGCACTGCTTTTTACTATGGGAGTCCTTTGCAGTTGTTTCAGTTTACAGTAAATCTGAAGTTTCTTTAGGAATTCCACTGTGAACATTTATAAAACACACTGCATCATTTGAAAAACTGTGTCAGTGCTTGAAGTGTTGAATCATAGGAAGAGGTTGAAAAGCTTCAAAATTTCTACAGCTTAAAGAACTGGTGGCAAATTTTAAGCAATGCAAAAAAAAAGAATCAGTTATACACAATGTCCAGGAATTAGAGACAGTAGAAAGCTTCACATTCTTGAGCATCACTATCCCCACTGCAGAAACATGGTCAACATATTCATTATTGTCAAGAATGCTCAATAAGGGTCTGATTTTTTTCAGATAGTTAAAGCAGTTCAGTCAACAGGCCGCAAGACTATAAGGCTACATATATTTTCTGTCTCTCATGATAGTTACTATGTTGAACCCTTCAAAGAATACAATTTGGAAAGTGCACTGGGGCGAAGCCATTTGGGTGCAAAAAATACATACAGTATACAAAAACTAGACAAAAAAAAACCAAACTTTAAATGGGAACTGTTTTGCTATTATTTAGGGGGTAGGCAGATTTCTTAAAGTAAGTAAGTAAAGTCAAAAATACAAATTTATTGATAAGTCACTACAATAAAGAAAACAAGATTTAACCTCAAGATATGAATACTTTTCATTTGCTTAGAATTCACTTTTTGCAGTGTGTATTGAGTTTTTTCATGAATTCTCTATTAACCTCAATGCATTTACCTGAGTTCACCAAAATTCCTAAATATTTCCACAATTTCCCTGAACTTGAGATGAAGTAAATTTAGTGGGACTCATTCATCATCTTTGTATATGTATTTTTCCCTATTTAGACCAAAGCCTAGACAAGTGACTAAAAATCTGAGTAAGTTTGGAAACTATTTCGGACCTCTTTGTTGTCCATGCAATAAAAATGAACATTCCTGCATTTATATCATCTGACACAAGAAGCAAAAATTCTACCTACCTTTCAGACCTATTCAGCTCAATGTTGTGGTCAAACGTATCAAATGCAGCACTTATATCTTACAGCAATGAATATGGATACATTAGCAATGCCAAATGCAAGGATTGTTCCTGTACTGTTACCAGTAAAGAATTTCAAAGAAGCTGGAGTAATTTAGGTTTCTCTTCTTGTCTTTCTCTGTTTCCTGCTGTATATACTTTGTATATTTTGGTGTTGCTATATTACTTTAGTCTGCAATCAGGTGACAGTCAACAGAGCCAACTGTTACAGTTCTCAGAATTCTAGTGTATTAATAAATGCATACTATAAATCAGTGTTTCTCAACCTTTAAGTATTTGCAACCTGAGTTTCATAACAGTTTTTATCGAACCCTTGAATGTTTTTTTAAAACCCCAATAAAATGTATTCCTACTTTGTATATTTTTTGCTGCCGATACACCACTACAAGTTTTATTATACCTACTTAACTTTTATCGACATTTATCTAACTCTATATTTATTTTTCTAGTATTAGAATGTAGTTTATGTTAATTTGTTTTGGTTTCAATAGATGTATTTTTCATATTTTCGATTCTTGTTTTCTTTGTTTCACATCTTCATGCCCCCTTTTTTGTTACTTCGCGATACAGGTTGAGAATCGCTGCTATAAATGTAAATGTTTAAAATATACAGCAAGGTTTGTTTCTGTCTCTCTTAATGAGCAATTATCTTCTATAGCTGAACAACATTTAATATTTTTGCCCTTCTGTAGGGTTTGGCAAATTATGATGAAGTAAACAACAGTTGTCATGCATGCATGCCAGAGGCATTGTTAAGGTAAGCAATACCACTCCAGGATGACAGAGGGCTAACTGCATCTTCTACTTTGCCTGCAGTTCTAGGAAGGCATCCAGAGAACTTGACAAATCCCACCTCCAAATCCCACCCCTTCCTGTTAGGCACCATAAAAATGGAGTGCTTCCGGAAAATGAGCTCTTACTTTATCCAGACCGTCACAGGGAGAGGGAGAAATTAAAGTCTCGGGACAGGTATGCCACCACAGGTCAACACTCTTTTGGAATTCCCTGCAGTCTGCACCACCTGACACACAGTCTAGTCACACTTAAGCTTAAAAGAAGGGTCTTAACCTTTGAAGGATAAAGGTGGACCAGGTTTGACCTTACAGTACACGCTGAAGCATTCCTAATGTTGGCTCAACATTATCCTCCAATAGTGAACTTACTGAGAGGAAGTAGCTTAATCACTCTTGTATGTATAATTGTAAGGTTATTTCTTACATAAAAAACAATACAGAACAAAAAAAAATGAACTATTTATCTGCTTTTGTAACTACAAAAATTCTTCTCTCTTAAAGTAATGTAGTTGTAAGAATTAATGGTGTTAATATCACAAATCTCACGTGGACAAATGATTAAGCATAATGTAAAATCTTTGAAGAGGTACCAAAAATCTGACATTTGCAGCTGCATGAACATTAAAAAAAAAAACTTTTTTTATGACCTTGGATATCCAAGAAAATATGAACAGAAAGGAATGTTGTATAACAGGTGTGTTCTGTCAGAGGCACTCCTATGGTGTTCTCCATGTACTGCACCGATGTGTGCAGCTGTGTGGGAAACCAAAAGAGGAATGTGAATGCCTCTGAGGTCTTTGTATATAAGCATCAACTTTGTTAATGCATCTGCAGTATTTGAGTTAAGAGATCCATGTTTATATGGAATGTAGCAGCTTGAGATCAGCCCTTTAAAGTTGCCTGCAGGGAGTTAAACTTTTGCAAATGAAACTGACACTTGTCTTGAAATTTTCAGAGTGTGAATATTGTTTTTTTTTAATGCTTTTCTTAATTTTTTATCAACTGTTCACCATTTATTCAATTAAATCAAACCACCAAGTCTAATACATATCCTTAAAAGTATGCCTTAAAAGCTTTTGCTCATATTCAGGATCTCCAACTGAACAGTAAATGCATGCTTCCTGTAGTCTGCTGTTCTACTACTTTATACTGTACAGTCTTTCAAATGAACGCAATAAACTTTAATTTGATAACTGGCTGTAAGCTGAGTTCAGTTGCCATGGAATTATTTTTATGATTCTAGTGGTAATTCTCAATAGAAGAAGTTAATCATCTTCCATATTCTCCCACAAGCTGAATTACAGTTATCCTTCAGTCATGCTTTCCAGTGGCCTGTTCTTTGACTCTCACAAAATTAGCATCCCCAGAGATCAATCCTGCATCTGTCGAAATACTCTGTTGATTGAATATCTAATTTACAGTGGAGTCTTTGTACAATTTTGCTGCACCTGCAAAGGAATTATTCAAATGCATAACATCCTAGAGGAGGTTTTTGGACTTTATTTTTTCATATGTAACACATATGGGTTCTGTCAGTCAGTACCATAGGGTAATGCATAAAAATGACAGATCAAAAGAGACAAATAGCGGGTAATCTTAAGCAATCACATAACTGAAACAAAAAATACACATAAAATGATAAATAATTTGCACAATTAGGACAATAATGAAGAGAATGAATATTATTGCAAAGGTGATTATCTTACCATTTGTCAGGAACATGGAAGCCTATAGTGCTGACACCCAGCAGCAGCTCCTCAGATGTGAACAGCAAGGCAGAGAGAAACTGTTCATTGTGCTGCCCCATCCACACCAAAATTAAACTGCTCATTGGGATGTGCCTACAAAGAAGCAGAACTGATGATAAGTATAAGTATTTTTGCTTATACAAATCCATGATCTAAAGAAAAATCCTAAAGAATGCAAGAGGTAAAATACAAGAAGGTAATAAATTGGAAAAATCCAAAAAGATCTACAAATAATCAAAAAATAAATATAAAAAAATATATAAAAAATACAGATACACACAGATACGCAAACTCTAAATCCAAAAGACAAGGCAACGGCACTATATAAACAAACGTCTGAACAAACTATGTACAAATAACATCTAATACAACCAAAACCAGGCAAACCCGCAGTAGCGACTCATTAGCAACAGGGCAGGAAAGAATAGTTCAAGATTTGTCTCCTTGAGATACCTTCCCCTTTACCATTCAAAGACCTGAGCAAAGCCATCAGCCAAAGCTGCCAATTTTATTTTCCTTTACCACAGTCATGTAACTACTATGCAATGGACATTAGGAATAGATGGAAATGAGAGCAGCAAAAAGAAAAAGACAGACAGAAGGAAAGACTTTCTGTCCCGATACATAGTGAGGAAGACTGTATGTGGGGGAGTGGGGTGACAGGGGATAAAGACGAATCCAAGGGAATCATCTGGAGAAGCACAGTGTACTGCAGTGACTGGCTGACTTTTGGGATTTTCAAAAAAAGAAGTAGAAAGTAAATCTGTTTCAGCCATCTATTTTGAAATGTTGCCAGAAGAAGGTACCACGCAAGTGCACTTAGGAGACAGCTAAAGTGTTCTGGTGATGGTAGTTGCCCACTGAACCAGGGGTTGGCACTGTATGTGAATGCCTTCTCTCCTACTCCTTCTGGAGAATGGAAGACTGACAGCCATTCAACCTCTGACATTACTTCTGTTGTCCGCCATCTTGCACCTGCCTCTTCCTTTCTGGAAATCTTATGACCAGCAGTTCAGCCATCTTGGAGTTAGTTCTGTTATGAACTCACATCTGAAAAGACGTTTCTGCAACTTGTTGCACGTTGCAATAAATATGTATTTTGCATTTGTTGACACCCTAAACATCGTCGCTGTGTCTTTCACTTACTGCCCGTTCTTCCTCAGTTTACAATCTACTACGAGATCAAGTTAACAGCTGAGTGTCGGGTATGCCCAGCATGGTGATTCAGGACATTAATCTTAAGACAGTAATCTTGTGCCATGGTACTATCAGACCATACCTGAGCCCTTTAACAGCTCACGTCATAAGTACATTTTCTTGCAGAAAAGAAACACAACACATTTATTTATATAACACATTTTCATATAACAACGTAACTTAAAATGCTTTAAAAATTACAAAAATAAGAGAAGAAAGAGAGAAAACAGTTAAGATTAAGCAATAATATTAAAGAAATAAATAGCAACAAAACAAGGTAACGTCAAATGGACGGGAAGACAATTAAAAAAAAAACTCCAGTTAGGATGGAGAAAAAAAATCTGCAGGGCTTCCAAGGCCAAAAGTCCACCCAGCCCCCACTGTGTGCAATCTATACATACTGTAAATGTTCCTAAATCAAACCTCTTAATTTTCATACTTCACATTATAGGATTTGATGAAGATGGTCTTGCAAACAGCTGAGACACCCTCTTTCATTCCATCATCTCAGGGAGCTACATGGTGCCTTGATCAGGTGGTGGTGGTACAGACCACCACCACAGAAGAACCGGAAAAAAACAATAGAGAACAGTGTGGATTTGTAGAAATTGTGGATCCCTGAAGAATATGATGATTCTATGCCCATTATAGTCTACCAGTAATGGCACACTGCACGGTAACATGCAGTGAATACACTTCACTTGAGCATTCATAGCTTTCATCTTCGTTTGCTCAGAGGTTGATGTGCTTGCTGCTTCCTGAACAGCTCTTCTTTTCTCCACCCACGCGGCCCGCTGCTTCTCTTCTTTATTCAACATCTTTTCGCATTAAAACTGATTAAGTTAGTTTTTGTGTTGCAATTACTTAGTACGTTTTTCTTCATTTTTCACTTAAGCGCCACAATCTGCCTCAAGAATGATTAAAGATATGAAGAGGTAGGGGAAGTGACCGCGAAGGTGGTAGGGAATGAGAATGATGCACGTATGCATGCGCTGCATGGCCGGGTGGCTGACCTGCTGCCGAGAGCTGATTCTACAATAAAATAAAAATAAAAAGGTTAATAAAAATCATCACACTGAAAGCGGATAGTAGACGTCACATAGCATATGTGTACCAAATTTCAGGTCAATAGGTGAAACAGTTTGCGAGCTACAGGTGATTTAAAATCCTGGACAGACAAATGAACTGGCATGGTAGCGTATTATTAGAAGATTAGGAACACAATTGAAAAGTAGCTATGAAATAGTCGAATTAAAATAATGAGTTTTTAGCATTTTTTTAAATGTTCCACATTATTAGCCTGGCAAATTTCTATCAGTATAGTGTTCTATATTTTAGGTGCATAACAGCAAAAGCATGCCCTGCCACTTCTTTTAAGTTTGCCTCTCTAAAGTTATGACTTGGAGTGTAGGAAGACAGGCATTCCAAAATATAGGACAGAGCAAGATAATTTAAGGCTTCATAAAGCATTAATGGTATTTTAAAGTCAATTCTACAGGAAAAGACACAGGCAACCAATGTTGCAATGCTAAAACTGGTGAAATGGGCAGAATTTTTCTTTTTCTAAAGAATATTAAATTTGAAAAAAATTAAAATTCTGGCTGCTGCATTCTGCACTAATTGCTGTTGATTGATGTCTTTCTTGGGTGGTCCTGTTAGGAATACATTACTGTAATCTAGTCAAAAAATATGCAAAAATACCAAAACCAAAACGAAATACCAACATCCACGACCTGCTTCATGTTAACTTTTAATCCTTTTGAAATCACTAAGTCCAACATGTGTCCTCACTTATTTACGGACTGGCTGACACGCTCTAAATAATCCCTAAACTGCTTCCTTTTTTGTGTTGGCGAAACAAATATGCAAAGCTGTAATTCGGAGGTGTTTCTTCAATTAATACCACAGCACCATCTGAGCTAAGCCTTGTTTCACTCAGTGAGAGAAAGTCTTTTCTATCACTGATAACATTGTTAATGTAAAAGGTCTTGCTGGCTAACAATCTAATAACAGAACAATTGGAACAGCACTGCCAAAATGGAGTGTTACAGCAGCCTGAAATAGATTACTAAGGTTATTCTTGTTAATGCCACTTTGTGTAGATTTTTTCTTTAAGCTATACTCTGTTGTTATAGTTCTAATACAGTGCACATCTACAGGTGAAATTGAAATTAAATTATTCGCATTAACTTTGTCTAAGATTTTAGTTAGACTATTGTTTATTATTATGGTGCTAATACAGTGTACATCTGAAAGTGAATTCACTACAGAATTATCACATCCTAGCACGGTGTTATGGAAAACATATCTACTGAAATTACATAGTCAGGGAAGACAGACTACCTTTGATATGTTGTCAAAGAGGACCAAGGTGTTGAATCTGTTAATGTGCAGACCATCTAGTCTGAAGAAACATGGTCTTTCCCAGAAGAGATCCCAGTTGACCACAAAGCTGATGTTTCATCTTTTGCAGAAGCCAGTTGTTCAAGGACAGTAATCAACTTTAGGCTTCAATCGACCTTCTAACTAATGCCAGATGACCTGAAATGATGATTCTCACAGCTGGAGTCTCTTATTTCATGGCCAGGATGAGTGCTGCAAAGTCCGCCTTTAGAACATCTGCCTGTCAGTAGCGAATGTCGTTTACACCTGCATGGAATACAATGGTTCCTATAGCCCTGCCCTGGTGCTTCTCGAACACTGTCTTGTAATGTCTTGAACTTGTGCACAGAGAAAACAAGAAACAAAAGATTTCTATTTAAGGCACGAAACATAGAAGTTAACTGAATCTTCAGTAACTACATTAACAACATTTGCCGGCGGAAGTGACGGCCTACAACGTTGAAACAGCCAGGTTCCATTGTTGTCATCATTACAGGTAGAAGAAGGGGTAAAACTCATTTGGCCTAGTGAACAGGTGGCAACCTCTTCCATTCTATGCTGTCTTCTCTTTTCTTTATGCAGAAAGTGACTAGTACAGGCTGGATTCTAGTTTCTCCAAGTTGTGTGAAAAACATTGTGGTGCCTTTCCCTGTGAAATCATAATTTGTAGAACCCACTGAATAGAGTGATTGTAGCTAGGACTGCTTTGCTCCTTTTACATTCTGTGCTGTTATATTTCACATAACCTTTGAAACAAGATTCACAACCACTGGCAGCGTAATGTGTGTTGGCCAAGTGTGCACAACTGAGCTCCAAAGTACATGGTATACATGAAAACATAAAACTGAACTGATTACTCTACATTCTTCTTCATCTTTTTTCTGTTCTCGTTAGGGGTTGCCACAGCGGATCATCTTCTTCTTTAATCCTTCCTGTCTTCTGCATCTTGCTCTGTTACACCCATCACCTGCATGTCCTTTCTCGCCACATCCATAAACTTTCTCTTAGGCCTTTCTCTTTTGCTCTTGCCTGGCAGCTCTATCCTTAGCATCCTTCTCCCAATTTACTCAGCATCTCTCCTATGCACATGTCAAAACCAACGCAATCTAACCTCTCTGTCTTTTTCTCCGAATCGCCCAAACCTGAGCTTACCCTCTAATGTACTCGTTCCTAATCCTATCCATCCTCATCACACCCAGTTGCAAATCTTAAGATCTTTAACTCTGCCACTTCCAGCTCTGTCTCCTGCTTTCTGGTCAATGCCACCGTCTCCAACCCATATAACATAGCTGGTCTCATTACCGTCCTGTAGAACTTCCATTTCACTCTTGCTGATACCCATCTATCACAAATTACTCCTGACTCTCTTCTCCACCCATTTCACCCTGCCTGCACTGTCTTTTTCACCTCTCTTCCATAATCCCCATTACCCTGTACTATTGATCCCAAATATTTAAACTCATCCACCTTCGCCAACTCTGCTCCCTGCATTCTCACTATTCCACTGACCTCCCTCTCATTTACACACATGTATTCTGTCTTGTTCCTACTGACCTTCATTCCTCTCCTCTCTAGAGCATCTCCACCTTTCCAGGGTTTCCTCAATCTGCTCCCTACTCTCACTGCAGATCACAATGTCTTCAGCAAACATCATAGTCCACAGGGACTCCTGTCTAATCTCGTCTACACCGTTACATTTTTTTATTAAAGCCATAGACTTTTGAAAGCCGAGGTTACCTACTTATTGATACTAAGTTCACAATGTGAATGAAAACTCAGCATTCTGTGGCATGATACGTGCATGCATGATAAAAAATACACGGGGGAAATGAAAAATTCAGATAATGCAATATAGCTAAAATACCGTACAACAGATTGGAGTGCCGCAAATTCATTATCAAATTTTTTAGCACATGTTGAGTCACTTTTGGTAAGATATATTAATAAGATAAGAGCTGATGGCAAAGTTTCTGAGTGAGTGAAAGTAGTTTGCAGCTTTAACTGTTTGTTCTTGGTAGGCATTTCATTTCTAATATTTCTTTGGCTCATGACTGAAATAACTGCAGTGACAATAGGTGTTTTAGATTTGTCTATGATCTTCTTCATTACACTTTGTGAAAGAGTGTGAATTATTGTTAAGTGTAAAATTTTTTTTGTGATTATTGTCTAGCTCTCTATAGAACAGAGACTGAAATTCACTCCCTGGCAACAATATTCAGTAGCGTTAATTATAACAGTGGCGAGGTAAAATGGATATACTAGAAGAAACAACATCTCTTGGGATGAAACGTTGCCACAGAGGAAGATGAGTAGTACAGTACCATGCTCCTTTTAAAATGGCTCAATCTCACAAAACTGTTTTGCTTTTATTTATTCCTAAAATGACATGGATATACTGTTATACAATGTGTGCACTCTTAAAACATGGATAAGAGATAACAGTCTTAGCTTAAAAAACTGATGCATGTGGTAAGTTTTAAGGCCTTTGTTTTTACATTTGCCCTGTGACCTTCATTTTAAAATGCAAGAACAGACCAAGTATTTTTAAAAATGCATTAAAAATGCTTTATTTTACACAATTACATGTGGCATGTTAATATAAACCATAATTGTGAAGTAACTTTGACTTGAAAAATACCAAACTTAGATAGATAGATAGATAGATAGATAGATAGATAGATAGATAGATAGATAGATAGATAGACTTTTTAAAATTTTATTAATTTTATTGCAATCATTCCATACAAATCAATCAATTTTTACAAAAAGTAGGATTGAGAACAAGTTGACCCCCACCCCTGAGAGAGAGAGAGAGAGAGAGATAGCATGGCCAACGGAGTGAAACTTAAGGCTTGTAAACATACCTAAATTGATGAGTTTGATAAGCCAATAGAGATGAATGGAGAAGAAAAAGAAATACAGAAATAATTGTTTCCTCTGTGCTTTAAGAGCTTATTCTAAAATATTCCTACCATGTTTTGAAAAAATTCTGTACAGATCCTCTAACTGAATATTTGATTTTTTCCAATTTCAAATAGTATAACACATCAGTTTCCCACTCACTTAAAAGAGGAGAGTTAGGATTCTTCCAGTTTAGCAAAATAAGTCTGCGTGCCAAAAGTGTAGTGAATGTAATAACAGTTTGTTTGTCTTTCTCCACTTTAAACTCATCTGGAAGAACCCCAAACACAGCTGTTAATGGGTTAGGAGGGATTGTGAGTCCAAGACTGTCTGACAGGTAATTAAAAATTTTTGTCCAGAATAATGTTAATTTGGTGCAGGCCCAGAACATGTGACCTAGTGAGGCTGGGGCTTGGCTGCAACGTTCGCAGGTTGGATCATGCCCTGGAAACATTTTGGAGAGTTTTAGGCGACACAGATGTGCTCAATATATAATTTTGAGTTGAATAATTGTATGTTTTGCGCATATGGAGCTAGAGTGAATTCTCTGCATTGCTATTTTCCACTCCTTTAATGATATATTAATTGAGAAATCTTTTTCCCAGTGTCCTCTTGGATCTTTGAAAGGGAGGGACTGTAAAATAATTTTACATATTGCAGAGATAGTGTCTGAGTCCTTAAAATTGAGCAATATTTTTTTCCAGCATGGACGAGGGTGCAAGATGAGGAAAATCGGGCAGGTTCTGTTTAACAAAGTTCCTAATTTGAAGATAGTGAAAGAAATGTGTACCTGGAATGTTAAATTTGGATTGTAATTGTTCATAGGATGCAAAGATGTTGTCTATATAAAGGTCTCTAAGCAAATTAATCCCATATTTTTTCCAGATATTAAAAACTGCATATGTTTGCGAAGGTTGAAAGAGGTGGTTCTCTTGCAGAGGTGCCACAGATAAAAGCTTCTCCATCTTAAAATGCTTTCTACTTTGGTTCCATAGTCTAAGTGAGTGAAGCACAATTGGGTTATTAGTATACTAGACATTGAGCCCGTTACAATAATGGGCGCTAGAACAGTAGTGCATAAACATTAGTAGGAAAAGTCTATATTAAATGGCAAGGGACCTTGTATGTAGCTGTAATATACGTCACTGTATTGTGTGCCTTTAATTTTCTCTCTCAGTAATACTGGTTTGTATTTCCGTAAAATGCCTGTAATTTTGTATGACAGTAATACAGTGGAACCTCGGCTCACGACCATAATTCATTCCAAAACTCTGGTTCTAACCCGATTTGGTCGTGAACCGACGTAATTTCCCCCCATAGGATTGTATGTAAATACAATTAATCCATTCCAAACCGTATGAACTGTATGTAAATATATATTTTTTTACATTTTTAAGCACAAATATAGTTAATTATTCCACTGAATGTACAGCGTAATAGTAAACTACAGTGGTGTGAAAAACTATTTGCCCCCTCCTGATTTCTTATTCTTTTGCATGTTTGTCACACAAAATGTTTCTGAACATCAAACACATTTAACCATTAATCAAATATAACACAAGTAAACACAAAATGCAGTTTTTAAAAGATGGTTTTTATTATTAAGGGAGAAAAAAAAATCCAAACCTGTGTGAAAAAGTAATTGCCCCCTTGTTAAAAAATAACCTAACTGTGGTGTATCAAACCTGAGTTCAATTGCCGTAGCCACCCCCAGGCCTGATTACTGCCACACCTGTTTCAATCAATAAATCACTTAAATAGGAGCTGCCTGACACAGAGAAGTAGACCAAAAGCACCTCAAAAACTAGACAACTTGCCAAGATCCAAAGAAATTCAGGAACAAATGAGAACAGAAGTAATTGAGATCTTTCAGTCTGGTAAAGGTTATAAAGCCATTTCTAAAGCTTTGGGACTCCAGCGAACCACAGTGAGAGCCATTATCCACAAATGGCAAAAACATGGAACAGTGGTGAACCTTCCCAGGAGTGGCCGGCCGACCAAAATTACCCCAAGAGTGCAGAGATGACTCATCTGAGAGGTCACAAAAGACCCCAGGACAACGTCTAAAGAACTGCAGGCCTCACTTGCCTCAATTAAGGTCAGTGTTCACGACTCCACCATAAGAAAGAGACTGGGCAAAAACAGCCTGCATGGCAAATTTCCAAGACGCAAACCACTGTTAAGCAAAAAGAACATTAGGGCTCGTCTCAATTTTACTAAGAAACATCTCAATGGTTGCCAAGACTTTTGGGAAAATACCTTGTGGACTGATGAGACAAAAGTTGAACTCTTTGGAAGGCAAATGTCCCGTTACATCTGGCGTAAAAGGAACACAGCATTTCAGAACCAACAGTAAAATATGGTGGTGGTAGTGTGATGGTCTGGGGTTTTTTTGCTGCTTCAGGACCTGGAAGGCTTGCTGTGATAGATGGAACCATGAATTCTACTGTCTACCAAAAAATCCTGAAGGAGAATGTCCGGCCATCTGTTCGTCAACTCAAGCTGAAGCGATCTTGGGTGCTGCAACAGGACAATGACCCAAAACACACCAGCAAATCCACCTCTGAATGGCTGAAGAAAAACAAAATGAAGACTTTGGAGTGGCCTAGTCAAAGTCCTGACCTGAATCTAATTTAGATGCTATGGCATGACCTTAAAAAGGCGGTTCATGTTAGAAAACACTCAAATAAAGCTGAATTACAACAATTCTGCAAAGATGAGTGGGCCAAAATTCCTCCAGAGCGCTGTAGAAGACTCATTGCAAGTTATCGCAAACGCTTGATTGCAGTTATTGCTGCTAAGGTTGACCCAACCAGTTATTAGGTTCAGGGGGCAATTACTTTTTCACACAGGGCCATGTAGGTTTGGATTTTTTTTTTCTCCCTAAATAATAAAAACCATCATTTAAAAACTGCATTTTGTGTTTACTTGTGTTATATTTGACTAATGGTTAAATGTATTTGATGATCAGAAACATTTTGTGTGACAAACATGCAAAAGAATAAGAAATCAGGAAGGGGGCAAATAGTTTTTCACACCACTGTAAATGTAAAAACATTGAATAACACTAAGAAAACCTTGAACAACTGAGAAAATTAAGACTGGAAGAGTTTGCGCTATAGCCTTACAACCCGCTCGCTAAAAACACCTTTGTTAATGAGTTTTAAGCACAGGGAATAAAAATGAACAGTTGAAAAATTAATAAACAACCAAGAAAAGTAACACTGCAACAATGCACGCGCACACCTGTGTGTGGATATTTTGAGTTCCAATTAAATGAGATTATTGTTGAATCTAATTGCTTATAAAATGATTTATTGATGTATATTGGAATGTTTTGAAATAAAAAAAGGAGCTTAGGAAGAATATTCATCTTAACATTGTTAATTCTTCCAGCTAGAGTGAGTTGAAGGGTTGACCATCTATGCAAGTCTTGCTTAATTTTTTCCATGCAGACGGTGAAATTTTGTTGATAAAGAGCTTTATGTTTACTTGTGATGTTTACCCCTAGGTATTTAAACTGTTCTGCAATGATAAAAGGTAGGGTGTCTAATCAAATATTATATGCTTGAGAATTCACTGGAAAGAGTACACTTTTATTCAGACTAATTCTGAGACAAGAGATCTTTTGAAATTCTGTGAGTGCTGTTAAGACTGCAGGCACAGAATTTTGTGGGTCTGATATATACAGTACCATATCATCTGCATATAGAGAAATTTTCTGTTCCAGTCCTTCTCTGATAATCCCCTTTATCTGATCAGTATTTCGACAGTGTATTGCCAGTGGTTCAATGGCTATTGCAAACAGCAGCGGTGACAAGGGGCATCCTTGTCTGGTACCATGTTCTAATTTAAAGTACTCTGAACTAATGTTGTTGATACAAATTGAAGCCTCTGGATTAGTATACAGTAGTTTGATCCATGCACAAATGTTCGGGCCAAACCCAAATTTCTCCAATGTAGTAAAAAGGTATTTCCATTCAATCATGTCAAATGCTTTTTCTGCATCCAATGATAATAATATTTCTGGGGTGTTTGACTTAGTTGGTGAGTATATTACATTAAACAGGCGTTGAAGATTTGAAGATAAGTGTCGACCCTTGATAAATCCAGTTTGATCTTGTGACATTACAGAAGGGAGCACTTTCTCCATCCTTCTAGCTATGATTTTTGAGAGTATCTTAACGTCATTATTCAAAAGTGAAATTGGTCTGTATGATGCACATTGTAATAAGTCTTTATTTTGTTTAGGAAAAATGGTGACTAATGCTTGGTGAAATGTTTGAGGAAGAGTTTTAATTGTATCTGGCTTCTGTAAATTTTGCTAATAGGCGGGGAGCTAGCTCAGAGGAAAATTTCTAATAAAATTCTGCAGAGTAGCCATCAGGGCCTGCTGCTTTCCCGCCTTGAAGTGACTTTATAGTATCTAGTAATTCTGATAACGCCAGAGGTTTATCGAGTTCCTCCACACTAAAAGTATCTATTTGTGGTATCTGTAATGTATCCAGAAATGCATTACATTGTGTGTTGTCTTCTTTAAACTCAGTAGAATATAAGGATTTATAGTAGTCTCTAAATGTGTGCATTATATTTTTGTGGTCGATGATTTTGTCTCCGTTTGTGTTGGTGATTACTGGGATTTCAAAGTCGACTTCTTGCTTGTGAATTTGTTGAGCTAAAAGCTTATTAGCTTTCTCTCCATGTTCATAATAATGACGTCTGGATTTATAAATTACTTGTTCAGTTTCTTTTGTTGTCAAGAGGTTTAGTTCTGAATGCAGAGCCTGCCTTTTCCTATGTAGAGCCTCGCTTGGAAGCCTGGCATGTTCTTCATCTATTCTAGTAATTTAGCTTTTTAGGTCTGCTACTTTCTTGGTTTTTAATTTATTTCTGTGGGAAAGATATGATATAATCTCTCCTCTTAAGAAGGCGTTAAGAGTTTCCCAGAGTATTCCTGCAGAAATCTCTGAGTAAGTGGGTCTCCTGTAAAAATACTATTTTAGCGTTTAAACCTGTTAGGTGAGAGAGTACTTTCTCTTTAATTTGTGATTCAGGCCTTTAACATTCCAGCTCACAAAGTTAATTGTCCCATCATGGAGACATTGATTCTGATTTTTTGATGTCATTATATAGTCTTAACTGGAAGTGAGACAGCTTTAACCTTAATTTCCTATTTCCCCAAGAGTTATTGCCATGCAGCCTATTGTTACGTTGGCAGTTATAATTATGTCCTCAGGGAACTTACCCTTTAAATGAGATGGTGCCAACTTCTGGATCAAATCAACACTATAGCATCCTGTGTGAATCCTCTCAAACATTTTTCTGACCACCATTTTCCTGCTTGGGTTTGTTCTCCTGCTGGTTTCACTTCTGAGACAACATACATGACAGTTTCAGCTACTCTGTTTTCCTACACAGTCATGCCCAATTGCTCTCTACCTCCTAGTGTGCATCTCATTTTTTCTCTCTCTTTATTTTAGGAATGTTCTTATTGTACTGAACTCTATCAACTCTGGAGGCCCCTGAACAGGTAATGACTTACTATCCTGCTACCCAAGCACAGTATACAGTATGTATATTTCTATGTAAATGCTGGAAGATGTTTGTAAGTTTTATAGCATGCTGTTTTTTTGTTTACTTTAATTATTATATATTATTATACATATTGACCACTAGGGGGGCATTGCAGCACCCCAAACCACAGACACAACATCACCAACACAAGTTCTGCTTTAAATAAAAGGTTTATTAACACAAATACCTTGCAAAAAGACAAATGCAACATAAATACAAGCATGGCCTCCAGGCAACCCAACAGAGAAGCCCACATAGCTACAGATCCCAGCATTTCCTACAGGTGTTCATGTGGGAATCCTAACAAAGAGATGCTGCCCTCTAGTATATTGGGGGAAAAATACTTAGGAATGCTCATTTGCCTCAGACCTTCCATTATGTTGACCTCTTGGATCCTTGTTCAATCCTGGTTGCAATACCAGTGCTGTTGATTACAATATACAGTGGTGGTTTTTGATATGGGCGACATGGGCCGTTGCCCAGGGCGGCATCGTGGTGGGGCGGCATCTTGGGTATCGGCAAAATTTTTTGCACGCGCCCATGCTGCCCCAACATCATGCCAGCGCATTTTTGGGATTGCATGGGCACAGATCGGTTTTCTACTGCCCATTTGCGGGGAGTAAGAGTGCCCTCTATTTCCAAGGTGCGCCTGCTGCTTGCAGCACAGGGAGGAGAGGGGCGGCGGGGGATTCTCTGGCTGGCTGGCGCAGCATCTAATTACCAGCTCGCAAAATAAAACAAAATAAAAACAAATACAAAAGCACCAGACATTATGATATAGACTTATAATTTGCACCGATGCGTTTTTTAAATTCAATCACACCCATATATGCGGGAAGTGAGCGCGAGGGCCCTCGGTGCGCCTGCTTGCTGCTGCTGCTGCTGCTGCACTGAAGTCTCACACACAACCTGTCGAAAGGGGGGCCGGGGTGCTTCCATAATAACGCACATTTCATTCATAATATTGTCAATCCAAGCCCATTATGTCACAATTCATTTTTCCTGGGTTGTGTGAAATCGCAGAAATCGTTAGATGGGCGCTCCTTGCGCGAGCAGCATAAAGCAGAGTACAGCAAACAGAAAGAATAAATTCTCCTGTGTGAAGCTGACGCCAGGTGAATGCGTGTGCTCTCTCTATTCTTTATCACAGGTTAGTTAATTCACCATAATTGGAGTGCACATTACAGGCTTTAAAATGGTAAAATATCGTCAATGAGATTTTGAACATGTTGATAAAATAATTTAAGTTGGTAAGAGTTTTTTTGTATGGATATATATGTTTGCGTGCTAACTTACTAATGCAATTGACTCGCATAGTGGAGAGTGGTAGGCGGGTAAATTTAACCCGAAATAATAAACTGACTGCAGCTCTGAGAGAAAAGGTTTATGTAGTTGTTAGTGACCTGGTGAACTGATGACTGGAGATGGTACTAAAGTGAAAATTCTTTACACTATAATGAAATATTTTGGTGCTGTATAAAAAAAAATAGATTTTGACTCTTAGACATTACATTTTCAATAGTTTGTTTTATTGCACTGTATTTTTTCATTGTTTATTAAAACGCTGGGGGGGGGCGCAGGGGAGGGTCGCGGGGGGCGCCAGAGGTGGTGTTCGCTCAGGGCACCAAATAGGCTAGGACCCCCCCTGACAATATAGATATCTATATATATATAGACCCTGGCACCCTCCAACCTGTGCGCCATAACCCACCAATTGTGATCTGCACCGAAACTCTGTTAAAACAGGCAGGAATTGGTTGTCCACTGCTGTTTGCAAACTCACCATGTAACGTGTCTGTTGCCCAATGGCTGATGCGGGGAACTTCTAAAACCAGCCACTGTCCTGGCTGTGGGCTCACTTTCTGTAGCCTCTCCTCCAGAGCGAACCTGCTGGATGAAGGAGGCTGTCTTCTTTCAATCTGAAGGAGAGAGCTAATGCAAGATGACTGTCAGCGTCACTTTTTGCTTGCTGTCTGTTTGAGTGTTGATGTGACAGCTCCTGTTTGGTTAAATGCTTAAGATTGTCCCTGTTTTCACAACAATAAAGCAGATTTTCTCAGAAAACTCAACTCATCTTCTTCTCTCTTATGCAAGTCTGTGACCCACACATCACAATATACAGTGGTGCTTGAAAGCTTGTGAACCCTTTAGAATTTTCTATATTTCTGCATAAATATGACCTAAAACACCATCAGATTTTCACTCAAGTCCTAAAAGTAGATAAAGAGAAACCAGTTAAACAAATGAGACAAAAATATTATACTTGGTCATTTATTTCTTGAGGAAAATGATCGAATATTACAAATTTGTGAGTGGCAAAAGTATGTGAACCTCTAGGATTAGCAGTTAGTTTGAAGGTGAAATTCGAGTCAGGTGTTTTCGATCAATGGGATGACAATCAGGTGTGAGTGGGCAACCTGTGTTATTTAAAGAACATGGATCTATCAAAGTCTGCTCTTTACAACACATGTTTGTGGAAGTGTATCATGGCATGAACAAAGGAGATTTCTGAGGACCTCAGAAAAAGAGTTGTTGATTCTCATCAGGCTGGAAAAAGATACAAAACCATCTCTAATGAGTTTGGACTCCACCAATCCACAGTCAGACAGATTGCATACAAATGGAGGAAATTCAAGACCATTGTTACATTCCCCAGGAATGGTCGACCAACAAAGATCACTCCAAGAGCAAGGTGTGTAATAGTCGGAGAGGTCACAAAGGACCCCAGGGTAACTTCTAAGCAACTGAAGGCCTCTCTCACATTGGCTCATGTTCATGAGTCCACAGTCAGGAGAACACTGAACAACAATGGTGTGCATGGCAGGGTTGCAAGGAGAAAGCCAGTGCTCTCCAAAAAAAAATTGCTGCTCGTCTGCAGTTTGCTGAAGATCACATGGACAAACCAGAAGGCTAATGGAAGAATGTTTTGTGGATGGATGAGACCAAAATAGAACTTTTTGGTTTAAATGAAAAGTGTTATGTTTGAAGAAAGAAAAACACTGCATTCCAGCATAAAAACCTTATCCCATCTGTGAAACATGGTGATGGTAGTATCATGGTTTAGGCCTGTTTTGCTGCATTTGGGCCAGGATGGCTTACCTTCATTGATGGAACAATGAATTCTGAATTATATCAGAGAATTGTAAAGGAAAATGTCAGGATATCTGTCCATGAACTGAATCTCAAGAGAAGGTGGGTCATGCAGCAAGACAACGACCCTAAGCACACAAGTCGTTCTACCAAAGAATGGTTAAAGAAGAATAAAGTTAATGTTTTGGAATGGCCAAGTCAAAGTCCTGACCTTAATCCAATCGAAATGTTGTGGAAGGACCTGAAGCGAGCAGTAAATGTGAGGAAACCCACCAACATCCCAGAGTTGAAGCTGTTCTGTACAGAGGAATGGGCTAAAATTCCTCCAAGCCGGTGTGCAGGAATGATCAAAAGTTACCGGAAACGTTTAGTTGCAGTTATTGCTGCAAAGGGGGGTCACACCAGATACTGAAAGCAAAGGTTCACATACTTTTGCCACTCACAAATATGTAATATTCGATCATCTTCCTTAAATAAGTGACCAAGTATAATATTTTTGTCTCATTTGTTTAACTGGTTTCTCTTTATCTACTTTTAAGACCTGAGTGAAAATCTGATGATGTTTTAGGTCATATTTATGCAGAAATATAGTAAATTCTAAAGGGTTCACAAACTTTCAAGCACCACTGTATACTGAACATACATACAATATATACATGCACACTATATGTATTGTAAGAATAAAACAGAAAGAGCAGAGCAATACAGGTTTTGTACAGTATCTACTTCATCATTATGACATCAATCTAGGCTACTGACTGATGTAATATCACTACTGTTAAAAGAATGGAGAAAAAATGTAGGATAGTTGTATCCCTCTATATTATTAATAAAAAATTGGAAATAAATATTTGTTTAGCATATGTTTTTGTTATCTTTTTCAGTTGTAAAGTAATATCCAGTGCTTACTGATATGTGACTATTCATACTTCATTAATTTAGTCTGGAAGATGTGCCATCTGTGCCTGTTTAGCTTCCTGAACTGTGTTATACATGTAACATTAATTGCAGTATGATGCATTGAGTCTAAGTAAAGAAGGCCGTAGTGAACTCCTGCTAAGTTCCGTTTCTTTGTTTTTCAACATTTTCAGCATTGAAATCAGGAAATACTGATCTAATGGCTGTCATTTTAGACTTCATATTATGATCTGTCTTGTTAATTTTACATTCCATTTCATTCATTGCATGCTTCATTTAATCTTAGACTTCATTGCTTCTACTCTACTTTTCATTACTCAGGTGCCTGATTCCTTCCCTCAGACTGACACTTTCATCTTATGTTTTGTAATCATATTCCAGATTATCTTTTGTAATTTTCTTAGTGGTGTTTCAGACCCAGTTGAAAAGGATCTTGGCATAAGGCCTTGCTGTCAACCAGTTTGCTTGATCTGCTTGAATGCATGTCATGCTTCTCTGGTCTTTTATGCTGTAGTATCAGATTTGTTGTGGCCTTCAGCACGATTTGAATTAATTTCATGATGATCCATACCTTGATGATGATTTGCGAGTGAATGCAGACAGAGGCCATTTATCTGTTCTCATCCTCTTAGATCTGAGTGCTGCATTTGACACCATTGATCACAACATTCTTAGAAATCGCCTTAGTCAATGGGTGGGCCTCTCTGGCAGTGTCTTAAATTGGTTTGAAACCTACCTGACAGGGAGAAAATTCTTTGTTAGTTGTGGGAATTACAACTCGAAGACACATGATATCCAATATGGTGTTCCACAAGGCTCTATCCTGGGTCCGCTGTTATTCTCAATCTACATGCTTCTGTTAGGTCAGATTATCTCAGGGCACAACGTGAGCTACCACAGCTATGCTGATGACACACAGCTGTACTTATCAATAGCATCTGATGACCCTGATTCTATTGATTCACTAACAGAATGTCTGACTGGTATCTCAAAATGGATAAATAGTAATTTTCTCAAGTTAAACAAAGAGAAAACTGAAATCTTAGTGATTAGCAATAATGGATACAATGAGGCTATTAGAAATAAACTGGATACATTAGGATTAAAAGTCAAGCCGGAGGTAAAAAGCTTAGGGGTAATTGTTGACTGTAATCTGAATTTTAAATCGCATATTAATCAGATCCTTAGGACAACATTTTTTCACTTAAGAAACATAAGTAAAGTTAGACCTCTTATATCACTGAAAGATGCTGAGAAATTAGTTCACGCGTTTGTTTTCAGTCGACTAGATTACTGTAACGCACTCGTCTCAGGACTACCCAAAAAAGACATAAATCATTTGCAACGAGTGCAGAATGCAGCTGCTAGAATCCTAACTAGGAAAAGAAAATCCAAACACATTTCTCCAGTTTTAATGTCACTACACTGGTTACCTGTGTCATTCAGGATTGACTTTAAAATTCTGCTTATGGTTTATAAAGCCTTAAATAATCTCGCCCCATCTTATATATCGGAATGTCTGACACCTTATATTCCAAATCGTAACCTCAGATCCTCAAATGAGTGTCTCCTTAGAATTCCAAGAACAAAACTTAAAAGAAGTGGTGAGGCGGCCTTCTGCTGCTATGCACCTAAAATCTGGAATAGCCTGCCAATAGGAATTCGCCAGGCTGATACAGTAGAGCACTTTAAAACACTGCTGAAAACACATTACTTTAACATGGCCTTTCTATAACTTCAATTTAACTTAATTTAACTTAATCCTGATACTCTGTATGTTCAATTCATCATAATAACTATTCATGGTGGCTCGAAAATCCGTACTGACCCCTACTCTCTTTTCTGTTTCTTTTTCCAGTTTCTTTGTGGTGGTGGCCTGCGCCACCTCCACCTACTCAAAGCTTCATGATGCTCCAACAATGATGGTCTGGTCTCATGGTCTGGAATCCCTACAGATTTTATTTTTTCTCCAGTCCTCTGGAGTTTTTTTTTTTTTCTGTCCCCCCTGGCCATTGAACCTTACTCTTATTCGATGTTAATTAATGTTGATTTATTTTGTTTTCTTATTGTGTCTTTTATTTTTCTATTCTTTATTATGTAAAGCACTTTGAGCTACTGTTTGTGTGAAAATGTGCTATATAAATACATGTTGTTGTTGTTGTACCTGCTTGTAACTGGTCAGATCACACCTATCTCCTTTTAGATTTGCACTGATATTTCAACGCTTGCTTAAATGATTAAAGGCAGTTTTGAAAGATACCCTCCAAATAATAAATAAAATTTTAAATGAAGTAATTCTTTTGGAAGAGTGGTTGCCTCAGGAGTTAATGTCTGACATTGGAATGAAACCAAAATGTTTTTAACCATGCAGAAGCAGTTACAAGATGCACAGGTGCAAACTGAATTATTGGGTAAAGAGTTCAGGCACACGGTGGCGCAGTGGTAGCGCTGCTGCCTCGCAGTTAGGAGACCCGGGTTCGCTTCCCAGGTCCTCCCTGCGTGGAGTTTGCATGTTCTCCCGTGTCTGTGTGGGTTTCCTCCGGGCGCTCCGGTTTCCTCCCACAATCCAAAGACATGCAGGTTAGGTGGATTGGCGATTCTAAATTGGCCTTGGTGTGTGGGTGTGTTTGTATGTGTCCTACGGTGGGTTGGCACCCTGCCCTGGATTGGTTCCTGCCTTGTGCCCTGTGTTGGCTGGGATTGGCTCCAGCAGACCCCTGTGACCCTGTATTCGGATTCAGCGGGTTAGAAAATGGATGGATGGATGGAGTTCAGGCATCTACGACAAGTAAGCTTTCACCACCGTAGAGGGCACTGGAAGTGTAGCATGCTGAGAATCTCCTATTTTACAGGACACAAACTCTCTATGATAAATTCTCCTTTCCAAATTCCTCCCAAACCCCCAACCTAGATCCTCAGGGCTAAAACAGTTTTTCATTGTGCTCTTCAGAGCTTTATGGCAGACTTTTATTGAATTTTGTGATTCTTTGCAAAGTTGTATTTCTTTTCCAGAGCTATGTTACCTGCTCAGAAGTGCAATATATGCTAAGAAGTTTTACACCAGTGAAGATATTTCCACAAATAAATCTGGGAGAACAGATGAGTGTTAAGATCTTAACATAATTTGTTTTGCTGTTTTTAATAAAAATATGCTTTTTTCTAGTCTGTCCAATTCTTCCATTGTATAATTACTGTAGGACAACATACAGTATGTTGCTTTTGCATTTGGTTAAAAAGATGGTCACTTTTAGCTTATTCGGAATCTAGCCTTTTCCTGCACATTTTCTGCCATCCTTTAAAAGTGCATACAATGGAAAAAAATAGGATTAGATTGCACACAATACATGCAAAACCAAATTGCTAAAAGAGTGTGATGATGTTAGGAATCATTAGTGAAGTGTGTCATTTTCTGTTAGTAGAAGTGGATGAGGTAAATCCGGATCCTCTAGTGCTAGGTCCGATGCTCTTCCAGTGCCATGACTTTCAATACGTTTAAAGGGAAACTAACCAGGGCCGTTTGAAGGAATTTGGGGGCCCCAAGCAAAATGGACATGGAGGCCCCCCGCACGCACGCACGCACGCAAAAGGAACCACAGCATAGCCATACTGTACATATTTCTGCTAGCCTACCTGCTGCAAAATTGCACCATTTGTACAAGACAAGTAGAGCTATTTTATGTGTGTAATTTATCACTTACCACTGTCTTGTTTTTTCTTATCCTCCTCTTCCTTTCTCTTCTTTCTTTTTTGGCTTCCTGAAGCATAATTCCGCTTCATGACTGCCGAGGAAGTTTTGTATTTTGCCGGCAGCAGAGATCGCGTGGTTGGCTGGCTGCTGTCAGCGAGGGGGGCCCCCTTGAGGGGGATCCTGATAACAGTGTCATTGCACTTTACTGCATTCACTATCAATGGGGCGCTCACACAGTTTGTCGCTGCATTTTATTCTTAACCAGTCGTTGTCTTGGGGCCCCAGGCCAGCTCGGGGCCCCAAGCAATTGCTTGGTTTGCCTGCCTTGTCGCGACGGGCCTAAAACTAACTGTATGTTACAATCTTTGGAATTACATTTTCTCATAGGCTTTCTGGGCTATTAATGTGTATTATTCAATATATAACTTTCATTGAAAAAATGACATACACTTAAAGATAAAATTCGGAATCATCTGCTAACCAAATAGACCATTTCAACTCAGGCAGGATTATCAAAAGGAAATAATGAATAGTTAAAAACACTCTGCTCTCTTGTTAAAAAAACTTTATAATAAAATAAAATCTCATTGCTTGACCCTTACTCAGACTAACCTAAACAATTAGTTTCCACAGGAAAATCATCATTTTTTTCAGTTTTCATTATTTCAGAATTATTATTCATGCCTTATAGTCATAGCTTATCAGTTTGAACTCTGAGACTGTGCAGCCTTTTTTTTTTTTATTTCAAGACACAATATACTATAGGTTTAATAATTAATCATTGAATGGATCTTCAGACCTTTAAAATGCAAAGTTTACTTTTTTGGCACATTAAAAGTTTTGCTATGTGTAGCGTAAAATTATTGGGAAACTTTGAACAAAATGTTAAGAGTGATTGGCTAATTGTGGAGATTTCTGAGAATCAAAAATATACTAAGGGCTTGTAAAGAGGCCAACATTGTAAACAGCTTGATATATACAGTACACTCACTGAGCAAATTATTAGAAACATCTGTACACCTGCTTATATGTGCAATTATCTATTCAGCCAATCACGTGTCAGCAGTGCAATGCATAAAATCATGCAAATGTAGATTAGGAGCTTTGCTTAATGTTCATATCAAACACCAGAATGAGGAAAAAATCTCAGTGATTTCGACTATGGCATGATTGTTGCTGCCAGATAGGTTGGCTTGAGTATTTCTGTAACTGCGGATCTCCTGGGATTTCCACACACAACAGTCTCAAGGGCTTACTCAAAATAGTCCAATAAATGAAAAATATCTAGTGAGTGGCACTTCTGTGGATAGAAATGCCTCAATAATGAGAGATCAGAGGAGAATGGTCAAACTGGTTTAAACTGACAGAAAGGCTATGAAAACTCAGATAAGCACTCTGTACAACTGCGGTGAGTAGAAAATAATTTCAGAATGCACAGCATGTCGAACCTTGAGGCAAGCAGGTTCCAACAGCAGAAGACCATGTCAGGTTCCATGCCTGTCATCCAAGACCAGAATGCTAAGGCTGCAGTGGACACAAACTCACCAAAACTGAACAGCTGGAGTCTGGAGAAATGTAGCCTGGTCTGAGGAATCTCAGTTTCTTCTGAGGCTTAGAGATGGTGTCAACAGAATGAATTCATACACCAAATGTGCCTTGTGTCAGTAGTCAAAGCTAGAGTATAATGGTGTGAAGAGTGTTTTCTTGGCACACTTTGATCCTGTTAATACCAATCAAACATCATTTGCGTGTCAGTGCCTATTGTATAGGGTGGTCCAGATCTAATTATGCAATTTTCATTACACAATAACTTATTAAGTTTATTACATAGAAAATCACCCAAAAAATCCCAGACCATCGAGAAGTGTGCGACCTGACAACATGAAGAATCGTCTTCATGCCGAACTGGAATCGTCCCCGCATAAATCAAAGTCATCCAGATGATCTGGATCTGCATAATTAGATATGGACCACCCGGTATTGTATTGTTCTGTAGAATATTGTTGCTGGTCATGTGCATCTCTTCATTAATCATAAAATTAATTTTCTTGCTACAGTTTCATTGCGAGTTAAAGCCTGTCATGTGCCACATCCCCGTAAGTCCACCGTGTTATTTATTGTCTACGAAGGAGTAAGTATGGATGCGAGTGTGCAATTGGGTTGACCACCCTACAACCTGGTAGATATTTTTTAGATAATTCTTCTGTGTATATGGAAGGGCACCAAAAGTGTTGATGAAACAGGGGATAGAATAACTCTGGAAATAATGATGGAATTAAGTTTTTGCATACAAAATGAGAACAGCAATTTCAAGACCAAGACCTGTTTGAGGTAGGTTGGTGAAATTTTGTTAGAGTTTCTCTTGGTCTTTCATTTTTTTCTCCTACATTATCTACATTATTGCATTATCCACACACATACCATATAAAAGTAATTGAAAACTTACTAACTATAATGGAGTCATTGTGTTAACTGGGTGAATTAACTGTTCTGCTGTTTGATAAAATTCATAAACATAAGCTCACATTTAACAGATCATATTCATGTATTGTACCTGTAATAATGTACATGGACAAAATCACTTCTCACTATTCAATTATTATTTTTAAACTGTTAATATGCATTTACATTACACAGTACTGATGTTTTTCTTTCATCACTATTCAATGAAACCATCAGTAAAAAACATAAGCAATAAAATGTAACTGAAAAAAGTACCATAATAAGAACATAACTAACATATTAGCCACTTTTGTAATGTAATATAAATGCTATTTAAACATCTACTGAACATCTGAAGCAATCCTATTTCCCATAACTCATAATGATGCATATTGGACTTTATTTTGTTTATCTATGGATTCTTATACACCTGTTTACCATTTTCTAATTGAAAACAATTAAGACATAGTGCCAGAGACAATGACTCTTGAGACATGTATAAAAACAACCGTAAGAATTTCAACATTAACAGAAAAAACATCTGTCATCCAAAAAAACAAAACAAAACAAATTGTTCTAATTAGACTAAAACACTATTTACTTTGAAAATTATAACAAATATTTTGTACAAGGTGAAGTTCTGGGGAATTACTCAAATGTTGAACAAATTACAATGAACTAGAACCATCTGTTTTAAAAATGCCCCAGTCGTAACAGCTCCTCACCATTCTGATGGCTAGCCAATGTTTCTACTGGCATTATTTACATGGTCTACATTCTTGAAATTATTAAAGTATACATGAAATAAAATTACAAAAGTATGTTTATTTTAAGCATATCTGAACTTCTTTTCAGCATAACAATATACATGTGGACAATGGTATTTTACCAATCAATAAGAAAAAATATTTATTTCCATTACAACTTAGAGAAATCCAAAAATCTGCACTGCACCATCAGGCATGAAGCGAGATACTAACCTTGGGCTGGCGTATATTCAGATACTCAGAATCAGATCCACATTTATGTGCATTCAGCTAATTTAGAGACACAAATAAAGATAATGTACACCTATTTTGGACTATAGTAGGTGACCAGAGTCCCCCAATAAAAGACTACAGAGACCATACAAACATCTCAGATGTGGATAGCAGTCAAGCCTTGGTTCTTGAGCTATGCAGCTGGATCAATCATTGAACCACTGCTCCCCCAAATCATCATTAGTGAATTGCAAAGATTTTTTTTTTTCAAAATATGTTAAAAACACATTAGTTGTATTTATACAGATTATAAAAACTGACTATATTGTATGTAGCTTATGAAAAAAGAGAAATAAACATTAATATAATTCCTTTCTAAAGAAGTAGCATTTAAGGCACAAGAAGGTATAGCTCCAGGTCCAGGTTCAACTATTGATTAGTAGCATGTAATACTACACAGCAAACATCGTGTATATTTTTTTAAGCGAGTATTTGTGCATAGTGGACAATGCGAGGTAAGGCATGACTTGTGCCAATGCTTAGCAGTGTATCTGTTCCTTTTGGTGGTGTTCCCTGTGGTCTCTAACAGCACTGAAGGTTGTATAGGTGCACTATAACTAAGCAATCATTCTGTATACAGGGAAAGAGTAAATGAAAACAACTGGAAGAAAAGATGTTGAGAAAAAAAAATAATCAAAGCAATGGTCTGAACCAGGAGAACATAATACACCCAGTTACGAAATCCAAAAATTGCTAGTTCAGAATTATTAAAAATAAAACATGATTTCACCAAAATAAAGTGCAAAGAAGGGTTTTGGAATCTGAGTAGTCAGATAAGGAAGTGAACTTAGAATGAACCTTTGATCCTGTTGAATAGTGACTGGTAGGTTTACAACCTCTGAACTCACACCCCTTACTGGGCAAATCCTGGAGAAATTAGTGGAGCTGAATGATAAACAAAATGGTGGTGGAAAACAGCCCAAATCAAAAATGAACATTAGAAAGAAGCATTGCATTGAAAAACTATTCCATCAGATTTCGCGTTGTCATCAATAAATTATAATCATATGCAGCTCAGTACTAGAGCCAGAAAATAACCTGTAAATAATTTACAGAAAGTCTCAGGATCCTGATAGTGAAGTGTCTATTCTATTTTTTAAACAACAAATATGCTTGGTTATCTAAAGGTTTAGAAATTCCTGTTCTACATGGTATCTCTTAGTGTGCTTGTTCCTCTCTGTCTCATCCACCATGCTCAATATATTAAGGTTGCTTTTATGTTTCCTCATAAAAAGCCTTTTATTATAAAGTTACATTGGTCACTCTGAAATTTTGAATTTTTGTCACTGGATGGGATTCTTTGTAAATATAAAGTACTTTTGGGGCTCTCTGAATATAAATGAAAAGAGTACAGATATTCAGCTATGGGGAAGAATGGGAAGTTTGCATTATCTTGTTATAATGTTCACTAATCATTTCACCTATAATGTAATCATACCACCTATAATAGTAATTATTACATTTATATTGTTTATTTACCAAAAAGATAGGCAGCAATTGAATACTCTGAAGACAGCCGGGTGTGCTGAGGAAATAAAGTACATGTTAGAGAATGGAGTTAATTCTTACTGTAATGTAAATCCTTTCCATAATTCTGAGCTAGAATATGATAACTCTATAGCGAACTCTTCCTCAAATGTGCACTGCATTAATTCTATAATAACCAACCTCATTCTAAGTAAAATATCCAGACAATGTGGCATCAATGCAAATAATTTAACTACCATTTCACCTCTAGATTTACACTGTTTTAAAACTTTAGCAACAGACTATAGATTAAATAAAAAATCCGCACAAAGCGGTATTAATACAAATAACTTAATCACCATTTCGAACAGCCGTAACACTCTGCCAGTTCAACTCTGCTCTTCCAAGACCTTAAATATGGTTTTATTAAATGTTAGAACGTTAACCAACAAAATGTTTTTCATCCAACAATCTTATTAGTGATAGGAAAATCGACTTTCTTACATTAAGTGAAATGTTATGATAGTGATAGCTTTACTCATGCGGTTCACCAAAGCAAGAAAGGTGGTGGTTTAGCAAATATTTATTTGAGTCGATTAAAGTGTAAAGATGTCGGCTTTGGTATGTTTGTGTCTTTTGAGTATCTTGCTGTTATTATGCAGGGACTTTCTCAGTCTCCAGTATTGTCCCTGTATAGACCTCCTAAATATAATGTGTCTTTCTATGAGGAATTCTCAGACTTAGTGCTAATTATAATAACTAATTATGATAGGTTTCTAATTGTTGGCGACTTTGATTTTCATATCTATAATCAGTATGACTCAAAAGCAAAAGTATTCATTAACCTCTTGCACTCTTTTGATCTGAGCCAGTATAGTAGTCAGCCAACACACAAGGGGGGCACACATTGAATTTAGTGATTATTAAAGGATTAAAAGTTAATGTTAGGCAGATCGTGGATATTGGTTTATCAGATCAGTTTGCTTTACTGTTTAATGTAGAAGTACAACCAGTCCATTTGTAGTGCTTACTACAATAGTGATCAGAATGGAAGTAGTACCCACATTTTTCTATTCTTGCTCTCATCTGTTTAATGAGAAAAAGAAATTTGAATTTGACTGTTGGATAGATTACTACAAGATAACTTTGACTTGAAAAATACTGAGCTTATTTCTTCACAATCATGTTTGAACAGGTGGTTCAATGACGGTCTCAAAAAGAAAATGTTTTTGGGACACCAACTGGGTCATACCTTTTGTTGGTCCCCAGAGGATATTAAAGCAACAAAAAATGAAAATAAAAGTTTTGTCTTTGTTCTTCTCCCTGGTCAGGGGCTTTCAAAAGAGTAAGAACGGGTTTGGCTTCGTGGTGCACTATCTTGTAGCTTGCTCTGGCCTTAAAAGACACCTTTTCCTGGGACGCTTACCTTTTTTCCCATTTAATTCTTTAACTTCTCAAACAGAATAACGTGCATTAGCAGCACAAACTGAAAGCATAGGCAGTTGTCTTTCTGTTTAAACACAACATTGCTCATCAGAGAGTTTGTTTCATGTCAGTAGACTTCATCGTTGTGATTAATTTAGGTCTAAGCCAGACATCTTCCTCTAGAGAAGCATGGCTTTATAGGAGCTCCTTCAGAAAGGTCAAGGTCAATTGCCATCAGTGGGTGATTTCCCTGAGCTGTGTAAGTAAACATAGGTGACAAATTTAGTGACAGTGCCCCCTTTCACTTTGGGGTGGTACTACATACCACAAGAGAGCCTGGAAGGCAATCCACAGACGCACATGCATGACACCACATTGACTGTTATTAATTTGTATTTTTCATATTTGGGGATTTTTTTTGCATATCATAGGCTGGTCAAGTGAATATGTTTAACTTTCCCACAAATGCATGTTAAATTATCTGTGCAGAGGCAAAGTACTATACAAGAGTAGAAAAGAGAAATCTTTTGGGTAGTTTCAGGAAGACGAAAAGTTGGGACATTGATTTTGTGCAGTTTAATTCAATAGTAAGGGTGATTGCTTTCCTGGATCTGTAAAGCACTTTGAATTATTTATATTACGCTACAGAGTAAGTGTACAAGAGTGTTTTTGACTCATTGCCAATGGCTGACCTCAAATATCAGCATCGAGACAGCTTAATGAATGGAATACATGTTAGTTCCAAACATTTCATGTAGTGGTTCTGCTAGTGCTTTGTTTAGCAAATATTAGAACATTCAATAGGTGGAATGTATCCTACACCACAGTATTGTGTGTTTACTGCTGTTTTCTATTGATACTAATCTGGGGATCTTCAAAGAATGATTTGTCACTGACTTTTTAACTCTGTACATTTCAGCTGCTCTCAGTAGATTGCTTCACTTCTACAAAAGGTGCAAGGGAAGGACCTGTTGACTGTTGCCAGAATGAAAGCTAGTAGTTTCATGGCCAGATTTACAAATTAGAATGTGAATATGGTAAATGAGCTTTTTACTACCTTTGTTGATATAGGATCTGTGGAATGGGTGGAGAGCTTAATTTTAGATATAGTTAGGATTTACTATCTATATTACTAGAGAAGCATGCACAAGAAAATACAACCTGACACCACAATACTCAGTTGGGAATATGCCTTTAAACACTGAAGCTGTATACTTTCTATTTTATCTTTAAAGACTGTCAAAAATCACTGCTACTAAATGCTAAATCTATTTCACATAGCAGTTCACATTTACTACTTACCAAATTAGCTATTGTTCAAAATAGTGCAGAAGGGTAGTTCATTTAGAAACAAGTTCAAGTTAAAGAGAGTCAGATAAAGAACTAACTTCTTTTTAATCACCATTCTTGTTTTTGTTATACTTGTAATTTAGCTGTTCTTCCTCTGCACTCTAGTTTTCATTTTACTGAATTTAAGAGCACACGTGCCATCACTACACCATGCTGAATTTTTTACCCCCTAAATAATTTTGTTTTGAAAGGAAATAATACTTTTAAAAGCCTTTCGCTGAGACAGGCTATAGGTAAATGATCTATATTTTTCTCTAGAAGAACATTAAGGTTTCTTAAAATATCCATAAATCGTAATGTAGTGTTGCACATTAGATTATGCATTGTGCTAAGAATTTACAGATGAGAGCAGCAGTGGATAAAACGTAATGAAATCGTGATTGAAAATAATTATATTAAGAGAAGTGGTAATTACTACTTTGAATATGAAATCTATGTGGCACCTTTGACCAAAGTCATTAGGGCATAGAGGATAAGGCTTTTAAACTTCAAACCCTGAGGTTATGGATTCAAGTCTTGCTGCTGACTCTGTGTGACTATGAGCAAATCACTTTGCCCGCCTGTGCTCCAAATAGGGGTAAAAAAAAACAAAAGAAATGTAAATCACTTTAGATAAAGACATCAGCCAAATAAGTCAGTCATTTTCTAACCCACTTAGTCCTGAACAGGGTTGTGGGGGTCCTGGAGCCTATCCCTGCTAGCACAGGCCACAACACAGGAACAAACCCTAAACATGGCACCAGTCCATCACAGGGCAACACACGCCAGCCACACACTAGGGCCAATTTAGTATTGCCAGTGCACCTAACTTGCATGTCTTTGGATTGTGTGAGGAAACTCACACAAGCACAGTAAGTACATACATACTCCTTTATGCTGACACCTTTATCCAAGGTGACTAACTACACTTACGATGCAATTGGTTACATTTCTTTTTGGTTTTCCAATTGGAGCACAGGCAGATCAAGTGACTTGTTCATGGTCACACAGTGTCTGTAGCAGGATTTGAACCCACCACCTCAAGGTTTCAAGTCCAAAGCCTTAACAACTACACCATACTGTCTACTCCATGACGGGAGGACCAGAGAATCAAACCCAGGTCTCCTTACTGTGAGGTAGCAGTGCTACCATTACACCACCGTGCCACCCTAGGCACAAAATGATTGTGAGAATGATTTGGACTATTTGCAGTTTAGCCAGACCCAACAGGTTCACTACATATGAGATATATAATATTTGCTAAAGGTATGTGTTTTGACATCTATGTGAATGCTAAAATCAATCATTCACCTTACATAAATACTGAAGCAGGTCAGAACAAATACCTGGAGAAAGGATGGAAAAAAAGATTGGGGTATAGAAGTATTAAGGAAGTGTACCAAAACATAATCATTAAACAGGAATAATTTTAGGGGAAAAACAAGAATAGAATCACTAAATTGATAGCCAAATGTTCACAGTAAAAGTTCTGAAATAAATTTGTTTTGAATTGCTTTGAATAGATGTGCTTCTAATGAAATCAATCCAAACCTATGACACTAAGTAATGAGTGCCCCATCTTTGATAGACAGAATGTGATCATTTAACACGTTATGTATCTTCATCAACATATGCATGGCAAAACGCATTAACAACAGTAAACAGTAGGTGTGTGACTAGGCAAGGATCGACACAAAATGTCAATGACAATAAATAAAGGAGATCACAAAATGGCAGTGTGATGTTGATGTCACTATCATGTCTATAAAAATAATCTCATTAAAAACAAACCAGAAAAGTAACATTTGTGATGGAACTGAAATATACAGGTTTATGAAACTATGATCCAGATTCTGTTTTTCCCTTATAGCGTTTACATTTTTGGTTTTCACCCTTGTTTTCTATGACACTGAGTTGTTCTTCCTTTTAACATATTTCAGTGTGAAAGCTCTTCTTCTTCTCTCTTCTGTTTCTTTTTCCGGTTTCTTTGTGGTGGCGGCCTGCGCCACCACCACCTACTCAAAGCATCATGATGCACCAACATTGATGGACTGAAAGCCAGAAGTCTACGTGACCATCATCATCAGGTCCTTCCATGAAAACCCTAAATACAAAGAGGACTGTTTGACTTGTGTTAGGTAGATTGCCCAGAGGGGACTGGGCGGTCTCTTGGTCTGGAACCCCTACAGATTTTATTTTTTTTCTCCAGCCTTTGGAGTTTTTTTGTGTTTTTTCTGTCCACCCTGGCCATCGGACCTTACTCTTATTCTATGTTAATTAATGTTGACTTATGTTTATTTTTTTATTGTGTCTTCTATTTTTCTATTCATTTTGTAAAGCACTTTGAGCTACATTTTTTTTGTATGAATATGTGCTATATAAATAAATGTTGATTGATTGATTGATTGAAAGCGTTCCTAGTTCAAACACATGCTTTGATTTCTCTCTAGCATCTGAGTTATTGATCTCTGTCATCTGAAGACATAAAAACATACGTCTTATAGTTAATCAATCTCATTTTTGTTTCGGTAATAGCTGTGATTTCCCAAATAGCTCACTTTTTTACAAGCTATTAAGGTTTCTACTTAAAATGACTCAGTAGCTTGGTCCAGGTCCCTGTGTGATATGAGTATTTCCTAATTTCTCTTAATTTTAAAATAAATTAAGTAGCTTAATTTGTAGATTATGAAAGATCATCTTGTGGCAGGTTCAAGTATACAGTATATTGTCAGTGTTTCTGCTGTGTGCCCTTTGATCCCTGTATTTGAAGAATGAGAGCCAGGTTTTCATTCTTGGTGGTCATTTTCTGTCATAGGCAAGATAATACGTTTCAGCAAGGTCTGGTAAGTATTCAGTTTCAGGACTTGAGAATGGCATCTCTGGAAGCTTGTTGTTCTAATTCATTTTATGTTGTTTTTCATGCTTATACTCGTGCTTTAGATGCACAGCATGTTCAGATTTAAAATTAAATCACTTTTAAATCTAATTAGCATGTCTTCCTCTCTGAAATGTGTGACTTTCTGTCTGAATATAAGAAAAGAACACAAACAGTAGACAGACAGAACAGTTGTTCATGATTTTGAACAGCTAAGCTATTAGAGTTATTAAAGAACTGGGGACAACTCTGTGAGCATGTAACTAAGCTGTTGTGGTAAAGTGAGAACATGTAAAAATAATTTCTATCCTATGTATAACGATAGAAATGCTAGGTTTGTAGGTACAAACAGCAGTATGCAGACTTTGCTCCTGAATTATTATTGTTTGGGATTGAAAGATTGTCAAAGTAGGACAGAGCCAGAGTACTAGTGGCAGCTGTTCCAGGGCTTGACATCTTGTAAGTAGACTCCTTTAAGCATCATCGATAAAGGCTCAGGGTAAGCTTAAAGAATTTATCCCTCAGATCACTGTAACACCCACCATGGGAATCAGGATTTTTTGCTGAATATGTAAATTATATTCACTGACCTATACAAATATGAGTCTGCATCATATATGCCAGGTCTGAAAATCTGATCTTTTATATTTATTTATACCACAGCATATAAACAAAATATACTAGGATTTAAATAAATAACTTTTTTCTCCTATGGGCTTTTTAATTTTCTGTCAAATAAACCAAGGATGTGGTAGCACCACAAGTTGTCTCAATTGATGTGAGAAAATAAATAAAAGAGGCAGTGTGGAGCACAACTCCTCATGTAAGGAGGAAGCAGGAAAATAGGATCAGTAACAGAGAGGAAAGAGAAGGTGAACAATCTGTGAAGAATGAGAGAAGATGATAGGGAAGAAAATCAAGTGAAGATATGCCAAATTAAAAGGGTACAGGCATCCTGCAAGTTTGCTATTTTGGCAGTGTTTCCTGTGTTCCTTAATGTAGCAGTGACATGGACTGGATAGGGAAAGGAAAAGAAAATGTGCCCAGAGGCAAGTTTACTTGCTAGTCTAAGCTTCCTTAAGAATTGTGTGTTTGTGTATATCTGAAATTTAGAAAAATCTATTAAAACATTTTGCTCACTAAAGTGGAAAATATTATAGGACATATTAAAGTAAAAGCACTAGACCTATAGCACACTGTACAAATCATGTAAGACCATTTAAGAAAAAATAATGATCTTATGAAATCATTAGTTTTGGAAAAAGTTGTATCACTGACTTCAGTAACATGTCTATCTAATGAGTTTTGAAAGCAACACATTGTTTATCATCAACAACAAAAAGTTCCAAATAAAGCCTCACACTCAGTTTACAATATTTTACAGTACATGAGTAAGAAAAGTAAATAACAATATAGTAAGTAAAACTATTGGTTAATGTCTTTGAAATCATTAAACATTACTCATTGTAACACCACACAACAGTTTAAAATAGGGACTTCAAAGGAACAACTGAAAAGCTCAACAAATATTTACATATGTTGATAAATTTCTGCTTTAGTAGCCTTTCATCTTTATGGTCCTAGATCTTAATTTGTCATAGACATTAAATGGTTTTATACACAGTCTCAAAAGACTTCTATTATTTACCTGTCTACCTGAAATGTAAACGCACTTATCCCGCCAGTTAATGATGAATGTGAATGATGTGGCTGAGCAGCAAAAACATAAAAGCAATGGATTTCAGTGCTAGTGGACAAACAGACAAACTGATTACTGAAGCACAAAAGAACAATGTTATTAAGACAGCTTCTTAAGAGCAAAATTAAGTTATTTACACATAAAAAATTAAACAAAATTTTTATTCTTAATAAAAAAAACCAATAATAATTATTATTGAAATAGCCTACATAAGCAGCAGAAATTACTTGACATTGAGTGTTTTGGACCATGTGCTTCAGATTTGCAGGTTATACTTTGCCATGTGTGGTCTGTTATTAATATTTGAAAAGTTATCATTGTAATCTATGTAGTATGGGAATGGTATTGTATTATAAGTATTTGAATTGATTACCTAAGCTGCCTCAAATCCTTGCATATTGTAAACTGGTCAGTTAGCCAATAAAAAGTGTCAGTTTGCTTGACTTCTCATTACATCCATTATGGCTAATATGGTATAACACCCTACTACTACAAACAATTCAAGTTTAAAAATTTTCACGCTTTCTGACACCCTTTATGCTTTGGCTTGTAAAATGTTTGTAGAAATGTGACCATTGTTTAAAATGTGACTGTGTGTGGCATTTTGTTAATATTGTATTACTCTCACTGTTATGAGGGGACATGCAAGTAAGACATAACAGTAAAAATGAGCTTGAAGAACTTCCATGAAAGAATTCCTGCTGTATACAGCCTTTGTAGGTTACTAGATATCCAAAAGCCTGGAAATATGACAGTATTACACTCTTCAAAATAATTACTTATTTATTTTCATTTTTTGGTTCTTGGGTTGTGTGGTTCCTTGTTGAACTATTGGTTCACAAACTGCTATTCCATTGAGAAAGGCTCTCTCAATCTTAAGTTCTTCTTCTTTCGGCTGCTCCTGTTAGGGGTTGCCACAACGAATCATCTTCTTCCATATCTTTCTGTCCTCTGCATCTTGTTCTGTCACACCCATCACCTGCATATCCTCTCTCACCACATCCATAAACCTTCACTTCGGCCTTCCTCTTTTCCTCTTCCCTGGCAGCTCTATCCTTAACATCCTTTTCCCAACATACTCAGCGTCTCTCCTATGCACATGACCAAACCAACGCAATCGGGCCTCTCTGACTTTGTCTCCCAACTGTCCAACTTGAGCTGACCTTCTAATGTACTAATCTCTAATTATATCCATCCTCGTCATACCCACTGCAAATCTTAGCATTAACTCTGCCACCTCCAGCTCTGTCTCTTGCTTTCTGGTCAGTGCCACCATCTCCAACCCATATAACACAGCTGATCTCACTACCATCCTGTAGACCTTCCCTTTCACTCTTGCTGATGTCCGTCTGTCACAAATTACTCTAGACACTCTTCTACACCCATTCCACCCTGCCTGCACTCTCTTTTTTCACCTCTCTTCCACAATTCCCATTGCTCTGTACTGTTGATCACAAGTATTTAAACTCATCCACCTTCGCCAACTCTACTCCCTGCATCCTCACCATTCCACTGACCTTCCTCTCATTTACACACATGTATTCTGTTTTGTTCCTACTGATCTTCATTCCTCTCCTCTCTAGAGCATATCTCCACCTCTCCAGGGTCTCCTCACCCTGCTCCCTACTGGCATGAAACCATACTGATACTCACTCATCATCACCTCCCATCTTAACCGAGCTTCCACTACTCTTTCCCATAACTTCCTTCTGTGGCTCATCAGTTTTATCCCCCTGTAGTTACTACAGTTCCGCACATCCCCCTTATTCTTAAATATCGACACTAGTACACTACTTCTCCACTCCTCAGGCATCCTCTGACTTTCCAAAATTCCATTAAACAATCTGGTTAAAAACTCCACTGCCATCCCTGCTAAACACCTCTATGCTTCCACAGGTATGTCATCTGGACCAACGGCCCTTCCATTTTTCATCCTCTTCATAGCTGTCCTTACTTTCTCCTTGCTAATCAGTTGCACTTCCTGATTCACTATCTCCACATTATCCAACCTTCTCCCTCTCTCGTTCTCATCATTCATTAACCTCTCAAAGTATTCTTTCCATCTGCTCAGCACAACCTCCTTGCTTGTAAGTATGTTTCCATCTTTATCCTTTATCACCCTAACCTGCTGCACATCTTTCTCAGCTCGGTCCTTCAGTCTATCTAATCGGTACAGATCCTTTTCTCCCTCCTTAGTGTCCAACCTCTCATACAACTAATCATATGCCTTTTCTTTAGCCGACACCACCTTTCTCTTCACCTTGCACCTTATCTCCTTGTACTCTTGTCTACTTTCTGTATCTCTCTGACTATCCCACTTCTTTGCCATCCTCTTCCTCTGTATACTCTTTTATACTTCCACATACTGCTCATTTTAGGTAGGCCCATGCAAAACTGATAGGTGTTTGCTTTGCATTTCCTCCTGGTTGTAAATAAAGAATGCTGTGCTAAGCCCTGCCACAATGAATGAAGTGAGGAAAACTTGGATCTTGTGAATGTTCACAAGGAGGGAGTATTATGAATTGGTCACTGAAGCAATGTAGTTTAGCTTGGTCATCCTGAGTTTCTTGATGTCAGTTGATGGTGAGAGGATGATGTTGAAAAAAAAACCCAGAAAAAATCTAAAATCTATTGATAGAGGAGCCTGAGCACAAATTAACCATTTTGTTGGTTAAGCTTAAAGTAATGTTTTGTCATCCAGAGGCCAACAGAGAGACATCTGGATATTTGGGCCTAAACCTATGGGTTGGACGAAGGTTATGATCAGTGCAGATGATAAGAGAAGTGTGATAAGGATACATTCAGGAAATTCAGAGAGAGAGACAGATAAAAGAAAAGGACCCATAGGTGATCCATGAAACACACCATGGAGAGAAGAGCAAGGTAATGCTACAAGATGGACCAATCAGGTAATTAATTGAAAAAGAAGTTCCTAAATACCTAAATAACCACTGACATATTTTTTCTGTATTCCTAGTTTCTTTTCTACTAATTTAATATGTGTTTTTAAAATTTCAGGCAGTTGAAAAGGTCAGCTGCATCCATAAAATTTATTAAGGACTTGTGTACAAGTTATGAGGTAGTAAACTGCAACTTTGCTAATTTATTATTGTGGTTTTTGCATGACTAGAATTTGATTCTGTATTTTTAACTTTTTGCCCTAAAATTACCACACCATTTAAAATACTGAAGATCACTATGAAACATGTTAAATATCTACTAGATGCTTTGTTTATTTGCTCTTCAAGTAATGTAGAGGTTCTTGGACATTCATTAGCAGGTTCCAAAAAAGTATAATTTTTTTATAAATAGTAACTATTACAATATCAATCACAGTTAGTTCAGGGCTTGCTATATAAATGTTTGTGTCAGACGTGAGGAAGGAGGAATGTCATGGAAATTATGATTCATAAAAAATAACAAAACAATGGCTGCCCCCTAGACTACTGATGTTTACTTGCCCATAAAGAATTGAAACCTACTGTAACTTAGTTAGACATATTGTCAGCAATGAAAATATGAGATATTTGTGAAGGTCTACTGTTAACAATTATATTTATGTCTAAAAAAATGTAGTTTGTAACTGATGCCATATGTTTAACTTCATGTGTAATTTGCATCCCAACAAACATTCCATACAAAATGAGAGTGACTGCATTCCATTAGTATAATCTGCAAGAAATCATCTAATTAAAAGAGATACGCATTATAATATGAAATTATTTCTCAATGATAACATGCAGTAAATGATCAAACATTACCAACAAGATTACTACATTATATTATGACAGGAAAGGCAGCCTGGAGGCACAGTAGCTACCCCTGTGGTCATACAACTCCAAGCGCCAATGTTTTAATCCTGGCTAAGGTTACTGTCGGTGTTGAGTGAGATAAAATGACCCCCCTCCCCCTGTATATGGACGCACTGTCTCAAGTCTGAAGTATTATGACGAAGCATCGGTATGTGAGTGTTCCATACAATGGAGTAGCATCCTTCCACTGTTGGTTCCGGCTATGTATCCAGTTGTTGCAGTCCTGTTGCAGGTCAGGTCAGGTCAAGTCAGGTTGAGGAACATGCACTGGTACAGCATTTTGCCACACCCACCACACAATGAAACAGCTCAGTATCCCGGTTGGCAATCCACCCAATGCAGACACGCGGTTGAGTCCCACTCTCCGGAAATGACCTTCTATCTGCCGTAGCCATGTGTTATGTGGGCATCCCCTTGGCCTGGTCTAGACACACAATAAAGTAAGACAAGAAGCACCGGGACTCTAAAGACTTGGACCTTCGTCCTTTTGTGTAGATATCAGGAGTGCCACACACACGCGATCTCATGACCGCCCCATGCTCTCCCAATCTGTCTACTGACTTCATAAGAATAGTCACCAGAGACATGAATGTCACTGCTGAGGTAAGTAAACCTCTTGACAAGGTCATCACTGTCTCAAACACTGTAGATGTCTGCACCTGACAGGTCATTAAAGACCTGGATCTTGGTTTTTATCCAAGTCACTTGCAAGCTCAGATACTCAGACTCCTCGCTTTGTCTCTTGAGAGCTGTAAAACCAGACTGTTCCGGTCGCTGGTAGGTAAGCAAGTGATCACGAATCCTATTGAGGATGACCCTAGCAAGGACATTACCCGACACTGAGAGTAGTGTTATCCCCCTGTAGTTGTCGCAATCCAGGCGATCACCCTTCCCTTTCCAGATAGCTACAACAAGTTCCATTTTCCAGCCTGTCTCCCAAAGATTGCAAGATTGCTTGCAATGCCAGGAGGACAGCCTTACCACCAGCCTGGAGAAGTTGTGACATCAGATAGATAGATAGATACTTTATTAATCCCAAGAGGAAATTCACATAATCCAGCAGCAGTATACTGATACAAAGAAACAATATTAAATTAAATAGTAATAAAAATGAAAAAATTAAAATAAAATTAATGTTAGCATTTACTCCCCCGGGTGGAATTGAAGAGTCGCATAGTGTGGGGGAGGAACGATCTCTTTAGTCTGTCAGTGGAGCAGGACAGTGACAAAAGTCTGTCACTGAAGCTACTCCTCTGTCTGGAGATGACACTGTTAAGTGGATGCAGTGGATTATTCATGATTGACAGGAGTTTGCTTAGTGCCCGTCTCTCTGCCACAGATGTTAAACTGTCCAACTTTAATCCTACAATAGAGCCCACAGATCCCTGCAGCCTTACCTACTCTCAGCTGGTTCACCACCTGTTCAATCTCAGTGAGATTGGGTGGTTCACATCTAATTGGAGGATCCACCTCAAGAACCAGAGATATCCAGTGTCCTAGCTGCAAGATTACCTTTAAACAGCTTCTCAAAGTAGCCAGCCCAGTGGGTCACAACTGCAGTGCCATCCATAAGGACCGTTCCATCAGCCTCCCTGACTGAGACTCTCCGAGGATGTGCGTAATGCTTCAATTCCTCTGTAAGCAGGATGAGGATCACTGGACCTTAGGTGGTGTGTCATTTGCTCTCAAATTCCTCTAACAAACACCTCCTTATTTGCCCTCAGAGCCCTCGCAGCCATCCTTCTCAGTTCCCGGTACAGACTGAAGTTGCCATCAAGCCTTGCGCTGTAACACCTCTCAATGATATCCAGAGTGTCCTGCAAGATGAAACACCTCCTTCTGGGAACACTGGAAACTCAACCCTCAGCAACCTTCAGGGTCTTGTCACAGAAGGTCTTCCACATCACATTAGGATCAGCAGTCGCAAACAAGTCTGTAAGTTCCTCACACAAATTCCATAGAAACTCGTCAGAAACAGCCTGATCTTGAAGTCTGGCCAGGTCTAGCCTCATTTTTCTAGTAGGTGGTAGCCTACTGGACCTAAGCTGGATTTTCAGAGTAACAACAACAAGTCTGTGGTCAGAAGTCCCAAACTGGGCACTTCTGTAGACTCCGTTTTTGTAAGAGACTCAAGTGTCTGCCCACAAGGATGTGATTGATGTCCTTCACTGCACCACCAGTATTGGAGTACCAAGTCCAATGATGCTACTCAGGCGCTGTAACCAGGATCCAGCGATCTGCAGTCTCTGACCCTTTGCAAAGTCAAGGAATATTCACACTTTCACCACGATCACCAGACCTATGGAGATTGAGACAATCCTCATTGCCAGCCCTGTCAGTGCCAGTGGTTGCAGTGAGTTCCTTGACCAGAGGACTGTCACTTTGCGGCACCCATCAACCACTGAGCGAAGTTGCAAAATAAAATGTCTTCCTCATGAGACATCACTCATTGCGGTCGGAGTATACACTGAGACAACAGATAAGGCACCCAGAAAGTGCCATAATCTGAGTCATGAAATGAGTCATAATCTACGTTCATTGAAAGGAGTGACATCGGACACCATGCTGATCCGCTACAGCAACAGCTGCTCCCTGAGTATAACAGCCATCAGAGTGACCAGACCAATAAAAGGTGTACCCACCTACAGAGATCTGACCAGTTCCACGCCTGCACGCCACAGAGAGAGTGTCATCACTGAAATATGGAGTTTCCACTGCTCCTCTGACAGGAGAGAAACGTGATCATCATGAAGGAGAGACAAGATATTCTATGCACCTACGTGGATAAGCTGCCTCAAATTGGGACCCAAGTGCTGCCATTCAGAGGGCGATACCTCAGCACCACACCAGTTCTGATCCCGACAGGCCTGACCCCATTAGCTCTCTGACGGTTTTTACTCTTCCGGAGATGAGGCTCTTGGTGGCTTTCCATCATCCACTTCATAATGCAAGCAGCCTTCCTATGGGAGGCTGCAGCAGAACCACTCCTGCAGAAAGCAGAAAGGAGTCCTGTTTGTCGTATCAGAGCTGCATGAAGTTTTTTTATGGTGGCTGGAGTGCCAACAATCCTGCCACCAACCCCCATGATTTCCCCGCAACTTGGAGGACCACTTGCAGGGCTAGATGCACTAAACTTGTATCTTTTGTTACTTTTATGTTTGTTTCTAATGCTCTTTCACATTATCCAAGATGGCATCTCTTTTGTATTATCTTATGATAGTTGTAGTGTCATACAGTCATTTTTTTGAGAAAGGAAACCTAAGAATACAAAGAAATTAGATGATTATTTTCTTTATTTCAGTTTTTCTGTTTCAATCATATTGTATGCTGAAGTGGTGATGCAATAAATCACCATTCAATTTCTGTGTATGTTTGGAATTAGTTATCTGTCTAAAAAAAAAAAAGAAGTGCTTTTCTATGAGGACAGAATAATCCTTATAACTATATCTTGGACATCCTGATAAGGGTATCTTTCATCAACTGGTATAAGAGATGGGCGAGACAAGAAATGATGTGAAAATGGACTCCCAGTTAAATTTTCAATGTATAATTTTCCTTAAGTACAAAATTTCTCCTTAGGGGTTTGTTTATGGATACCAAAATGTTGAAGTAATTAAAATATGCAGATACTGTATCTATACACTATAACATTGGAAAGCACTAGAAGTTCACAAAAGATAACATTTGCTTGATTAAAAATAAATTTAATAAAAACCCTCCTGCTACATTTTGTTCTGTGTTTCATTCACCAGTAATTGCTGTCATTTACCAGCAATCTAGTGGATCACTATTTATTAAGGACATGGAACAAATTTAAGACATAGAGCATTATAAGACAGATTTTATCTTCTTTAACCTATGTGGAATACATTATATGGAAGTCACTGCATATTAAGACATTCAGATTTCTCTACACTGATAATATGTCTTCTTCAAAATGTTGTGTTCCAAATTTAACCTTCCAGTAACATTCTTTTATTCTACATAGAAACTTTATGAAAAACAAAATGCCTAGCTTTCCTCATCTCTTATCTATATCTACTCCTGAAACAAAATTCACTAATTTCAATGAAGATCCAGACAGAGCATATCACCAAATTTCAAGCAATTTATTACTTTGATGATCTCAGCTAATGATGGTGTCACACATGTACGGATAGGTGAACCGAGTTAGTTGTTTTCTTTTTTACATGTGTGACCGGGGAGTTGGCACAGTGGTAGCACTGCTGCCTCGCAGTTAGGAGACCCGGGTTTGCTTCCCAGGTTCTCCTTGCATGGAGTTTGTGTGTTCTCCCCGTGTCTGCGTGGGTTTCCTCCCGGTGCTCTGGTTTCCTCTCACAGTCCAAAGACATGCAGGTTAGGTGCATTGGTGATCCTAAATTGTCCCTAGTATGTGCTTGGTTTGTGGGTGTGTCTGTGTGTGTGTGTGCCCTGCGGTGGGCTGGTGCCTTGCCTGGGGTTTGTTTCCTGCCTTGCTCCCTGTGTTGGCTGGAATTGGCTCCAGCAGACCCCCGTGACCCTGTAGTTAGGATATAGCGGGTTGGATAATGGATGGATGGATGGGCCGGGGGTGGCAGTGTTCATTAGCCCTTTCTCTCTTTTCCCTGCAGACCAACCAAGGGAAATCCTACCTAAGCCTGTCAACATCACTTCTAGTTCAGGTCTCAGTGATATCACTTATGGTCCTGGCCCCAATGACTTTACTTCTTCTAACCTGGCTCCAAAAACGCCATCTTGTTAGCATTCATTCAGTTCTGTCTTGAACGCAGTCTGTAAAGACCTTTGATTGCTAATTTTTCCATTTTTGTTTCAAGTATACCAGCTGGCTACCCCAAACCTTTTTCTGTCTCCCTGTTATCTTTTCACAATCAGAAAGGGATCTTTCAATTAACAATTCAGAAAAGGAATGGATTTCAGCTATTCACAAAGTACATTAATTCAATATGCGTCAATTAGGCCACATTTCATTCTTAACATATACAATTGGCTGAAATGTTCCCAGGACAACATGTTTTGGTAGTATTCTACATTGAAATCATTCTGGGCAGACATGTTAGTTTTTTTCTCTCTGATAGCCTTGGGTCTAAAAGCTAATACTTTACCAGCGTTGTTCTGTTGTAACAACCTATAGCATACTACTTGTTCAAAGACATTACTTCTTCATCCTGCCAAAAATAATTATAATATGAAAAACCAAGAATCTCCAGCAGTACATCTGATTTTGAGTAAGTGCAGACAGTGCTTGGATTGCTCTGCACATTTATCTACTGTATTCACTGACAGCAAAAAGATCTTTACTAACATCCAAAACACTATGAAATACTGTAAGCAAGATCAGCACTCTTTATTAGAATGTCTACATTCTTTATTTCTAATGTGTCTTTAGGTGTTGTATTCAGTTTGATATTCATTATGAAATCAAAAGATCCAGATGTAATATTTCATCCAATTTACATACTCTGTATGTTATTGCTAATTTAGAAAAGTTCAGTTTGAGAAGGACAAAATTGAGTACATTTTTTAATTATATGTTCTATTGTCTTAGAGAAAAAAGTTAATAAATTGTGTTGATAAAGGACTTAATTGTTTATCCTCAGAAAATGATCAAGAGACACTCCAGGGGCCTTATTTATAAAGCATGTGCATGTACAAAAGGGGCTCAAAATGTGCAGTGGAACTTGCATTGATATGACAAACACATTGAAGTTCAAATGTAATGAATATGATGTACAGAATATATTTTAGTACCCTTTACAGTGGACCAATGCAGAGATCTGACTTTTTTGTTTTACTTTAGTCATGGTATAGCTGGAGCTCATGGCATTTACAGCAGCAGTAACATGCTACCATTCATCATATTTGTGTTTGTTGCTGACACCTGGGCTTAGTCCACAAAATAAAGGTTCTTAGCATGCCTCTAATTTAGAGACAAGAACTTCTGTCTTGCACTACTGGATGTGTCAAGTAGGAGTCTCCGCTAACAGATAATGAAATTCTGCAGCATTATAATTACATATGTATGAGGTTGATTAGCATAGTTCATATACTGTATGGTTGTTTCACGGTGGAGCCATGCGGGGTTTGACATACGTTCACGTGCACACATTTATAAGGTGATTGTGATTTACAAAGGGTAAATTTTGTAAAAAATGTGCGTACACCAGGTTTTATAAATCTGATTATTGTGTTGTATGCATGTTCCTCTTTTTTTGGCGTACGCATCTTTTTATGCTCAAAAAATATAAGTGGTTAAGGCTTTGGACTTCAAAACCTTGAGGTTGGGGGTTCAAATCCCACTACTGACACTATGTGACCATGAGCAAATCACTTGACCTGCCTGTGCTCCAACTGGAAAAACCAAAAGAAATGTAACCAATTGTAACATTAATGTTGTAAGTCGCCTTGGATAACGGCGTCAGCCAGATAAATAAATGTCATGCAAAGTTTTATAAACGAGGCTCCAAGTATATGAAAGATACAGTTTAATATTTTTCTGCCTATATTACACATAGCAGATCTAACAATTCACATCAGTTGTCCAGCAATTATTCCACAAAAATATGGTCTCCCATTTTTATTTTTTTGTAAGGTAGTTGCTGCTTTCTCAAAGATTTATAACTATTTTAGTTATTCTGCACATTTTCCAAAGCACCAAATTTTTTTGCCTAAACAAAAAAAAAAAGTTATTGCCTGCCAAAGAGTTAGTACAAATATTTGTAGCAAATACATTTTATTGTGCACGTTTAAAGAAAATAATTTATCTGAATGGAAAATTCAGTTTGGGATTTTTTTCCTTATGCAAAAATTTCTATGCTTTTATTACTATTATTCTGAGAGTAATGGAGAGACGGAATAAGTGAAACAACTTGGAGGAATAACCCATTTCCATGTGTCCTCATTTTAGATGATTGAAGTAGATTGCTGCCATGTGCTCAGAACTCCAGAAATTCACTGAAAACATCTTAACGTAACATAATATTTTCAATCCCTTTTAATCCAATTCAGGATTTCAGACTTGTATGGGCCACCAGTCTGTGGAAGGGTTCATTAACACACACCAACCCTACACTTACAAAGGGCCAAGCATTATGCTTCTTATTTAGCATGAATGCATGCAAACTGCTATAGATAGCCTGACTTGAAAACTGTTGCCAATGTCAAGGGAACCACTATATGGCATAGGAGATATTACTTAGTAGGTGTGAGAGTCCCTTGGTGGAATGGCAGTAGGTCACCATGTGTGTTTTGGACTGGTAGGCAGTAGCAGAGATATTCCACCTGGTCCGAGAGAATGCTGTTGCCCAGAATAGAACAGATGGCTTTGAGAAACAGCCCTTTATTGGACACTGGAGGTCATTATATAAATATATGCTTTAATGCCTGTTTAACTAACCTTGGCTACTCCTAGGGCTTGTGGTGGTTGAAAGAGACCCCATGAGACATATGAAACAGTCCAGAGAACTAAAGGGGTCTATTGCTGAGATGGATGGGAGGAAGTGATGTCAGGGTTGTTGGAAAGAGAAACAGGAGGAGGGAAGGGAATGCTAAGTAGTTAAAAGGTAGATAATAGCTGGACAAGCCCACCAGACAGTCAGGGTTTTAAACCTGTTTAGAATCAACCAGAAAGTCAATTTTGTTTTATCTTTATTGTTTTGTGTTCTCCCTATTTAATGCTTTCTTTTGTATACTTTAGTTGTAACTAAGCCCTTGTTGTGATCATGGTGACATTAAGGATTTTTTGTTGAATTGGTCATATAGGCAGTATGCCTTCTTCTTGATTTAGTACTGTAAATGAAGTTTAACTATCTCCTTGGTCATCCTTGATGCTACGCCTCTGCAAATGAAACCATGTTGAAAGTTGAGAGATTATTCACAAAATGTGCACATTATGTTTTTTGTATTACATTTCCTTAACGTACATAAGGCAACTGCTCTTGTAGCAATTGATTTAGCTGACATCATTAATGGCATTTTTAACATTTCAGAGAGAATCTGTTGTCCATACCTGTTTTATAAAGGACAGCAATTATTTGTGTGCCTAAGAAAACAGAAATTACTCTCTGAATGACTAAGGACTGGTGACACTCACTCCATTTGTGATGAAATGCTATGAGAGACTGCTGCTAGGGCACATACAGAGTATTCCATATATTCATAATCACTTCTCAACTAGTCCCCACGTGGGTGCCATGTCCTTTGGACGTCATAATATCATCCTGGCACCTCTGGATAAAACAAACTGCCATGACGGATTCTAGTTTAGACTTCCATTCAGCAGTTAACACTGTTGTACCATCAAAGCTGACCACCAAACCCCTCAATTTAGGACTTAGCACAACCCTCTGCAATTTGATTTTGGACTTCTTTACCAACAGACCTTGGCATTTGTGGTTTGTTAGTCACTCCACATGGTAGTTGTTCTATCCCCATTCTGTAATCCTTGTGCACTTATGTCCTATGACACAGCTCCAGCTCCATCATTAAATTTACTGATGATACCACCATCATACATCTGATCACATTTTGTATTATATATTATATATAATTAAATATTATATATTTTATATTATATTTTTTGTATTTTTGAATACAATTTTTTTGTATGAATATGTGCTATATAAATAAATGTTGATTGATTGATTGATCACCAACAAAGGTGAGACAGCTTACCAAGAAAAGGTCTACCTGCTGAAAGTGGTTCTGGGACAATACTCTCACTCTTAATATCAGCAAAACTAAGGAGGTGGTCATTGACTTTAGGAAGCAGAAGGCAGTCCACACTAACAGTAACGTCACATGAAATGCTGTGAAGAGGGTGAACATCTGTATATTTCTTGGAATAACTATCACTGGTGAACTTTAATGGGCACAAAGCATTTCATCACTTGTCAAAAAGGCTCACCAGCACCATTACTTTCTCAGATATCTGAAGACAGCTCATATTTCTTTATATGTTCTCATGAACATCTATAGGTTCACAGTGGAGTCCAATCTCACTGGCTGCCTCACATCTTGGTATTGCACTTACTGTCTTCAGGAGTATAGAGCACTGCAGAGGGTAGTGAAGGTGGCCCAGAATATTACCAGCACCTAGCTCTTATGTTTTTTGTTTCAGGAACTCTAAGTGTCTTTTTAGATATTTTCAGATGCAAAGAATCAATTTCTGGAGTTTATTTTTTACCCAGAGACTTTATAAATTGGTTAATTATTCTTATGTCATTTTTTAACACCATTCTTTATGGGCAGTTAATGTGGGTACTTTGTTGATTTCACATTGCTCATTACCCAGGCAATGTGTTTCACAATTCATCAGGATGGATCAACAATGACATCATTGACAAGACTATGTAAAGATTGCTCTTTTTAATTCTAATTTTTCTGAGATTTGATAAAAATCAGTAAACACTTTGGCAATCATTTCTTTGAATTTTATGGCTAAAAAGACCTCTTTCTTTCTGACTTTTGATTATGATTTTGGTTTTGCCCATTTTGTTTTCATGAAAGATAGAATTACCTTCTGGTTAACAAACTTTGCACATCTCTGCCTTTTCTTGATCTTTTTCAAAAAAAATTCTGTCTAGTTCAAGCAGTACGCACGCTTCCTTCTCTCAGGACATAACAAACTGCATCAGAAATGTAAACGGTTTGCTTAAAGACCACTGACACCCTGCACAGGTCCTTTTCTCATTCCTCTTTTCTGGCAAATGGAACAGAAACAGTGACACCCACACAAGTAGGTTCAGGGATAGTTTCTATCCACAAGTCGTAAGATTGCTGAACAGTAAATTTTAAGAGCAAATTTTTTAATGTAACAAACAGTATGTATAAACATATAATAACTGCAAATACATATTGTATTGTATTATATATAATATATATATATATATATATATATATATATATATATATATATATATATATATATATATATATATATGTTGCATGCTTATATCTGTTGATTTTGTTAAGAAGTGTTCTGGCACTAAGATTCCCACTTTACCAATTATGATGACAGTCTTGGAGATCGCATTTCTAAAGATGCATCTGAGACAGAAAAGAAACTAGAAACTCCACAGTGCTTGGAGAGTATATATCCTCAACCTCTTCTGCATGAATCAAAAAACAAGAAAAGGTAGTTGGTAGGTATGGGGTGGGACACAATTGGCTTCCTGAGATTCTTTCTGTGGAAAAAATGGAATAAATTGCAAGACGATGCATTTTGCCGTGTCTTTGCACAGAAATTATGTGCCCTGACCCTACCCCCAACCCCTTTTACATTGATCAAAAAGAACTGATTTTAATGGGATTCAAAAGATAAAATGTGTTATACAATTGCAGAAAATAACACAAATTAACACAGAAGCATGACCAAGGCTTTGGGGAATAACATTGCTTGGTTTCTACAACCCAAAAAAACTTTAAAAGCTCCAAAAAAAAGCTATGAGTTTTGGATTTTACAATTGTGAAATTGCCTGCAAAATTAATTTTAGTGTCAGCTTCACAAAACTGTATGCAGATTGAAACTTGCCGGTTTTCCTCATCATTAGCTATTTAAATGAAAAATGAATTAATGAGTATAAATTAAAAGTGACTGTCATTGGGAAGAAGACAAGTGATCATATTACAAGAGTTTACTTTTGCAACTACTGTATACTCTATAAAATATTTAAAAAGAAATGTTTATGTTGTAATGAAGCATTATTTATATATGAAATAAAATTTACTATCAACATAAAAATGAATGGATGAAGTTTCTTGTAATAATGTCACAATTATTAAGAGAACGTCTTTAGTTCCTGTGCTAAATTATATAAATGTATCTAATCATATACAGTGCCTTGCGAAAGCATTCATTCCTCTCTGTGCTTGTCCTGTTTTTGTCGAATTAAAATCTGGATTAAAATACAAATTGTTGAGATGGAATGAAAAAAAAATTTACCTTGAATATAAAATAATAATAATAAACAAGTAAAAAGTGAAAAGTTGGGAGTGCATATGTATTAATCTTCTTTGTTATGAAACTCCTAAATAAAGTCTGGACCAACCAATTAACTTCAGAAATCACGTAATTAGTTGGTATGGGTCCACCTGTGTGCAATGAAAGTGTCACATGATGTCTATTCAAAAGGCCCCTGACTCTGCAACACCAAGCAAGCAACATGAAGAGCAGGGTGCACTCCCAACAGCTCAGAGATAAAGTTGTGTAGATCAGGGTGGCATCCTTCAATAAGGGCGTGTAAATAAAGGCGAGCTTCAAAAGGGCGACTTTAGTTGAGCGCAGCGAATAAAGGCAAATGCAACAAAATTATTACAGAAAATTTATTAGATAAAGGCAATGATTGAACGTATAAAAAGGCGAAAGCAAGAATATTAAAACATCCAATTAATTAATGCATGAACTTCTAACGAACTATTTCTAATGCTCTCTATAGTTCGTTGTTTTCTGCTCTTGCTCATTGTTGTGTTACACTTGAAGCTGTAGATTATGTGCAATGCCACGTATTCGGAGATAGTATTCTCCTTTCTGAATGTGTAGTCTTCGACTACGAGTACATCTGCACCTTTGTTGCTCTTCACATATTTCAGAGCCATTTAAACTAAATTATCTACGAATGCCTTTATTCGCCACGCTCAATTAAGGTCGCCCTTTTGAAGCTCACCTTTTTGTGCTCGCCCTTATTGAATAGAGCCGACCAGGGTTGGGTTATAAAACATATTCCAAACTTCCCATGGAGTAGTATTAAATTAATTATAACAAAATGGAAAGAATATGGCGTCACTACAACCCTGACAAGAGAAGGTCACTCACCAAAACTCACAGACTGGGCAAGGAGAGTATTAATCAGAGCTGCTACAAAGATACCTAGGATAACACTGAAGGAGCTGCAAAGATGGGGTTACCTGTCCAAAGGACTACTTTAAGCCACACTCTACAAAGCAAGGCTTTATGAAAGAGTGGCCAGAAAAAATGACAATGCATAAAAAAAAAATATAAGAAAACACATTTGGAGTTTGCCCATCAGCATGTGGCAGACTCCCCAAACACATGGAAGAAGGTTCTCTGGTCAGATGAGACTAACATTGAACTTTTTGGCCATAATGTTGAGTAAACTCAATATTTCCTATCACCACAAGAGCAGAATTTCCACAGGGGAAGCATGGTGGTGGCAGCATCATACTGTGAGAATATTTTTTTATCAGCAGGAACAGGAAAAACCAATCAGGATTGAAAAAAAGATGGATGGCACTAAGTACATGGCAATATTAGAGGAAAACTTGTTTAAGTCTGGTAGAGATTTGAGATTGAGATGAAAGTTCACGTTCTAATAGGACAGTGACGCTAAACAGACTGCTAAAGCTACATTGGGTAGGTTTATGGGCAAACATTTAAATGTCTTGGAATGGCCTAGTCAAAGTCCAGACCTCAATCCAACTGAGTATCTGTGGCATGACTTGAGGATTGCTGTACAATACAGCCCGTCTAATGTGAAGGAGTTGGACCACTTTTACCTTGAGGAATGGGCCAAAATCCCAGTGGCTGGATGTGTTACGCTAATGGAGACATTCCCAAAGAGACTTGCAGCTGGAATTGCAGCAAATGGTGGATCTACAGAGCATTGACTTTGGGGGGGATGAATACCTATGTACACTCATGATTTCTGTTTTTGTTTTTGGTCTTAATTATTTTATTGTTTCTGTTACAATAAAAAATTCCTTCAAAGTGGTAGGTAGGCATGTTGTATTAATCAAATGGTGCTAATGACCCAAAAATCCATTTTAATTCCAAGTTACAATGCTACAAAATAGGACAAACCCTGATTGTGGTGAATACTTTTGCAAGGCACTGTACACTCTACATCATTGTCAATTCATCAAAACACACTATATTAATGCTGCATAAAAATAATCATTTTTATTCATACCCAAACTGGCATATCTTTGTTACTTATCTGTATACACAGAGAACAGGTATACATTTCAGTGTCTACTTGTCAAAAAGGCAAAAACGACACTTAAACTATGGAAGTGAACTTTTCCAAAACTCAGTCTCTTGTAACAAGGTAGATACTGCCAACTTGTGTCATTATCTGCAAGTTGATATTTAATTTAAAGGAGAATACAGCAGAGAAAGGCAAAACAAAATAGCCAGGAAATAATAAAATATGGATAATGTTGATTTGCATGACCATTGCACAAACCCAGTAAGTCGCTATTTAAAGAGAAAAACAGCAACAGAAATACAACAGTAACAATTCAGAAACAAACAATATATAGAGATATTTGGAGGTAAACTCTGTGTTAAAGCTTCACCTGAATAAGGACATTGTACAGTCTAAAATTTGTTTAAAGCGAGAAAAATGTATCCCTTTAGGCCCATCTTTAAACTTGTTATTTAATAATTATATATAGAACAGAATCTAAAAATGTTTTCTCCTTGTGTATGAAAAAGCAAATAAAAAGCAGATGTGACTTAATCCAGAGATTTCTTAATACAAATGGGTAACATGGCACATTACTGATTAAAAAACATGAGAAAAGCCAAAAATGCTAAATCATGTATAAAAATAGTATTCAACAGGGATTGGCATGTGTGTGATTCCCCAGATAGAAGATGGTATTTGGATTTCTTGGAACTGTCCAGTTGGGGGCACCCTTTCACAGAATGTAGGCCGTACACACAAGTAAAGCCACATGTAAATAAATGCTCAGTCATTTCTAATGCACAGCCAGTGAAAAATTACAGAATGGTCTCCTAGAGTGACAGGTTTATTTTTTCACATCCCCACATACTGTATTTAAAGCCGATGTAGAAAGCTGAAGAGTTTTTATGAAAGCCTTTTTGGCTACTAAAGGAGATCTAAAATGTGTGAAATGGTCTAAAGGACCAGTTATTCACTACAGCTAATCGCACTGATCAATGGTTCTGTCTAATGAATCGCTATCCAGAGATACAAAATCTAAATAAATACACTGAACTACAGACTATTAATATCCAGCTGAGTACTTTAAGGCTTAAATGAGTAACAGGGCTGAGGTCATAAATGGAATCTTTAAACAGACAGTTTTAGTACCAAAAGAGGGAGGCAATATTTTTACTCGGACAGTTGAAAACACATGGAATAGTTTTTCCAAGAGAAAACCATAGCTGTTTGAAAACAATTTAAACAGTGGTTGAGACATTGTTACACAGAAGAAAGGAAGGTCTCATCCATTTTAAAGAATTGCTTTTGATGGATAAAACAGTCATTTCTTTTGCAATTCAAATTGTGCTTGTTCTTTGGCTTTTTACTTTACTTTAGGAAATGTTTATATATGTCATTTATTCATTTGACGTATCTGTTTGTTCCAATAGAATAGCATGGAAATGAAAAAGTTCTGTATGAATTTGGAGCAAAGCAAGTATCAGTCCTAACAGGATGCCAGTCAGTCATCGGCTCCTGCAGACTCAGAGACAACGTGCACACTCTACATAATCAATGACTCGGCATAGGTTTCAAACGCAGAAGGCTGAACATGGCAGCACTCTTAAACCCTATTTACACTTACTACATTAAGTTTGCGCATGCTCTGTCAGCGACCACAATACATTTATACTTGTGGTGGCATGTTCAATCATTGTGTCAATATTGTTCTAGTCAATATGTGGCAGTGTTTGGTCTGACCTAATAATTTCATATGTGACAAAGTGAACTGTTTACAGTATAATTCAGCAAAAGATAGCTGCGAACGGTGAGACTCTGCTGATGGAAGAAGAATTGGGTCTGTTATTACTGACTTTAAGAGGAAAAACAACTTTGAAAATGTATGCATGGCGTATCATTCAGGTGTGTTCTAGGGTTGTGTATGCGCTATAGCCTTCAATGGACTAAGTTTATTAAGCCAATTCTACAACATTTTTAGTGCTGAGTGACCAAAGGCTATCTCATTAGGATTGGGAAAAAAGGCTGAAAACAGATGTGGATAGGACTGAAGTGCGTCACAAAGACTACGCTCAAGTACATACACTGTGGAAGGAGGCTGGGGTAGCCAGATCCAGCCAGGACGCCTGGAAGGAGGCGGTCTATACATACCCCGGGCCAGGGTTAAGGAGGGGACCACGGGGATGGATCAAGGAAGCTCAAGCCCACTGGGGCCCATGGCCACCGCTAGGGGGCGCCCGAGCATCGTTGAGCCCAGGAGATCAGCACTTCCGCCACACCAGGGAAGGTGGAGGAAGGACCTTCCAGGGATGCCAGTAGTGCTTCCGCGTGCTCATGCGGCACTTCCGCCACACCAGGAAGTGCCGCCAGAAGAACATCAGTGAGCACCTGGAGTACGTCCTATACCTTCCTACAGTCGAAGAGCTGGAGTCAGGTGTTGGAGCCGGACGAAGCTCCAGTGGACGGAAGAGAGGAGGCCCATGGACATTGAAAGGTCCGAGTAAGGGTGTTTGGTGCTGAAAGTACTGTGTGTGTGTGGGACTTGGGTTTTGGGACGTTGGTTTATTAAACGTGTGTGATTTAAGAACTGCCTGTGTCAGTCTGTTTGTGCCTGGGACTTCTCACAACACAAAGACACATACCTGCACACCCACACATTTACACACTGACAATTTCTAATTAGTAAGTGTAATAACCTAAATCAATACAAACCTTAATTACCGTAATTAATTCAGTAATTAATTCCTTCTTTGCTTAAAAATGTCTGGATGTAGTAATTTTCATGAAGTGAGACATGAAAAGCTATTCATTTATGACAAATGTTAGATAATAACAGAAGTGAAAGGCAACCTTTATTATAATGACTGACCATTATGAACATTAGGTGATTCTGGCACTCTGATAGTAAATTATAGGGTGACCAGATTGTCAAAGTCCCAAACTGGGACACGTGTAACATGTATACCCATGCATAATGCACATCCTCATTTGTTTAATGCCTGCTTTATGTCATCATCAATGGCGAGGGTTCAGCGCATGGGAAAATCAAAACACTTTTACAAATGAACACATAGGATATAAACACAGTGCTTGAATTGGAAAAAAACAAATGGCGGTACTATCTGTTGTCTTCTTCTTGGTCGCCTCAGCAATGCTGTTCAAATTTAACACAAGTTCATATTTAAGCTTTTAGACGTTTTAAATTTGTAAAAATATGTACAGTGCTATCTGTTCAAGATATTTCAAAAAGCACTGATCTGTTGGAGGCAAATTTTCTTGAAGAATAAGCGTGCCATACTTCAAACAAAAAGTGGTCTGGTTGGCCGAGTTGTTTCATGAGGACAGACAGACAATTGATATAGCAAAAGGTTCATTGCACATTTTATGTTAACACACCTAAAAAGGAGAAGGTAGAATATCCATGTTTTCCTGGTTTTCCTTACATCCTGGTTTGTTTTGTCCAAACTTATCTGCAATTTTCTTCCATGAATCTGTTGTCATCCAAGCATCTTTGAGGTCTCAGAGAGAGGAATTTTATAGGCGCCCATATTTCCTCACTTCTACCATGATCCTCTCCTTCATCATTTTGGATACACAGTATTGTGATTGCATCGCCATATAGTAAGGAAAAATTCTGTCTGCATTTAGCAGAAAACCCAAAGCTCTTAAGCCATTCAAGGTAAAGTATCTCTGTGTCTGATGCTATTTTTGTCATGTAGTCCTCACAACCAGCACAGGCCTATCATGTATAAACCAGGTTAACACTTAATACGGCAGTACCTATTCTTTTTTAAAATCCAGATATGTTTTTTTAAGAATATTTTGTGGGATGCAAAATAATAACACACCCAAATCTGTTAATTTCCAAAATATACTTATTTTTATCTTAAACATTACCAGGCATTAGATGCCAGTGGGGAATGGCCCCACCAGATTGAGCTGTTGTAAATAAGCTTCCTTCAATAATTTAACCTACTCTTAAAATATAGTATACTCACCTTTGTTTTTCTTAATTATCAAATACATGAAATTGCCTTTGTTCTGGGTATTGCTAGCCTGTTTCTGCTCCGATTGACCCTGCAGTGTTTTAGGCCTACCCTTGAGCTTGATGTATAACTTGAATGTTCAGTGTGCCAGTAGGGCCTGGAGGGTATCCATTATTAGTCTCAGCAGGAATATTAATGCTGACTTTTTCAAATTGAGTGTTTGCACATCTGGTTTAAGGTTTAGCCACAAAATTTCCAGTACTATTTAACTGTTAAACATTTGCAAAATAATTTTAGGAAATCTTGCCGAAGGAGTGCTTTGAGCACAGGACAATATGCTGACCAGAACTGGGCTGAGAAGCATCTGTTAATCTTCACCTACTGCTCTTGCTACTGGCGATAATCTCTACTGAAAAAAGTAACTGAGGTATGATGCCCGTGTTTCACAGAAGTGCAGAGTCTCAGTGTAAAAAAGAACAGGCATTCAGAGAAACAAACACCTATTGAGTTTGTTATATTCTTCTCGGACAGGTGCATTGACTAGTAGGTGTTGGCAGTATATTGTCCACTGCATGAATACTGAGTGCTATTCAGGTTTTCCTAAGCTGACGCTAGTTTGGACTTAAGTATGTAATGTTGAAACATCTTTTAAGACTGTGTGTTAGTGGTTGTACTGTCAGTATGATAAAATCTGTTGATGGATCGTCACTATTTGTGTGATGCTTCGAGGACAGCAATGTTTAATGTTTAATGTAGAAACACAGTCTCTCTCCTGTACACAAGGTTAATTGGGTGTGTGAGAATGTTGTGAATGTAATATTTCCATGACTACAGAATCAAATTTTATTTTATGAGTGTTGTTTGACCCCACTAGAATTTTTATGCCATAATCAAAAAAGATTAGGCCATATCTGACAGAGTATGCATCAATACTCCTGGTCCAGGCTTTGGTCTTGTCACGTCTAAACTACTCCAATTCTCTGCTGGCTGGAACATCAGCATATGTCAAGAAGCCACTGCATATGATTCAAAATGCAGCAGCACGTTTGGTGTTCAACCAGCCAAGTTTGGCAGATGTCACTCCTCTTTTCTGATCACTACAATGGCTCCCTGTAGTGGCACATATTGAGTTTCAAATCCTTGCTGCTTGCCTGCAGAGTAGGCAATTTCAATTTCAATTCTTTATTGTCATGTGTACAAGTACAAGTACCATGTACAATGAAATGCTTGCTTGCATGTGCCCCTGCAGACAGTGAACATAGATAAAAAAAATCCAGACACAATAAATAAATGAATTTAAATAAGTAAATAAATAAAACCAGAATCCTAGGCATAAACTGAGACAGTGGCAGAAGTATATGTGCAGGTAGCAGTGGAGGTGACACAAGGTTACTGATTGTTCATGAGTCTGATTGCAGTTGGGTAGAAACTGTTCCTGAACCTGGTGGTGCGTATCCAAATGGACTTTAGTCGCTTCCCAGATGGGAGGAGGGTGAAAAGTGACAGTGCAGGGTGGCTGTGGTCCCGCCTGATACAATTCACTTCACTGAGACAGCATGTAGTGTGGATGTCATGGATCGCAGGGAGCTGTGTGCCCATGATCTGCTGTGCTGTGTTCACCACACATGCTGCAGAGCTCTGCAGTCCTGAACTGAGCAGCTGCTGTACCAGGATGTGATGCATCCTGTCAGGATGGATTCCACAGTACACCTGTAGAATCTGCACAGGGTTGTGGGGGACATCCGGGCTTTACTCAGTCTCCTTTGAGAAGTAGAGGCATTGATGGGCTTTCTTGACTACTGACGCATTGTGACTTGACCATTTAAGGTCATCAGTGAGGGTGACTCCGAAGAATCTAAAGCTGTTGATCTGCTCCACAGCCTCACCTCCGATGTAGATGGGGCTGTGCTCTGTTGCCCGGGCGGTAATCATTAGGGCAGTCTACTTTATTTTTCTTTGGGACATAGATGATGGCTGTGTGCTTGAAGCAGGTGGGGACAGATGAATCGCACACATCTCTCAGAGATGTGTTAAAAATATCCGTAAAGACAGCAGCTAGCTGATCACAACCAGTTTTTAATATGCAACCTGAGACTCCATCTGGTCCAGGTGCTTTACGGATGCTGAGTCGGGAAAAAGTCTTCCTCATGCCATCCTCAGAGGGCCTCAGGCTGGACTCTTACGGCACTGCAGGGGGTCGCACGGGCCTGTCCATGTTAGCAAGCTGGAAGCAAGCAAAAAACAATCTCAAACAAAAAACGCGTGTCAACTGCTGCTTGTAAACAGGGAGGAGCAGTACAGAGTGGTGGTCTGACTGCCCGAGGTTTGGCCGCGGGAGTGAGCAATACACGTTTTGGTGTGCGGTGTAACAGTGGTCCAACGTATTAGCATCCCTGGTGGGACAGGAGACGTGTTGGTAGCCAACAGGTCAGCAGCTATGAACAGTAAATGGAGACACTTATGAGATCCTAGGCTCCTTCTTGACCACTCAGTCTGCTGATGAAAGACATCTGATAATGCCAGTTCTGCATGACATCAAATCTCAATCCAGAATCTTTTCATGTGTGACTCCTAGATGGTAGAATGAGATGCCTACCTCCATTTAAAATTCCGATTCCTTCTTGTGTTTCAGAAGCTTTTAGAGACTCATTTGAGCAAATTCAGTCAAACTGATGTAGCTAAATGTTTTTAACCTTGAAATTGTGACAAGCTCATATTATGTTCTGGTTTCTTTTCTTGAGGGGATCAATGGTGTAGCCTTGTCTTGTAACGCTTTCAAGTTTCTGAAACAAATTGCTAAAATTGTCTGTTGTGTTTATCTAGTTTGGTTTTAATAAGGATGTAGGATTTTTCTATTTTATTTTCATTACAATTTATGCTTTGCATTTTAGGTTTGGTTACTTTTCAAATATTCTGGCTTTTGACCTTTAGTCTACTCCCAAGCAAATTCTCAGAATGATGTTTTTCTGATCTTATTGAACTCTGCTATATGTTACTTAGGATAAAAGCATCTGATGAGCAAATAAATCATAACTGTTGTCAAGGTACATTAATTAAATCTTCTACATTGGCTTAAACTAAAAATGTAGATCCAATAACTATCGGTTTGGTGCTTTCAAATTCTATCAGTGCCTGTATGTGTTGTTGTAGCATATCTTCCTACCTAGAGTTTATTTCTGCCTAACGTCTTATTTTGAGGCCGTAAATCTGTAATGCAGTCAATTGGTCTGGAAAGTGGATGGCATTAATTTTTACATTTATTTTGCACTATACTGTAAATGCAGACAGACAACAAAGAAATAACAGCATGATGATTCCTTATGTCTATGAGAATTTATTTCACAAGGTATTTTAATAAGATAGTGCCCATCATTACAAAGCACCTAAACGGAAACAAAAATGCTTGTGTTTACAGCTTACTGTGCACTTTAACAAACAGGGAAGCTGACTGACCTCTAAATATTGCTATTTTTGTCTCTATCACAGCCTCTGGCACAAAAGACTCAATTCCAGGCTCAGTCACCATAATGAGGTTGCGTGTTCTTCTCATGTTGGTTTTTCTCTGACAATTCGGGTGTCCTGTCATACCAGTGATATGAATGTCAGGTTAATTTTCATCTCCTGGTATAAGTGTGTGGTTGCTTTGTTTTGCTCCACAGAATTTTAATTTTATTAAATGTTTCACTTACAGTACACTTTTAATTGTTAGGTGTGGACCTTTCACCATGCGTGATTAATGTTCTGCGAGAATTCTGTAATTCCAAAATCTATTCCAGAAAATGTTCTTTTTCAAATTAAATATTAATAACTTTTACATAACATTTGTTAAACTCTTTTCCTTTATCCTTTTCTTCTAAGCTACAGCTGTGTCATTTGTCATTGGCAGTGTGGAAATAATTAGGTAGCACTGAAAATTACAGCTAGTTTACCATTCTGCAGCTGCAGCTTCCTAGATTTTATTGAAATATTTTGTTTTTATTATTTTTAAGCCATCAATCAATGTGCCACTTTTTATGTATTATTAGTTAACATAAAATATAGGTTAAGCTAAAATGCACCGTGGTCCGGCTTAGCTTTAGAAAGACATTACTCCCCTTCTGTCTATTCTTTTGGCACATCTGGATGATGATAGAATAAAGCATTCATGCTGATTTACTTTTCCCCTATTCCTGGCAAAGTCTCAAACAACTTTTTCTTTTTCTTGTAACACTCTTTAAGTGATATTTTTACTTTTATTTTGGCAATACCATTGGTTTTTAAGTTTATTTTCTTAATTGTAGCTGTGGGACAGTGTCTGTTTAGATTTTGCAGTAAAGAGTTGCTGTACTTGCCTCATTTTTGACTTCTTGATTTAGACTCAGAGATGAGGAACAGATGTACTCCTCTATTGCTTTATGAAAGCGCAGGAAAAAAGTGAGCAGCAGGTTTGTTCATCTTGGAAAGCCAAGGTAATATTACGATTCCACAAAAATAATGAACTCACTTGTGACAGAAGTACTCTAGTGTCATATTTTAGCAGTTTTCAGTCTGTAAGACTGTTACAGTGCTTGAACGGTGCTGTTTCTGAACATGACAACAATGCTATCTGCTGGAGCTAAATAAGTCCATCTTCTTTAGGTCATTACTGTTGTGGAACTGTTCAAGAAAGATCCACAGTATTAATATCAGGTAATAGTGGTGGGCACTAAATGTAAATTTAATCTCAACGCCGTTATTTTTACTATAATATTTACAAATCATTGAACTATCTTGTGTGGCGTATCCATATATTTATCACTTTGTAAATCTGTTTAATCCAGCTTTAAGGAAAGGGGTTCCTGAAGCTTATGCAGGCAGCATCATTGTGAAAACTAACCCTGAACTGGGCTCCAGTTTGTGACAAACTTGTCTTTTTATACTTTGTGGTTAAATTGATTTGTAATTCAAGCCCTGTGACTAGTGGTGAAAAAGAGGAAATTAAAAGAAGTATTAAAAATTGCATGAGAAAGGGCAGCAGCCACAACCCTGGGCAAGAAACTGAAAAAGGCTTAGAAGAAAGGCTGAAAAGATTAAAGATCACTAGTCTCAACCCATCTTCCAACCAGCCAAGCACAAGGCAGCCACTCCTTATTATATTAGAAATGAGTGTCCCATTAGCCCGTGATAAACAATGTTCAAAGAAGTTGTAGAAAGAGGACTCCCAGAATTAAAAAAACAGAGAGAATCACGAAATTTCCAGTTAAAGGCCATTGCTACTTGGCCAACATAGTACTCAAGGAGAAGAACAAATGTCATTTTTATTCTCTACCACGAATGCTTAGTTAGCCTAATTAACTTACATAAAACCATGAAATGGACATTATATTACTGAGAATTAAACATAAAACTATGAGTACTATGACCTTACAAATGGTGGTTCCAGCAGAAGACAACGACGCCTCTGCTTCAAAATCACTGAATACTCCTATTATGCATTGTGATTGAAGTTGGGTTTGATGTGCTTGATTTTTATGTTTTTTGTCTTTAAGAAAAATGACCACAGCTTCAATATTTTTTTCCTAAAACTGGCATTTTGCCGGACCAAAGGAAAAGGGCTGATGTTCATGCAGGGCTGCTTATTGCGTGATGTGCCATTTGTTTCCTGAGTGTCAAATGTTAAATATCCATACACTACAAACAAATGTGTTAACTGTGATGGTTAAGCCAGAGTTTCTCCCAGCTTATGTTTATGTTTCTTTTTTCTGCTTTTGTTGTTTTTTCATTATCATTCATTGTTTTCCATTGTTTCTTTATAATATTGTGCTGTTCATTTCTTTGCTTAATTATGTATTTGATATTTTTATTCTGTTTAGTTATAGCTTAGTATCTATGTGTGTCTTGCTGCTCTTCCATGTGACATATATTGATGGGTAGTTCACCTAAAAGCAGGGCCATCTGTAGCAAGGCTACATAGGGTAATGGGAAAACACTGGTTAGTCTTCTTTCTTTCATTGTCTTACCATTGTACAATGATTTAAAGTGTTTATTGGAGTCACACAGGCACTAAAGGTGATGGCTAAGTGGAGGACCATATGGGTGAGTTCCCCAGTTGCCTAGGAATAGTGTCATGTTGCAACGAAGCAAGTGATATGGCATTTCTGGAGGGAAAATCTGGCCTATAAGAATGATAGCTGCTAATTGAGAGCGATGAGATTCACAGAAGATGAAACAAAAAGGAAGCTCTCTGATCTAATTATGAAAACCAAGACGAACTTCACCAGGGACATTCGCTGTTTTGTGGTGGCCATCTAGAGGAAAATTAAGTGGGTGGCCATCCACAGAGGAAAGAATTTCAGACATTGTACCAGGCTTATTCATTCCTGACCTGACCTTTCTGATGAGTCAAACTGGTTTCCATTTATTTGGGACAGAGCTGAGAAGAACATTGACTCCCAATCCTCTGCCTCTAAAACAATAGAACAGGATATTCATCCCTCATATCTCCCAGCTGCAATCAATATATATATAGAGAGATATACAGTATATTCTAAACTTATTTGTCTGTGCATATTTAAGATTTTAATGTTTTGAATGTTCCAGAGGGGAGAGAATTTATTAAATGGGTGGGCATCTGTGGGGAAATGGGGTCACTAGTAGTGATACAAAAGCCATCTGTGATACCAAGGAGAGACTGACAAATTCCATGGCTTGGTGGCCTGGGTGTATCTATAATTCATTTAAAGAAAAAAGTAGCTCTGACAGATGTGACGTGCTGCAAGTGGTAGTTTCCTTGTTTGTAAGGTAACTGGCTGAACCCTCAGTTTTTCATTTGGCCTGAATTGTAAAAGCAATCACTTCATTACATGTGCCAGATAATAGTGGCTACCCGCTCAGACACTGGCACCTCTACTCCTTTCCCTGACCCCCAGAACACAGAAAAGAGTTGCTATAATGCTGCACATGGTTTTGTGCGGTCGATTACAGAGTACAGTCAGATACTCTTGAATGTAGGTGATTGGCTCTCGATGCACTTGTTGGGAGACTCTACTATCAGCCAATGAAGTTCTGCAGCATTGTGACTGCATACTGTATGTATGAGTTTGATTAGTATGATTCATATATGGATGTTTCAGTAGAGCATGTGAGGCATGTTTACATACACATACTTACAAGATGACTGTGATTTATAAAGGGGAGATTACATAGAAATGTGTGTATACCAGGTATTATAAATTAGATTTTTTTTTTTTTGGTTTATGCATTTTTCTGGTCTTTGACACCTGCTTATTTTTACATTCAAATCCATGCAAAGTTTTATAAATGAGACTCCAGTTCCTTAGTTTCCTCATTCACCTCTGCTAAAATATATGCTACATGATAAACTGGAAATTTTCAAGTCTTTCTCCATAGTAAAATTTTTTAATTAAAATTCAGTTATCATGAAATTTGATTTAGAAAATGATACATGCTGTTCCTGTTGAAGGGATTAAACATTCTTAGTGCTCTCAGTGTTTATTTATGGCATTTGTGGGATTACTTTAAAATGTGTCAGGATTTGTTTCTGGATGTTAATACCGCTCCTTCTATGGCACAAAATGGGAATCCCTTAAATGTGTGTTTAATCTAGTTATTACTTACTTGTGTGTTTAATATATTACTCAAAAAATGAACATTAAAATGGAATAATATTCAGGATTTATTGCAACAGATGGGAGCTGTGATGTGGGATCATACATGTTGCATACTGATTAATATGTGCATGTACAAATTACAATATATTCATGTACATGTGACCATAATGACCCTAGAGCTATAAAATAGTTAGAAGTGATAATGTCAAACTCTTGTCAGTGTATTATGTTTAAGTTGCATGTTACCATTTGAATTAAGGTCCAGACATTTTTTTACAAATGATCTTTATGCAAATTTTGGAAAGATATCTTTAAAGTGTACATTTTTGTATTTACGACTGCGCTGCCTAACTAAATAACATAGAAGAACTGGATGGTAGTGCAGTGGTTAAAGTGGCTGTTTCACAGCTTCATGCCAGACAATCGAACATGAAATTGTCTTTCCTCTTGGTTGCTGAATGGGTTTCTTCCTGTTAGCCCTGTTTTCTTGTCTCTTCCCAAATATATACGTACATCTAAATGCACTTTGCATGCAATATTGGATGTGTCTTTTGATGAGCTGGTGTTCTGCATTAGGTTGTTTGTTACTGGTGTAGATGCTCCTTACCCATTACAGAGTAGTAGAAAATGTGAGCATACAAAATTAGCAGTAATGAGCTTAGTGCATGCTTATATTACAGTACTTATTTGATTTTATTTTTAATATTTTATTTGCCATATGCAATTTCTTGCATAAGCAATTTGTCATTTTTCACAAAACTCAACTTTCTGTTCAGAGATTTTTGGGGTCAGAGTACAGGGCCTCTTATTTCTACAGCAATTGCAGGTTATGGGCCTTGTTCAAGGGCCCAAATGGACTAGCATTCCTTCTGTCACTGGCAGGATTCAAACTGGAATCCTTTGAGCCACCAGCCCAGATCCTTTAGCCACAGAGCTAATGAATGTCAATGAATAAAATATTTTCATAATCATGTAATAGTTCACCTTCATATCAAATAATTACTTATCTGTGCAGCTGATCAAAATAGGCTATAGATCTTGAAACTGTATAAATAAAAAGTGATAAATGACTTCAAGAGCAGAGTTTGGGGGTGGCAAGCGGGGCGACCACCCCAGGCTCCGCGCCTAAGGGGGATCCATTTTTGAGGTCCGAGTGTCCCAATCAAGCGGATTTGTCAAGTCATATTCGCCATTTATATTTTGATAAAGTCCAAGTGTTATCATGGAAAAATTTAACTGAATACTGTAATGAGAAAATCTGGTGTATGTTAACATTATTTTTATTAAATTTGCGAGCAACTTTATACAGTCCACACATAACAGTAACAGTGTTTGACGCAACCGGCCTCGCATGGGGTTGGTCAGCTGTTGGCCCTGCACACCCCTAAGGCCACCTCTGAATGACTTAGACCAATGTAAGAGTAAAAAGGAAGATTAGCCATCTTGACAATAGCTAACACAAATGGCCACCCAAACTGAATGGGACCCCAGTCCATTGCAGAACATACTTTTTCAATGATGCACAAAAATTGACACTGGAGCAAGGTAGTGACACCAAATGACCTGAAAACAGTGAATATCTGAAGGCTAATGGAAAACTTGTGAACAGCACATGAGGAACAAGCAGAAACCACTGAGTGTTCCATTACCCATGCTGCTGATATATGCCACGTAGACACAATGTTTCTTTTGTGACAGAACCTTTTACCAGCATACCCAAGCCATACCCTCTTTGCATTTATAAGGTTGAAAATGGACCATAGCTCATGCTTATGTTTAAATACAAACTACAATTGTTGTTCTGCAAAGCTGTAGGAAGCAGTCTCTACCAAATCACAAGATAACTGGATTTGGAGTGTACCAGCATTTTATTATTGACAGAAGAGACTGCATATATTATCTGATGATCTGATGAAGTCACTTGAAAGGCTTGTTAATACCAGACCATACCTGTACATCACTACCCAGTACTTTAGATCCTCTACAGTTTGCTTATTGCTCAAATCGGATGAGTACTGATGCCATTGCGAAGGTGCTGCACGCCACATTAAATCACCTAGACAGCAGGTGTGGGAGCTATGACAGACTGCTGTTCATAGATTATAACTCAGTGTTCAGCATTACAGTGCTCCACATTTTCATTGCTGAGCTCTGTGACCTGGGATTCAGTAATTCCATCTGCCACTGCATCCTGAGAGACTGCAGGCCTGGGGGTGGGCAGTATCATTTCAAACACAGTCACTCTCAATACAGTGGCACCTCAGAGGTGTGTCCCTATTCCTTTCCTGTATACCCTCTACACCTATAACTACACATATACCACTCTAACTCAATTGTTTGCAGATGACACAATGGTAGGGGGATGCATCTCGAGGGAGTACGACAGCTACTATCTGGATGAAGTGGTCAACGTTGTGAGTGGAGTCAGGCCAATTATTTAAACCTAAATGACAGCAAGACCAAGTAGATGGTCATGGGTATTAACACTAGAATTAACAGAGCCTACGAAAAAACTCTTAAATCCCTTCACACCTCTCCGCCAGCATCCTTTGTCTTCTAAATGTGCTGATAAAGAGAAGCTTGGAGCAGCCGGCTATTCCATCCCCCCACCAATTTAGAACGTGCACGAACTTCTCTCAGCTCATGCCTTGATTGAGTATCTGGGAGTGAAGTGGAGTTTTAGAGTGGAAATAATAGATCGTTGTTTGGAACACACGCATTTCATGTCTGTTCCGTTTCTACAGTAATCTGTGTCAACACATTGTTAAAACAGAAACTTTTTTATATTCTAGTAGTAGATGACAAAATGTAGGCATAAGCTATATAATGTATGAAGCCTGAAGTCCAAATAGCAAAGAAACATTTTCACAAGAATAACACAATTGCACTTTTATTCAAAAACATAATTGTAGAAACAAAAAGCCGCCTTAACATGTGACATTGACAGCAGATTATTGTAACTTCCTCTGTGGTTCAATGGAATCAGTTCCCACTTGGGATTCAAAAGGTCACGAGTTCGATCCTGCGCCCCTCCGTTTTGAGAAGTAAACTGCTCTTAGTCTTACTGTTTTAGAATAAAAGCATACATTTGATTTCAGTCTGTAACAGCTGGTGCAATTTATGATCCTTGTAAAGGTTAGCTTTTTTTTAATTCACTTTTCATTCTCTCAGTCGCGTTCAGAATCAATCCATACAACCCCATCTGACACGGCTGTTTTCACTAAAGACGCGCTATAGCTCTGCAGTGTACCACGATGCATGATAACGACTCCCGGGTTCTGACACACAAACGCTGGCGAAGCTGCCTTCTTCGTATCTCACCGTCACTTGCTTTTCTTTTTATTCAGTTTTTTTGAGTGTTCCTGCCAGTCCCCGCATGTTGCTGTATGCTGTTTCTTTTGTACTCCAGGACATGCAGAGGAAAGAATGGTAAAGAGCAGTAACCGGCTATATGCAATCATCAGACACTCTCCATCTGCCCGTGTCGTTTAAACACAGGAACATATATTGGTGTAAAAGTATAACAAAAGTGCACTTTTATTCAAGTGCACTTTTTCCATCGCCTTTTCCTGTAAGAAGCAATGTACACACTTCTCTCTATGCTGTGGTTTCTATTACACACCTGAAAGAAAGAGACAATATATGTGAAAATATATGTGAAATATATGTGAAAACGAACAGCGTCAGATTGGGTGTGAATTTATGCAGGAACTGGAAATTCTCTGATGCGGGACCTTCCCCCAGGGAAGAAAGTACAGTGTCAGGTGCTCATTCAGTGTAATAGAAACCATAGCACAGAGAGGTGTGTACACGGCAACAAGTACACGTGTCGTAAATGTAGGAAGGACGGTCCTTGGGTGTGTGGGAACTGTTAATATTTGAATGTGATGATTTTATATAGCACAGAATGAAAATCAGAACTTCTTAGCATTGCACCATGCAAGCTGTCATATCAATCGCCTACTGTAACTTGCTTTCTTTTTTCTTTGGTTATACAGGTAGTCTTGAATAAAAGTGCACTTGTTTTGTTTGCGAAATGAAGTGTCTGCGTGCACTTTTCGTGGCATTACACGTATTTTTTGAGCATGCCCGTTTGAGCAGTATAAAAGTATTGAAAAGTATAACAAAACAACGGGCAGATGGGGAGTGTCTGATGATTGCATATAGCGCTGAACTTACTGCTCTTTACTATTCTCTCCTCTGCATGCCCTGGAGTACAAAAGAAACAGAATACAGACGCTATAGCTCTGCGTTGTACCACGATGCATACTAACGCCAAACACCCCGGGTTACGACACACAGACGCTGGCGAAGCTGCCTTCTTCGTATCTCACCGTCACTTGATTTTCTTTTTATTCAGTTTTATTGAGTGTTCCTGCCAGTCCCCCATGTTGCTGTATGCTGGATATTTTCACATATATTGTCTCTTTCTTTCAGGTGTGTAATAGAAACCACAGCATAGAGAGAAGTGTGTACACTGCTTCTTACAGGAAAAGGCGATGGAAAAAGTGCACTTGAATAAAAGTGCACTTTTGTTATACTTTAACACCAACATATGTTCCTGTGTTTGAACGACATGGGCAGATGGGGAGTGTCTGATTATTGCATATAGCGCCAAAGTTACTGGTCTTTACCATTCTTTCCTCTGCATGTCCTGGAGTACAAAAGAAACAGCATACAGCAACATTAGTTAGGGCGTTAGTAGGCATTGTGGTACACTGCAGAGCTATAGCGTGTCTTTAGTGAAAACAGCCGTGTCAGATGGGGTTGTATGGATTGATTCTGAACGTGACTGAGAGAATGAAAAGTAAATTAAAAAAAAAAAAAGATAACCTTTACAAGGATCATAAATTGCACCAGCTGTTAGAGACTGAAATCAAATGTATGCTTTTATTCTAAAACAGTAAGACTAAGAGCAGTTTACTTCTCAAAACGGAGGGGCGCAGGATCGAACTCGTGACCTTTTGATTCCAAGTGGGAACTGATTCTATTGAACCACGAAGGCAGTTACAATAATCTGCTGTCAATGTCACATGTTAAGGCGGCTTTTTGTTTCTACAATTATATTTTTGAATAAAAGTGCAATTGTGTTATTCTTGTGAAAATGTTTCTTTGCTATTTGGACTTCAGGCTTCATACATTATATAGTTTATGCCTACATTTTGTCATCTACTACTAGAATATAAAAAAGTTTCTGTTTTAACAATGTGTTGACACAGATTACTGTAGAAACGGAACAGACATGAAATGCATGTGTTCCAAACAACGATCTATTATTTTCACTCTAAAACTCCACTTCACTCCCAGATACTCAATCAAGGCATGGGCTTGGAGAAGTTCGTGCATGTTCTAAATTGGTGGGGGGATAGAATAGCCGGCTGCTCCAAGCTTCTCTTTATCAGCACATTTAGAAGACAAAGGACGCTGGCGGAGAGGTGTGAAGGGATTTAAGAAGCAGTTTAAGGTGGGACGGAATTACGAGTTTTTTCGTAGGCTCTGGTAATTCTAGTGTTAAGAGAATTCACACTCCCTTTGTCATCAACGGTACGCCTTTGGAGAGGGTAAGCAGTTTTAAGTAGCTTAGGGTTCATATTGCCAAGATGTGATATGGACCACACATATAAATTCTGTTATCAGTAAAGCCAGACAGAGGCTTTGCTACCTTAGGCAGCCGAGGAAAGTAAGACTATCCCATCACATTCTAAAAACGTTTTACTCTTCAGCCAACAAGAGAGTCCTCACTGATTGCATCACTGCCTGGTATGACAGCTGCACTTTCCAGGTACAGATAATTTTACAGAGAGTTGAGTGCCTAAATGAGCACACTACCGGGGCTCCATTTCTGCTATTCATATCTTCATGAGATGATGTTTGGTCAGGATTGCAGTCATCCCAGAAACACTAACTCTTTAAGATGCTTAAGTCAGGCAGACCACTCAGCAGGCTAAAAACTTGGTCTGAAGGATCCTGTAGGAGCTTTATTGCATATGCCATCAGCTTGTTAAATGAACAGCATTATTATATTCTTTTTGCTTTTGCTATTGTTTTATTTTCTGCTATTGTTATGTTATGCTTTTGTTGTGGGTTAGTATTACATTTTTCTTTTAGACACAGTCCAGGACCTGCTAAACACCTTTTCACTGCCTCTTATACTCCTGTATGATTTTCCAAGTGGCAAATAAACCTCTTGAAACCTTGACATGTAATATACTGTAAGTATAAGTTGTATATGGTTATATGAAAAGTGGCCACTAGAGGGCACTCAACAACCCAAAACACTAGACCCTGAAATACATTTTAAAATCAGCATTGTTGGTAAAGTTTTAATTTAGGTTTATAGGTTTATAGGGTCATTATTGTCACATTTGAAGAATACAATTAAATTTTTAGTTGCATGTGCTAATCAACAGGCAACACATTGCTATTCTCTGTCACCACAATTTGTGAGAATAACTACCTTATCTCACCTTACCTACCAGGAAATTTCTGCCTTCTTCATCTGAAGTTACTACTTTCTCTTGAAAGTTTGGCATTCCTTACCTGATACATCTTAAAACCTAATAATAATAATGATGAATTGTTTTACAGGAAATGAGTAATTTCTTCCCAGTTAACAACCATGAAGAAACACATACCTTAAAGGATTTTAGATATTCAAAATCTAGCCAAGTTAACAGTGGTAGAGCTCCCCTCTTAAAAGTTAAAGACTTCAAGATGGAGACCTAGACTTTCACAATGATCTTAGGTTTGCCAATGGTCTTCCTTTTCACTCATATAGACAATTTTAAATGACAAAGCTGCAGAGAGGGATGAACAACAAGCAAAAACAAAATAGACGTCTCTTATGTCCTAAATCATATGTTTCAAACCTCTGACTATGAGCTACAGAAGCCTATCCACTTGTCTGCCTCAAAGTGCCACAATACTCTTCCAACATTACTACAGTATAAGGATATAGGTAAATAATTTTAGAGCAAGGCAAACATGTAAAAATACTAGAAGATGGTTGGATGGTTTAGGGTTAAAGTTGAACTAAGTATAACTAAAGCTCATACCTACAATTATAGAATTTTAGTTAGCAGGGAGAGGTTAGATAACTGGAAGGAAGTCAGAAAAGTCGATTCTCAAAACCTGAAAAATTCACTAATCAAAAACTAGCCAGAAACCACATTGGAAGCTTAGTCACCAGAAAAGAAATTTAAATTTACAAAATTTTTAAGGTTTTATTTTTCTGCATGCATGCCCCAAAACTGTGATGCCATGCATAGTGTATCACCTTGAGTCAGACTGGCAGAGGTGCAGTGCGTGATAAAGAATATGGTCACCACACAGGTGAACGGAAACAAGCATCCAGAATGGTCACAGAAATAATCAGAAAAAAAACAAAAAAGTGCCAAACTTGCACACAATGTTATTAAATAATTTAAAAAAAAAAAACTGGATGAAACTGCTCAACTTCCCTTCTTCCCTCCTTCTCTTACATTGTCCCTCTTCCTCTCCTTCTTTCTCTCTTTCATCTTCTGGCCAATTAATCACATGTTCCTGTCTCCAGCCTCAGTAATCCTACAAGTTCTAAGCAGCATTAATATCACTTTTTGGTTTAATTTCTGGGCATATCCCACAGTTAATTCTTGGGTCAGCACAACTCTACTGTTGCGTCAGAAACATGAGACTAGATTTGTGTCTGGCAGCCCCTGATATCTCCATTTTCCCAAGCTGCCAAATTACCTTAGAGGGCCATTTCATAGCCTGCTTTGTTAGGTGGGTGGGACAGTTGCATCAGTTTCTGTCTGGGACCATGCAACCATTCTCAGCTGTCACTCCTATTGTTTCTTTTCATTTTATAGAATGTCTGGTGGTTTCCAGGTTTTTGTTTTCCAGTGCCAATTTCCACCCAAGTAATATTGTGGCCACAGTAAAAATTGTCCTGTTAGAAAAATACAAATGAAGAGAGTTAAGAGATTTTTTCAGAGACAAATTAATATCAATCTGATAAATTCAAAAACAGGAGCTCCTAGCTAATATTGAAAAGCCTTTACAAAACTAATGCTAGAAGTGCAGTTCACCATTTAGGTTACCTACTGTTAGTAGAAAGGAAGGCAGCTACAAGCAAGGAGCAGAAGATGAAACGTAAACCTAATGTATAGTAGGGGTCACAGCCAGAATGAGAAAATTCTTGTAATTAAAATCAAAATGCTAGTAGAAATTCATAGTAAAAGGGGTACTGCTGAAGATCACAACACTAAATTACACATAAATCACATATGATTTTTGTCTTTGAAAAATCCACTGTCTCGGACACCATCAAGTACATGGCATCGGGTTTTAAACAGAAAACATTAAAAAAAGGTTTCAGTAATTCAGGATCTAATTCATTTCACCTGAGGTGGACACATCCCAAATTTTGTTTGAAAAAATTTCTTACAAGAGGTTGTTTCCATAAGCAAACAACACAATGAGTCTTCTTGGCAATGCCTGTTATGTTTAGTTGAGAGCTGCTAGATCAATATTAGTAGCACAGTAGATATGTGAATCAATGGCAATTTCAAAAAAAGCTACAAATGCATCTGTAAATAATACATGTAAAATGCAAATCTATGATAGATTCTTCACTAGAAAGTTATGGTACACTTAACGAGAATAATCATTTCTGGACACCCTTTGTAAATATGATAAGGATGCAGACCATGTTCCCCAATACACAAGTCCATATGTACAGTGTAGAATGGCATTTTTGTTAGCAAATAGTAAAAAGTAAAAGTTTCAAAAAGGAAGTCAGATTGGCAAGGTGTCACATTTTTTGGAAAATATCAGAACTGCAGTAGCTTTGCAGCAGAGAAGCAGACAGTGACAGAATCTCAACTGTGGCAGTCCTGCAAACTTACAAGGTAAAGAACATTTCACTCTCATGGCTTGCTGATCTTAAAACAGTTATCTAATTTTCTGCATTCAGTAATGAGACTGCACCACTGTGGTGCCACTGTTAGGTTACTGTATGATTATTATTTATTCATTGGGGTAAATATGACTTGACTCGTGAGAAGACCTTATGGATGCATTTTTAATTGCAGAATTAATGACTTTGCTTTGATAACTGTTGTGACAAGTTTCAATGTCAAGTTAATAATCCAAAATGCATTTTCCACTGTTTTCATTCCTTTATAATGCCTCTTTCCCATTTATGTTAAATAAATATGCTTTATTTGTCCCCAAGGGGAAATTAAAGCTTTACAAAAGTTCAAAACAAGAAGAAAAAAAAAAAAACTTGCTGATACTCACCTCTCAATTCCCATATCAGGCTAAGGGTACACCATTGGTGACACACTACTCTGTAATGGATTGAAATTTTGCAGCACCCGCAAGGTCCCCCGCTCAAGAAGGCACATGTATAAGCCCAGATGTTTACTGGCAAACTTAAGACGTTAAGATGTTACCAATTGTGTTCTTGGTGACTGTGGTCTCAACTGCCTTCAGATCATTAACAAGCTCCTCCCCTATAGTTTTAGGCTGATCCCTCACTTTTCCCATAATCATCCTCACCCCATGAGGCAAGATCTTACATGGAGCTCCACACCAAGGGTTTTTGATGGTCATTTTATATTTCTTCCATTTCCAAATTATCACACCAATAGTTGTCACCTTCTCGCCAAGCTTCTTGCTGATACCTATGTAGCCCATTCCAGCCTTGTGCAAGTCTACAATCTTACCTCTGATGTCCTTTGACATCTCTTTGGTCTACCCATTGTGGTGAAGAGGTTTGAATTGGAACAAATTGATTCTGTGGACAGATGTGCTTTATAAACATAACGAGTTGATATCAGGAATATCTGTAATTGATTGATTGATTGTAATCTGTGTGCCACATGGGCACACAGCCAATCTGTGGGAGCCTTCTGGCTGGGTTGTAGGGGATCAAATACTTATTTTACTCAATGACATGCAAATCAGTTTACAGCAATCCCTCCTCGATCGCGGGGGTTGCGTTCCAGAACCCCCCGCGATAGATGAAAATCCGCGAAGTAGAAACCATATGTTTGTATGGTTATTTTTATATATTTTAAGCCCTTATAAACTCTCCCACACTGTTAACATTATTAGAGCCCTCTAGGCATGAAATAACACCCTTTAGTCAAAAGTTTAAACTGTGCTCCATGACAAGACAGAAATGACAGTTCTTTCTCACAATTGAAAGAATGCAAACATATCTCCTCTTCAAAGGAGCGCCGTCAGGAGCAGGGAATGTCAGAGAGAGAGAGAGAGAGCGTGACAGAAAAGCAAACAATCAAAAAATCAATACGTGCTGTTGGGCTTTTAAGTATGCGCACCGTGATAAAGCAGCCGCAACAGAAGGGAGCAATGTGAAGGTAGTCTTTCAGCATTTTTAGAGTAGCGTCCGTATCTTCTAGGCAAACAGCCCCTCTGCTCACACCCCCTCCGTCAGGAGCAGAGAACGTCAGAGAGAGAGAGAGCGAGAGATTAAAACAAACAATCAAAAAATCAATACATGCTTTTGGGCTTTTAAGTATGCCGAAGCACCGCGATAAAGCGGCATTTCTTAGAGGAGCGTCCGTATCCTCTAGGGCCTAGACTTACTGTATATATACAATATATATATATATACACTGCTCACAAAAATTAAAGGAACACTTTAAAGAAACACATTAGATACATCAGATCTCAATATGAAGTTGGATATCTATACAAATAATGACAGGGCAATGTCTTAGGAACAAAAGGATGCCAAGTCTTTTAATGGAAATAAAAGTTTTATGCCTACAGAGGGCTCAATTGTGTAGACACCCTAAAATCAGAGTGAAATGAAGATGTGGCAGGCTAGTCCATTTTTCAAAAACTTAATTTCTGCTACTCAAAATGCTTTTCAGTATCTTGTGTGGCCCCCACGAGCTTGTATGCATGCTTGACAACGTCGGGGCATGCTCCTAATGAGACCACGGATGGTGTCTTGTGGCATTTCCTCCCAGATCTGTATGAGGGCATCCCTGAGCTGTTGTACAGTCTGAGGAGCAACCTGGCGGCACCTAATGGACCGAAACATAATGTCCCACAGATGTTCTATTGGGTTTAAGTCAGGGGATCGTGAAGGCCATTCAATTGTTTCAATTCCTTCATCCTCCAGGTACTGCCTGCATACTCTTGCCACATGAGGCCGGGCATTGTCGTGCATTAGGAGGAAACCAGGACCTACTGCACCAGCGTAGGGTCTGACAATGGGTCCAAGGATTTCATCCTGATACCTAATGGCAGTCAAGATGCCGTTGTCTAGCCTGTAGAGGTCTGTGAGTCGCTCCATGGATATGCCTCCAAGAACATCACTGACCCACCACCAAAGCAGTCATGCTAAACGATGTTACAGGCAGTATAATATTCTCCACGGCTTCTCCTGACCCTTTCACATCTTTCACATATACTCAGGGTGAACCTGCTCTAATCTGTGAAAAGCACAGGACGCCAGTGGTGGACCTGCCAATTCTGGTATTCTATGGCAAATGCCAATTGAGCTCCCCGGTGCTGTGCAGTGAGCACAGGCGCAGTAGACATTTGGGCCCTCAGGCAACCCTCATGAAGTCTTTCTGGTTGTTTGGTCAGAGACATTCACACCAGTGGCCTGCTGGAGGTCATTTTGTAGGGCTCTGGCAGTGCTCATCCTGTTCCTCCTTGCCCAAAGGAGCAGATACTGGTCCTGCTGATGGGTTATGGACCTTCTATGGCCCTCTCCAGCTCTCCTAGAGTAACTGCTTGTCTCCTAGAATCTCCTCCATGCCCTTGAGACTGTGCAGGGAGACACAGCAAACCTTCTGGTAATGACACGTATTGATGTGCCATCCTGGAAGAAGTTGGACTACCTGTGCAACCTCTGTAGGGTCCAGGTATCGCCTCATGCTACCAGTAGTGACACTGACTGTAGCCAAATGCAAAACTAGTGAAGAAACAGTCAGAAAAGATGAGGAGGGAAAAATGTCAGTGGCCTCCACCTGTTAAACCAGTCCTGTTTTGGGGTCATCTCATTGTTGCCCCTCTAGTGCATCTGTTGTTAATTTCATTAACACCACAGCAGCTGAAACTGATTAACAACCCCCTCTGCTACTTAACTGACCAGATTAATATCCCATAAGTTTCATTGACTTTATGCTATACTCTGATTAAAAAGTGTTCCTTTAATTCTTTTGAGCAGTATATATATATATATATATATATATATATATATATATATATATATATATATATATATATATATATATATATATATATATAATATGATAAGCAATTAAACAACCTTCCCCATAACAATTAAGAGCTTCTGTCTTGAATAATAAGGAGTTACTGCTGTCAAGAAAAGGCTTGTAAGTGGCAGTAAGATGGAGAGATCTGTCTGGATATACCACAGTTTTACATTTAAAGGCATTAACATTTGAATACAGCAGGGCCATCTTGCTGTGTCTATAAAACAAACATATCATTAGAAGCCAGTTCCATCTAAAGCTGCCTGGTTGAAGTCATAAGCATTCACAATGACTCATCTTTAGAGTGTTCACAACTAAGTGAATTATTTTTGTTGCTGCATTTAATTTGACCCCCTCCTGCAGACAAATTCAGACTGCATTTCAAAGTCTGGATCACATATTCCTACTTTAATTATACTGTGTTTGCTTTTTTAGTACATCTTATTCAAATAAGACCCCAGACCTCCTCCTTAAGTAGTGATGGCTCTGCTAGCAGCTGAGTCACAAAGTTACTTACATTTACAGATGTTGTAGATGTAAGATAGACTTCAGATCCTCAGGGCTCACCCTGTGACATCTCTCAAGTTTGCAGCTCATCAGAAAGGCAGTACAGACAAGCTGAAGCTCAAGTCAGCAATGAAAGTATGAAAACAGCATATCCTCAATTTAAAAATACAATTAAAAAATGTAACTTATAGTAAGAAGCCAGAGATCAAAACATATCATTGATAAATAATAATAACAATAATAATTGGTAAAATAAAATTATCCACATAATAAATAAATAAATAAATGAGAGAGCTTCTGTAAAAAGGCTACCTCATGGTGCAGCGCCAGGAAGTACAATCACACACACACACACACACACAAAATGATTGCATTTCTCACTACATGTATCTAAAATCGTCATTTGCTACTTTGCTATATGTATTGTTGCACTACTCATAGTAAAGTGGCAAACAAGTACTGTGACAATTTCCATTGAAGACACTTTCTGTTTAACATCCTCTGTATGTTGTATATCTATTTTTCTGTTTTCTAAATTGTTACTAATTTTTGGAATCTATTCAGAATAGATAAATGTAATATCTATCTATCTATGAACTTATTAAACAGGGATATTAGAGAGCATCTTAAAACTGATATTTTTCTTGACGGTTCCACTAACTTGCTTCTGTCTTGTCTCCAATCTTATCACCATGGAAATCGTATTACTTTACAGTATGTCTCTTATCTTTATTTGCTTGCTTCTAGTCAGGATTGTCCTTATGTTCCACAAGCAAGCAAAGAAATTGGTATAGTTTGCCAGGCTCTCTTGAAGAAAAAAAGAGTTAATAACTAAAAGTACCTTGATTTTTAACAACAGATTTTTAAATGTTTAAAAGCCCACTGTAAATATTTAAAAGTCATACAAACTCAAGGCTCTTTAACAGGGCTAACTAAATAAACTGCAAGTAAACAGTGCTTGTGTGTCCCATTCCACACTGAGGACTTTCAAACATCTTTTTAAAAATTGAATAAAATGGATAAAATGCCCCTTAAGTTTATATTTCGTCTTTTGTATCTTAAACAGAAACAGGGAAAAACACTACAATAATAAACATATTCTTGTAATAAAACCATATCTTTGGCATTTGTTAACTACTTATATCCGGATATGAAGCATCATAAAAAATATGTTGTTTGCCTGTCTGTTTTTATTGAAGAAGGAAAGAAAGCCATCTATATTCTTTTGAACCTGCTGTTTCCAGTACGTGGTCATGATAACAAAACAGCATTTGGCATTAAGGAAGAAACTAACCCTGAACACCAGGCTCATAACAGAATACACTACTGTACACACATAAGCACTTCAAACTGTAAATGGCATCTAATATACTTATGTTTGGAATATGGGACGAATAACCCAGTATAACCTATAATTGCAGACAAAAAAGGTGACAACATACACTCCTGCAGTGACACTCACATGACCAGGGATCCAAAACAGCACAACCCACTCATACTCATACTATGCTAAAATTGAAAAAAATAATTACTGTGAGGAGAAAATGTTTATATTTCCTTTTTCCATCTTTCAGGAAATAACTGATTAAGATCCTCGGATCAATCTTTATAAAGTGGCATGGTGACACTTTATAACGTATAGTGCTACTGTGCTCACATCCTGGCTAGAACACTGTCAGCGAAGAGTTTGTATCTTTTCCCCATGTCTTCAAGGGGTTTCTCTGCATACTCCTTTGTGTTTTACATTTGGTCTGGGGTGTGTGAGTGTGGGTGTGTCAGTGAGTGTGCACTATGGTGATACTGGCACCCCCTTATTTACTATTTAATATTATTTTATATATATATATTTTTTTTTATCTATAAGCCTTATGCAGTTTATTGTGGAAAATGTGTACAAGTGAGAACAAGCATTGAGAAGAAAGCATGTGTTCCCCCTGGAAGGGGTGGGGCATTGCAGGGTCAGGTGTTTGTTTTCTCTTTCCAGTGAGTGGTCCTCTGTACTTTGGGAGGAAACAAAAAGTATCAGCCCCTTCCAATCACAAACTCATTCCTCTGGTGTAACTCATCAGCACTCCGCTTGAGAAACTCACCAAGCAATGGTATGTGACACCATATAGGCTTTGGCTTCTTGCAACCATGTTTTGGAAGTACCAAGCCTGGAAAATGAATGAAGGAACTAATCAAACTTATACCCACTATTGGTGGGGGTACTGAAAAATGACACAGTAGATGTCATTTACTTACACACACAAAAAAAAAAAATACACATCAAGGAAAATACACAACTATAAACAAAAAAAAAACACATACATTTTACTTGTTTAGTAAACTCATGTTAGCCTAAATTAAGGATAAGGATCTTTTTTTGTGTGTGATATATATCAGAATGTATGAATATAACATAACTAGAAACACAACTGCTTTTGCTAAGAGCGCTGTGGTGGCACAATGGTGTCAGCTTTTTGACTGGTAGTCTGAACTTTATGGGTTTGATTCCAGATGAGTCCGTTTTGAAAAGTGAGCTGCACATATTCTTACTATTTTAAAACAAAAACATAAATTTGATTCCAGTCTGTAACAGCCGGTGTAATTTATGATACTTGTAAAGGTTAGCTTTTTTTTTATTCTGTTATTCTCTCAGCCACGTTCAGGATCCCAACTCAAACCAACCCAGCGCATTTGACACTGTTGTTTTCTCAGACGCGCTATAACAGAGGCAAACTCACATCATGATGACTCTTCTACATCAGATCAAGATGCACTTTTACCATTGCTGTACTTTGTATATGTACATGGGAAGCTCTGCACTCGTGACTTTACGCTGTAGGAAGTAAGTAAATAAATAATATCTATATAGTAATAACAGTAATTTTATTATTATATAGCAGCTTCCCTGTCTGCCTATCATATAGTGCCTTTCCTTCATATCTATCTTTATATATATCCCCTTAGCTGTTTTTTTATATATCTATTATACAGTGCCCTATGGGGTGCCAAACAGGCAATTCCAATGATTTTCAGAATATACAAAGTCATTTCTGAATATATAAAGTCAAAACTTGAATATGTAAAGTAAAGCCTGATTATATAAAGTCGGTGTCTGAATATATAAAGTCATTACCGAATATATAAAGTCAGAGTCGAAATATATAACCTCATTCCTGAACATATCAATTTAAAGTCAGATTATATTGATATTGATTGAAATGACTCAGGCACTTTTTTGTAAACTCAATGAGTTCCTACTACAACGTAATGAACTAAGTTAACAAAACACATCTTCAGAAAAATATTTTTAAAACACCCACTGTTCAGTTAATTCATTCAAAATGATGTATGTGCCCGGCATTTTGAACACTATTATTCTTTTTGTATCGCCGCATTTTTGGATGGACCTCATAAGCCCGATCGACTCTGAGTGGCTTCTGTCGAAGTTTACCTTTCACTAGTATGAGTGAATTGACAAGCATGGAAAATTTATATAATCGGGAATGATTTTATATATTCCAATGCTTACCTTATATATTTAAAAATGAGTTTATACTGTATATTTCGACGCTGACTTTATATAATCACGCTTTGACGTTATATATAATCGAGAATGATTTTATATATTCTGACGCTGACTTTATATATTCAGTAATTACTTTATATATTCTGACGCCGACTTTATATATTCAGGAATGACTTTATATATTCCGAAAATCATTGTAATTGCCTGTTTGGCACCCCATAGGGCACTGTATAATAGATATATAAAAAAACAGCTAAGGGGATAGATATACAGATAGATAGGAAGGAAAGGCACTATATGATAAGCAGACATGGAAGCTGCTATATAATAATAAAATGACTGTTATTACTATATAGATAGACAGGGAGTTTAGGCAGGCAGAACTGCGAAGGTTAAAAAAAAAAAGTTTATTTTCTCAGCAGGGAATCGAACTCAGGTCTCTGAGGTACTGCCAGGCTGCTGCACTTTGAGTCATGAAATCTTACTGGTACACCACAAAACTGTTGTATTTTTCTTGAACCTTTTGTGGAAGTGTTTATTTGATCTTTGGCCTTCAGGCTTCACACATTTTATAGTTTATATTTACATTTTGTAACATTACTAAAATATGAAAAATTTTCTGTTTTAACAATGTGTTTACTCAGATTACTGTAGAAACGGAACACACATGAAATGAGTGTGTTCCAAATAACGATCTATTATTTCCACTCTAAAACTCCACTTCACTCCCAGATAATCAAGGCATGAGCTGGGAGAAGTTTGCGCACGTTCTAAGTCGGTGGGGGGATGGAATAGCCGGCTGCTTGCAGCTTGTGTTTATCAGCACATTTAGAAGAACAAAAGACTCTAGCGGAGAGGTGAGAACGGTATTAAGAAGCGATTTAAGGTGGGGCGGATCTACGAGTTTTTTCATAGGCTCTGGCAATTCTAGTGTTAACATGAGCAAAATAATATAAGATGTTATATGTAGGTCATAGTTCAGCCAGATCTACTGATTATTAGAATATGCTGACTTCAGGCACTTAAACACTCTCAGCAAAGAATCTTCAGAACCGAAAGTGTTTACATTGTTAAGTTACAACCATCAGGGAAACTTGTGGATAATGTAAAAGCTTTTCTTATAAAGGTTTGTGCAGTGTTTCATCTGTACATGGAAAAACATTCTTCTGTAACACTTATTACATCTGCCCATCCACATTTTGCAATCAATTCAATTTTCTAATGCAATTACTGATTAAAACACATTCAACATCAACAGTAAATAAGTAAAATTTAATTTTGTACTCACAATGAAAACAGCTGAAGACAAGGGGACCCTTGGGGTGGTTTTGGGACAGTTCCAAGGGCCTCTGAAGGCTCTCAAAAATATTGGAACATAATTGTATCAATTTTTATTTGCCAGTTATTAATATTACATTTATAATAATGTAATTATCAATTTATAAAATAATGGCCCCTGTGATTTCTTGTTTTTTGGCCAAAAGCATCCATACAGGGAGTCTCTACATTCCCCACCTCTCTTTCAGCTGGAATGGTTCAGCTCAGTCATCACAAGCTTAACCATAAGAGTGACATTTCACACATTTGCTATCTAATACTACAGTAGATACACTTTGTTTAATTTAAATTGAAAAGTTGAAGCCAATGCTTAGGTTCCAGAAAAGAAAAGAAAGGTAAAAAATGCTTGAAAGAGGGAAGAGAGGGAGACAGTTGGTCATTTGTTTTACTCAAAGAAAGCGTAGTTTTTTAAAATCAGCCCACTCTCCATTCATGATGCAAATGCACTGGTTTACAGGATTGTTCAATCTAACTCAACATCCAAAAAAATTTAAAAAATCGAATTAGTTCTTCCATTTATTTCTGCATTTTTCATTTTAGATGCAAGCTATAGAAGACATGCTTATCTTGTATACTTTGTAAGTGCTCACATATTTGAGAATGGAAAACGAGTTTTCAAAAGTTGTGATAGAAGCATCAAATACCTGCTGTAGGACTGTTAGCAGAGTTGGCCTTACAAAGATAGTTTTGTGGTGTTTATTTAATATACTGTATATTGAGTAACCATTACTTTTACTTGAGGCCTACTACAGTTTGTTAAAAGAGAAAATGATGTGCAACCAAGTAATCTAATTTTACCATTCTGAGCCCTAATAAGGCTAGGATATGTAGAAGCTTTTTATATAAAGTCTATCTTTTTTCATTATCAGGTTCCAGAGCTGTGACAGCAGCTACTAGATTTCCATTTTGCTCACTAAACCAATTGTCCATTTTGGTTAACATAGCATCAATGGCAGAGAAATAAAGTCTAAATTCTGCCTTTGTTGTTTGTGTGATTTACTTGGGAGGGGCCTCCAAGGGCATCCACTTACATATTTTGTCATTGCAATGACACATCTGTGGGAACTCCCTTTGAAACATAGCGTCAACACACTACAACAATACTGTCAGAAATACCTCCTAATTGGGACCCAAATATCAGTTGATAGTGTTTTTTTGATCTGTTGATAGTGTTACTTTATTATTAAAAAATGTAATAAGCACCATTTCCATTACACATCTTGAAGCAAAAGGTGGAAAAAATGAGAACAGGAGGAAAAGAAGAGGCAGGGCAGTGGTAAGACAGTAGAGAATCTATGATGTTAATTAAATCACAGGTAGTTGTCGACTTATGACCTACGTGTCTTACGACTATTCAATTTATGACTAAAGAATTTGTGAAGCTGTTAAAGGATCAACATCCATGCAAGCAACAGTAATAACAAAAAGAAATAATAGAATAAAAAATAATTTACAAACAAATTATAGAAAATCTACACAATGTGCTAACAATTATGATAAAAAGGATATAAACCTTTCAGATGGACTTAAGGGGCTTATTATATAGTACTATACATACGGTCAGGTTTGAATACATATACCGGTTTGTCTTACATTCAGATCGACTTATGACCTGTCCATCGGAACTGTTGGAACAACTACCTGTAAGTAGGCCAATTTTATGTTATTTTATGGGTATACTTCATTGGAGGAGGTTGGAACTGAACTGTAGGAGTGGACTGTTGGAGTGGAAGTGGTAGCACAGGGTTATCTCACAAATTCTGAAAGAACAGATGGAGTGCTTTACAGTAGCAGAGAAGAATAGCTGATATCTTCTCTAAAAGGAATCAAATCCATGGGTAAAAAAAATGATAGTTGGAGTAGTAAAAGCCAAAATCGGACAAGAAGAAGAAACCAATGAACCGAAGTTAATCGTTCAAATGACAGTGAAACCTTAAACGCAAGTGTCTTGCAGCAAACCAGCTAAACTTTGAAGGCTCAGAAGCAACTAAAACACCTAGACAATGATGACCTTGGTGCTGAACATATGTTCAATTTATTCTATGCCCATTGAAGGTAAGTTTTATGTTGTGGGTTCTGCAGCATGTAAAACTTTGTTTTTTATAGACAACTTTACCTGCCAAAAATGTACAGTTAACTTAGAGAAGATAGGGAAAATATATGCTTTTTGGAGATCATGATAGGAACCTGACAGCAATTAGGAGAACTGAAATTTGAATTGACTCTGTTTGTTTAGACCAAGAGTTCCCAAAGTGATCGATCCCTTGGGTTCGATATGAACTTTCTAGGAGCCGATAGTTTCAATAAAAAAATTTGGGGGTCGACGACAGCAAAAATAGGCCCCCTTACTACAGTTATTTGTTTGTTACTTGTTACTTTGTTACTGATTCCAATAGGTACCTAATTAAGAAGTAAAATAATTCAAAAAAACAGTTTACACATTACATACCAAACTATTGAACGAAAAGGTAAAAAGTGCCATTAAAAGAGTCACACATAAGAATGCATGAAAATACATGTAGCACAAACATGTCTGTGCATTGTCTTATCGAACGTATCAAAGCAAGTGCAGACATGAAAAACCGTTGCATGTCCACACTTGCTCGCGGAGGGACAAGACGATGGATATTCGATATTAGCAGAATCTATCCGTCTTGTACAGTCATGCTTTCATAAAACACTATAAATTGGTTCATTTGATGTGATATGTACTTATTTGTGATTTGAACTTTGAATATAATTATTTATTGAGGAGCAGTACTACGAAAAAGAAAATCAGAGGACACAATTTATTTATTCAAGTTTGAACAAAAATCTTCTGTTTCAAGTAAGTACACATACTTTATAGTTTCTTTTTAATCACATTATCAAAATTGTTATTAAAAGTTTTATTTCTTCAGATAATAATATGACTGAACCAAAAACGAAATGTGGACAGTACAGCTTGGACTATTTGTATTTACTTTGAATTTACATATTTATTTCATAAATGTCAAAAATGTAAAAAAAACTCTTATTTTTTTGCTTAAATTTTCATTAGTGAATGTTTCAATATTAAATGTTGCACAAGATAATGCCATATTCTGTAGTCCTTTTATCTTTTTCAATCATTAATTACAAGTGATTAAAATGAAAAGTTTGATGTCTATTTAATATTGAGTACTGTACAAATTTATTAATTTGAGTAAGTAAAGTAAATGACTAGGGGTTCGACGGTTTTAAAAGTTTTTGGTAAAGGGGTCTGCGGCCAAAAAAAGTTTGGGAACTCTTGGTTTAGACAATTTGCCCATTTCTGATTTCACTTTAAGCTCTGATTTGGCTTCAAACCCCACTGTAGTCAGTGCACAGCCAAAACCAGCACTACCAATTCAGCCACAGTGTGAGTGGGTTACAGTGAGACAGGTGTTTAAAGATGTCAAAATTTAGTCCCTCAGCACCCAGATTACCAGTATGGATCGAGAACAGATACTCAGCACATCTGTCGAGACTGTGAACAAAGTGCTCATAATTGGCGACTCCATAGTGCATGCTGTTAAAATTCTAAATTATGTTAATCCAGCAGTTAAAGTTAAATGTCTCCCAAGTGACATGCTGAACTACATATAAAGTGAACAGCTACTGGACCTCCATTGAAGTTTAAGTATTGCACTACATCTCCTGATTCTTCCTATCATCGTTGCCTCTGGTGGGAGAAGTTTTTCATCTTTACATTTGAATATATATTACTTGATATCTACCAAGTGTCAGGAGAAGTTTTCAGCACTGGCTCTAATTTCAGTAGAGCACAATGTTCAGGGGTCTTTGGACCTGGAGGGCATTGTGACTGTTTTTGCTGTAGCCAAAGGTTGCAAATAGTGATACTGAAAGTTTCAGTAATATCTTTACAAGCCTTTTTTTTTATTTTGTGTGGTTTTTAAATATCATGATGAACTTCTTTTTATTATCTTATGCACTTAAGTTGTATTTTGCATTTTATTTACGTTTTCACTTATTTAGACTTGTAAAATGTATTTTATTCTATTGTTATACTGTAGTTTCAGTATTTTTTATACAAATGTGGTATTTATTATGATGTTTTACTTATGTAATTTGTTTTTCAAAAAGTTTAAATAAAGGATCTGAGTTTATTAAAATTCTCCCTGTTGATTTTATGAATTTAGACTTTGAGCTAAAATATTGGACTTGGGGAAGGGTGAGTTGGAAGGTCTCCGGGAGTTTTTGGCCTAGGACCATCAGAGTCCATAGAATTGCCTCTGCTTTTGCTGGACTGTGGGGATGTTATGTCATTGTTGACGGCTGTATTCCAGTGTTCACTAAATGTACTGTATTAGCACATCTTAGTTCACAAACACATTCTGATGCACTTATCATGAGCTTCACATCAGACAGAAGGTCTGTTTTTCAGCCTGCAAGTTATTAGTTTATGTATCTAAAATCAAGTATATCTACTACACTATATGCAAAAACACAGCCAGGTTGCTTTATTTCACATAAAAGTCCACTTGCTTCCACTCTGATCTTTGATCCATGAGTCCGAGTGTGGTTTATCTCAGACTATACTACACCAAATTCCTCCAAAAGAATGAGACAGACATTGTCTTATCTTTGTGATACTCTAGATTTTCTCAAGAATTGTACATTCCATACACATTAAAATGTCTCCAATGTCCCCTTCTGCTGACAAAACATCTACAATCACAAGACTGAGATGGTGGTTTAGGCAGTGGACATACAGTATTTCATTGCCTAATGTCTGTTACAAAAGTTTCTACACCCCAATATGTTTTCCAGACAAGACTGAGGCATCATTATAACTCTAATTCAGATTCTTAGATGCGCCGAAAGTCTAGCCTTTTTCCATTCATCAATCAATCAAAGTCTGGACATCAGCATAATCTATAGTGTTAAAATCAACAAATGCTTCATCATCTTGCTTGTCTCTTTTCATATAAAAAGAATTATCACCGGTCCCACCGACTTTGACAATGAATGGTGATGTACAAGCAGTGATTGCAACCCTACTCATTATTGCGATCGTTCATTTTGTATATCATGGATTGCATAGTGCAAATTATGTGGAATGGATTTGAATACTGGCTAAACTCTAAAAATAAAGTTGCCAGAGTGGCTATTCAGAGCGACACTATAAAGAAACCATTTTTGATTTCCTAAAAAAAACACCCACATGAAGGTTCCAGAAAGAACCTTTATTTATTTTTATCTGCAACAGGCTCCATACAGCAAATAACCATGAGCAGATGGTAACAGATTTGTGAAATACCAAAGGGTCATAAGTTTAAAAGGACTCTTGCTGCAAGCGTAGAGTAACACAGGCTAAGTCCAGATTTTCTTAATCTGTTACCGCCCTGCTGATCTGTCTATCACACATTAAAGATTTCTGTTTTTTTTTTTTTTTTTACATATTAGTAAAAGTATTCGAACATCAGAAGTTTTTAAAATCACAGAGAACCAAATTTATATGCAAAAAAAAATTTGAAGAATGAAATGGTGCTTAGTTAAGCAATAGCTCTATGAGGAACTACACAACCCAGTAAAGAATAAAATAGCACAATTAAAGAACCATTATTTTCATGAATGTGCTACTTTGTGTTTCTAAATGTTTACTTAAACACAGACAGGAACAGTTTGATTCCTCCTCCAACAAGCTGTTGAAGAAATCTGGCAACTGGTTTGTAACTAAAAATTTCAACATATCCATGATGAAGGATATGTGTCTACAATTTCTAACGAGCATTTCAATAATAAGAAACAAAGAAGTTCCCTTGTCTGACACCTAGTCTTTTTCTTACTCCCTCCATATTGGCTCAAATACCTGCTTTACAGTGAATGTCATGTCAATTGTCAAACAAGAGAAGTGGAATTTTCTACATGGGAAACATAAGGTTGGATTTGTTTTCACAGAGTACTCTAACTAGTCCATTATGATACCACTTGCCGCTTGACAAAATGAACTTTTTAATACCAAACTGATTAGATTTTTGAAAATCAAAACCATCCACGGGATTGATGTGTGCTTCTGGAGAAGGATTTGCTATAAAAGCACAGATAGTAATACTAGATCTACAAACCAAGTTGCGAGTGTACTGACTGTTGAACTTTCTGAATGGAATTGTGGTTAGTGATGTTGATTCCTATGAAACTGAACTTTGGGTGTTATAGCAGACACCAATTTTCTGTGAGGTATACTACACCATTTTCATATATTATTATTAATCATATTTAACTAACTTGTCTCTCAGGGTCTAACACATTAACTTAAATCATGTCCTTGTATGCACACAGGAAGTTAGGGAGACATAATTAGCAGAAGAACAATTTGGGGGAAGGAACTAGCATAAGAATAAGGGAAAGTGATTTAAAGTGCAGTTTTCCACTTATTCCTGTACATATATTTTATGTACATATTATATTTAATATTTTAATATATTTACATTTCAGGTTAAATAGACAACGCCTATCTATGAGTTAGTTATGATGCAGACTGTAAATGAGAATTCTGATGACCATTGGGGTATAGTAGAGAATGACTAGAAATGCTTGAAGATTAATTTGATGGAAAGTTTATCCCTATGGGTTCATAATCTGAACCTATTAACTGCACATGCTATGCAGAATGCAATTTCTGGCTTAGTGTTTGTAAACTTTGTATCCTTATTGTACTTCTTTTAGAATGCATGCAGTCTGTTGCTTGATTTTTCCGCATTGATTAGCAGACAATGTAGTCTTTGTCATTCTGGATGGATTCATCCATTTTTTTAAACCATAAACACTAACACTTGGCCCCAGACTACATGGAATGTACTGTATTACCCTCTTTCATTTACATTTCAATTTATCACAAAGATAAATTTTAGTATTGATGAAAATGAATGCAAAAGAGTGACAAATTTTACAAAATAATGTATGTCATGCTTAAGTAAGTTTATTTGTATGAAAAAGCATGAGAAGTTTTCAAGGAGCAGTCCAATAAGATTGTCAGACAAGTTTAATAAGCAAACACTAAATGCACCAGAATTAAAATGGGTAAGCAGTAATTGTGAGTTTTATTCACACAGGTGATCAAACATCAAAAGAAAACGATGTTGATGTCAATGTTTTCTAAAAAAATAAATAAATAAAGAATCTTAAACAGTATCCATGGAATGTAAATACATTCCAACATCACAACAACTGGTGATGTCACTAGAAGAATCTCTCAAAACTGTAAAGAGTCATACAAATACAAAATGGCAAAATCACTTAATTCCTGACAACTTTACATTCATTAATTCAACATGAGTTTAAACATTATTAAACAATTTCATTTATTGCAGCACAAGACTGATGGTTTTGCTCAGTTTGGGTCTTGGATTTTAAATTAGTTAAGTTCAGATACATGTGTAACATACAATGTATAATGTTCAGTTTTAAGTTTAAGAACACCGGGTTTTTCACAGATTGAAAAATAATTTGTCTTGTTGATTGTTGAATTCTACTCCGGCAGTTCTCAGAGGTCACAGTTCCATTATTGCCTAATATCATTTAGAGGTGCACTGCTTTAAATAAGTTGATGAGCCTGGAAATAGTGCTTATATCCTTATTATAACTATCCATTACAGTTTCAATCAAAGATATTGATGGAAGATTATGAATGTTGGGTATAGAGAAGGCAGTGGAAGATTATATTTAAACTTCATATTAGTCAGTTGTGGCGGACAGCTAACACCCTTGCTTGGCTGGGACACATTCTTAACGGAATGACGGAGGGAAGAGTGCTCAGGGCATTGCCTTCCCCAGATTACTAGGACTTGGCTCTCTGGGACTTGGAGTCTGGTGGTTCAGCCCTGTTGGGTTCCGGTGGTGCCATCAAGTGGTGCTACAGGGACTGCAGAGCCCTGCTTCACTGGGCTACCACCTTAACTGGAAGTGGTTCTGGACCAAGCCTATGAAGCAGGCTGCCACTGCTTCAGGAGTCAGAGTCAGGAGGGAGAAGACAGCTTGCCTGGTGGAGTGGAGGTTGAGAGGGGTGCTGAAGAAAGAGAGGAAAAAGAAGACAAAGTACTGTGGGCTGCTTTGTGCTTATTGTACTGTACTTTATACTATGCATTGGCATTGTGGGAAACAATTTGGGAATCATTTCCCGCAGATTAAAAGATTGTATTATGCTGAACTTGTGTCTGCATCTGCTTATGTCAGGTTTGAGGAGCTGGAGCACCACCTGCAGGCCACAAGTGGCGTAGTCAGCTGGATTCTTACTGAAGGCAGTAACCTACAATTCAATTTTCTTGAGGCAAAATGAGGAACAAAGCTCAGGATGGGTTCAGGATGGAAGTAGGTGCCAGATGCAACCTGCAAATGTTTTACATCTTTTGCCCACACTTACCTTCTAGATGGAGAAAGCCTGAATACTAGTTGGTATTCAACAGACATCCCCAAAGAGGACGACGGCGGTGTGAGCTTAGACTGCCATTCACTAAGATTATGTAAATGAAGGCTACAAATGAAAATTGCTGGAAAAATTTGTCAAATGTGACAAGGCCTTCAATCAAAATTGGGTCTAGCAATTTAATGTAGCATTATTTAACGTTAGCTGCTGTTTTTTTCTGATCCTATTTGTGTACTTTTCCTTAGTTTAATACTTTAGTGGCATGTTCGAACTTGTGTGTGTTTTTATTTTTATTTTTCAGATTATAAATTGAGTGTTTCAGTATTTTTGTGCTTACTATTACTGTTTTCTTTGTGTGTTAATTTATTTCAGCACTTTTGTTTATTTTTGCTTACTTTTTTAGAATTTTTATATCTTGTTAATTACTTTGTTCTTCTTGTTTATGCTAATGTTTATTTTTTCTTATTCAGTTCATTTATTCTAGAATTATTTTTTGTTGAGTTATTTCCCTGTTCCTGTTTGTCTGTTATTGTTTAGTACGTCACATAATCAATGCATAATAATAACTTTAAATGTCATGATTTAATGAAATCAGTAATTCAATTTAAACTACAGGCAATACTTTATGGAAGTGTGTTCCAAAGGAGTTCAGGAGGGTCTCTTTGGTGATTGTGGGTGTAAATCATACCAATTAGCATGTCCATGCGTTCTCTATAAATTTCCACGTGCCTGCACATAGGGGGATAGCTTAAGTGCTCTGGTGATAGTAATTTCCCACCGCTCCATGGGTTGGCACTGTGGTGTACTAACATCTTAGTACAGACTAGAAGACTGACGGCTTTAACCCCCCTGATGTCACTTCCTGCATACATCCCCCTGAACCTGCCTCTTCCTGCTGGAAACATCTAAAGCTGAAAGACCCACCATGTTTAGTCAGTCACCACTAGATTCCCATCTGAGAAGACATAATTAAGGCTTGTTGTAAAACATGTTTTTTTTTTCTTTTTTAATCAATCATACAAAGTTTGCCTTTAGTTACCCCAAGATTTCATGCTGTTCTTGTGTTGTTTCTTATAAGATACTAGGGGGCTCTGCCCCCTGCTCGCCAACCCCTATGTTTGGTTAATTGGATATATAATTTGAAAAACTTTTTTTTTCTTTGGAATCATTGCTTTTACTGGTGCGGGACCACAGGTTCTCATAGCGTATGGTCCATCATTGTGTAAATCCACGTTTTATGCATTGAATGATGTGAAGGCGAAAAAGACTTTGTTTTCCACTCTTTGCCTTTTATTTCTGACCTCGATTTGTCCTGCTATTTTTTCAATTACACCTGGTTCTGATGATTAATTACCTTTTGTTTGCGTTAATGCGATCTTTACTATCTTTTTTTTTTATACTGTAGCGACTGACGTAATAAAGTGGCACAAAAGTTCTACTTGAACAATTACCGACTTCGTATCCCCAAACACAACTTTCTTGCACCCTCTCCAACCCCTCTTCCCCTGGGTCTCGCCCTCCCCCATACCGCATCAATCAATACCCTGCTATCAGTCTTCAAATCTTTACCTTTCTCTGCATGTGTATCGCGCCGTCGTTTGTTCGAGCCTTTCGAATTCCACTGCTTTCATAATCTCTTATCTGCCTTTTTATCTCTCCAACTCTTTTGTGTCTCTATTTTCCACGCTGCTCTTTCTTCTTGGCTGAGAGCACAGGATCTGTGTGTGCTACGTGCCTTTACATGACTGAGTGTTTTGCTGGCTGTCCATGCTCTTATTTGATAAGAAGGGCGTGTCTTGCAAGAATCCCTTGTTCCACGTCCCAGCGAGACGGCCCTGGGACAATCTCTTGGCACCAAGTCTCATGTTTACGGTCCCCTTGAAACGCTCCATGTCCAGTCTTTTTTGTCTCACGGGTCTTTTAAATGTCTTCCGAGAAGATCACGTCTCGTCGCCCTGCTTTTCCTTTCCAGGATTTTTTTTTATAATGGAGAGATGTGTGTGTATGTGAAATTTGCAAGGAAATCAGAGTATTATTGCAAACATAGGCAGAATGTGAAGACAGTTCCCTAAGGCTATAAGGCAGCACCAACAACTGCTGCACCTTCAAGTAAAATGAAAAATTAAATTTGACTTTTTATTTCTTGGATAGGCTCTCTTGAGAACCAATAAACTACAGAAATCAATGGGAAATATATAGGGCAGTGGTACAGAGAAACATAAGTAAGCCACCTCTTTTAAGTAATGGGAATGCAAAAGAGTCTTAAATTGAACACAATTGAACACATATGCAACACAATTTTTAAAAGAATATATGTACACATATAAAAGATCTATGGCCATTGCTCAAGCAGTATTTCAGATAGTACACAGTACTTCTGAAAGTAAAGTTTGTGCTTGACTAATTTAACTAAATAAATAAATAAATAACCCTATTGAATTTAGCTGTAAAGAAACTCTTTAGCTGAAAAATTATTTAAAAATGTGTAACTTTTTAAACTTTTTGTTTGAAGATCAATTTTTGTCATTGCCATAAAATGCTCTTTTTAAAGTTCTGACCTCTTTATTGTAGCAGCACAAACATGATATTTGTTTCATGTAAAACTACAGAGCATTTTATGAAACTCCTAAATGTCCTTAAATTAGATGGACAGAATAGTCTCCTCTTTTTTCTTAAGTAAATCTTAAAAGTTAACTATAAACAAAAGATATAGATCTCAAAACTCTATACCACACACAGGCTACAGTTATCAAAGTTTATGTGGCAAGCAATCACCTACTTAAATTAGGAAAGGAGCTAAAGAGTAGCATAAATAAACCCTGGGTTACATAAAGTCCCTTGGGTCTCGTATATCGTTAGTAAGAACATGTCATTTAAAAGTCAAACTGCTCATGAGGATTTATTTACAAGGTTATATCGTTTCAACTATAGCTTCCTTTTCTTATATAGTCTGTACATTTTTGGACATTTTTTAAGACTGAGGAGGTCATGACTCCTTGCTGTGGGGCCAGACGGGTGCTGCCACTTCGCAGTTATAAAAACTGCCCAGAGCATCCTAAAACATCAATTCAAATTAAATACAGTTTGAAAAATGCCAGTCAAAACATAAATACTGTTTTTTGTGTAAATACTTCAGTTCATAACATTTTAACACATTATATAGATTTCTACCGAACTGATACAAATATTGCCTTTAAAATAACTAGAAGGTTAATTTTTGATTTAACTGTGACTTTTCTTTTTGATTCCAATGAATTAATAAAATGAATAACTAAAAAACAACTTTATTTCTGCTGCTATAATAGAAATATTTAGCACTTGTATTTTTAACTAAAAAAACAGAAAGTTATGTTTGTTTTCTTCATTTTAAATCACTTACCAATTTGTTTCATCAGGGCAGCATGAAGGAACTGTGATGTACACTTTCTGCCTCATAGCTCAAGAAACTCGAGTTAAATACAGCCTGCTCAATGTTTGTGCAGCATTTGAATGATGTTCCTATATTCACAACCATTTTCTCCAACAATTCTGATTTCCTTTATCATCTCAAAGACATTGTATGTATATTTGTTTGATTGTTGAGTTTAATTGCATGTACTCTGCGACAAACTAGTATCCCATCCTGGGCTGTTACCTTTCCTGTGCCCAGTGCTACAGTGACAAAGTCCAGCTTTCTATAACCTTACAATGGAAAATAAATTATTTAATAATAGCAGTACTCCACTGTCAAGCACATGTATCCAGAGAGTATCCTGGAGGCTCTACACATGTAGCAATGACATGGAAGTAGATTAAAGTGACACCAGAAATTAACTACCTTTCCCTTTATCTTTAGAACAGAGGAAGAAATCCGGGAGGAACCCCATGAAGTCACTTCCACTGCTTCATTTAAGACCACCAAATACCAGGAGTCAGTACTGAGTAGTGAACTAGCATCTAAGTGTAATGCAATTATGGCCCCATTATTACAGACTTACAGTATTTTGTTTTGTCTTCTTTTGAAATTTCAAGAGTAAATGGGACTCCACCAAGACCCCAACTATTCATCTTCATTTTGATTTTCTATATTTACACCAAGATAATTCAATGCAATTTATTACTTATGTGGATACTCATTTTAAAATGCTTGGTGAAAGATTATTTAAAAAATACTAGCCATGTGCGCCCAACTACATTGCGCATGTTAAAGTTGTCTGTGAAGTGCTCCCTGTTTAAACGCGGCTGCCAGTCGTGAACTGGGCCCTTTGTCGAACAGCATTATGATTTTTTATAAGGAAAACAAAATTACAAAAGAAAACCCTTGGACATTGATTCGATAGGAATGGCCTACTCGGAATCACTGTCCGAAAATTATGTGGTGGTGTAGGAGCATTTCTGCTTCTGTACGTTCACAGTCCGTCTCATTTTCACGACGCTGTTGTTTCCTCTCACGATCTCTTCTCAACCTTTCTCCAATCTCGCAGGTTGCTTTGTGGCAATCCAAAGAGTAAGGCAATATACACGGAGCAATGGTTATAAAAGGGGGACACATAGATATCCAGGCTCTTTAAAGCATAAATAGGGATCACTTCACTGACATGTGAGCAAGCGACACTACAACTGTGAGACGCGCAGCACTCGCCGGCTACAACATAACAATAATAATTTCCGGAACGTGCTGTTACGTTGTCATTTATTTTACCCTCCGTCTTTCTTTCAGTCATATGTTACGTAGGCACATACCTTTTATCTTCGGCAATCTCATTCTCTAACCAGGCCTCAGGAGCTAACCAGCATAACACTGTCCATCACCCCTTTCGTTATTCCGGCACATTGTTGACATCCGTGAGTAACAACAACGTACTAAACTGGAAGGTGGTCTACGCATGCGTGTAATTCGCGGACAAACAAAGACAAAGATCTAAATGAAGATCTCTTTAGTTAATTTTAAGCACAACAATTTGTTTAATTTGAATGTATGTGTTTTGAGGTGTGACTGGCGTACTACAGTCTTCAGTAGTATAAGCCTGGAGGAGATTCTTAATGCAATGCCTATGATTTAGCTGTCTCTCTACTGCCATCTAGTGCTTCTTCTTCTAATTCATTCGCAGACAAACAAAGATCAAGATCCAAATAAAGATTATATATAGAGATAGAAGGTGTTTAAACTGTTAGTGTTTAAGAAGACCTAAACTACCTCTTAGAATACAATACAAGAGTATTTCATAAATATCAAACAAGTGGAATGGTCTTTTTTGTAAAATTCAGACATTAGGAAGTATCTTTATTAAATCAGGACCATCACCTAGATCTCAGAATGTAAAGCTCAATGTCACGGCCATCATCCTTTAGCTGTGTCATGCTTCAAGGACATCAAAAAAAGAAGGAAAACACACTTTATTAAAGTGTTACCCATGATATAGTGAGTTAGGAGTTTGTAAAGTTTTTAAATAAAAATAGTGCAGTTTGAGCCCCATTAGTGTAAGTGTGAGCAGCTGCAGAGCTCTGCAGCTCCAGGAATCGTTAATCAGGAAATTGGCTGGTTGTGTTTGTTTGTCCCCTCCTTGAACCGTCACCTTATCGTGGTGGAGGGGTTTGCATGTCCCAATGATCCTAGGAGCTATGTTGTCCGGGGCTTTATGCCCCTGGTAGGGCCACCCAAGGCAAACTGGTCCTAGGTGAGGGATGAGACAAAGAGCGGTTCAACAAACCTCCAATGAAGAATAAAAACCTTGGACGACGTTTTTTCCCTTGCCCGGACGCGGGTCACTGGGGCCCCCCTCTGGAGACAGGCCTGGAGGTGGAGCTTGATGGCAAGCGCCTGGTGGCCGGGCCTGCACCCATGGGGCTCGGCCGGGCACAGCCCGAAGAGGTAACGTGGGTCCTCCTCCCCATGGGCTCACCACCTATGGGAGGGACCAAGGAGGTTGGGATCAGTGTTAGTTGGGTGGTGGCCGAAGGCGGGGACCTTGGCAGTCTGATCCTTGGTCTACAGAAACTGGATCTTGGGACGTGGAATGTCACCTCTCTGAAGGGGAAGGAGCCTGAGCTAGTGCGCAAGGTCGAGAGGTTCCAGCTAGATATAGTCGGACTCACTCTGACGCACAGCTTGGACTCTGGAACCAATCTCCTTGAGAGGGGCTGGACTCTCTACCATTCTGGAGTTGCCCCCGGTGAGAGGCGCCGAGCAGGTGTGGGCATACTTATTGCCCCCCGACTCGGAGCCTGTGCATTGGGGTTTACCCCGGTGGACGAGACGGAGGACACCCTGATAAGGGTTGTTCGGTCCCTGTACAACCGGTGTCAGAGCCTGTTCTGCATTGCCGGCAGTAAGTCGAGCCCATTTCCAGTGAGAGTTGGACTCCGCCAGGGCTGCCCTTTGTCACTGATTCTGTTCATAACTTTTATGGACAGAATTTCTAGGCGCAGCCAGGGTGCCGAAGGGGTCCGGTTTGGTAGACTCAGGATTGGGTCACTGCTTTTTGCAGATGATGTTGTCCTGTTTGCTTCATCAGGCCATGATCTTCAGCTCTCTCTGGATTGGTTCGCAGCTGAGTGTGAAGCGGCTAGGATGAGAATCAGCACCTCCAAATCCGAGACCATAGTCCTCAGCCGGAAAAGGGTGGAGTGCCCTCTCAGGGTTGGGGGAGAGATCCTGCCCCAAGTGGAGGAGTTCAAGTATCTCAGGGTCTTGTTCACGAGTAAGGGAAGAATGGAGCGTGAGATCGACAGGCGGATCGGTGCGGCATCCGCAGTGATGCAGGCTCTGCATCGGTCTGTCATGGTGAAAAAGGAGCTGAGCCATAAGGCAAAGCTTTCAATTTACCAGTCGATCTACGCTCCTACCCTCACCTATGGTCATGAGCTATGGGTAGTGACCGAAAGAACGAGATCGCAAATACAAGCGGTTGAAATGTGTTTCCTCCGCAGGGTGTCTGGGCTTTCCCTTAAAGATAGGGTGAGAAGCTCAGTCATCTGGGAAGGGCTCAGAGTAGAGCCGCTGCTCCTCCGCATCGAGTGGAGTCAGATGAGGTGGCTCGGGCATCTGATCAGGATGCCTCCTGGACGCCTCCCTGGCGAGGTGTTCCGGGCACGTCCAACCTGGAGGAGGCCCCGGGGAAGACCCAGGACACGCTGGAGGGACTATGTCTCCCAGCTGGCCTGGGAACGCCTTGGGATTCTCCCGGAAGAGCTGGAAGAAGTGGCCGGGGAGAGGTAAGTCTGGGCCTCTCTGCTTAAGCTGCTGCCTCCGAGACCCGACCTCGGATAAGCGGAAGAGGATTGATGGATGGATGGATGGATGTTTGTATGTGAGGACACAATCAGCCCTGCCAGTTTCCTTGTTGGCATTCTGCAGATCATAATTAAGGGAAATCACACCTGCAACCACTGGAGTATAAAGGATCTTACGAAAGTCAGAGAGGGGACAGAAAAAAGGAAAAGGAAAGGACAGGAGCTGACAGTTTTGTAGAGCTGGTTCTGTAGATGACTACCCCACTGAGTCATTGCTGGAGCAGAGCAATTTAGCAGTTGGTGGAAAGTGCGGAGATTGAGAAGGAGAGCGATAGATGCCGAAGATGGCAAGGGCTGGTGGCCAGGAGCTTAATAATCTTAACATCTCTAGAACACCAATGGATGCAAGCGTGGGGAAGCCGGATTTCTGGCTGAGGCGAAGCATCCATGGCCACAGGGAAAGGTGGCCTGGAATCACATGAGATTTAGATCAGTAGAGCAACAAAGGAAGCAATCATAAGGGATGGCAAATTGCCAGTTACGGTGAGATTCCATTGGCCGCAAGGATGAAAAGAAGCCTAGGTAGCTCAAAAAACAAACAATTCAGATTTTAATCATTAACATTTTGTTGTATTTTTTTCCATCTACTTTGTAATTTATTGATTGATTGACCACTTGTTTTATCATGGATTATTTAATGGATATTTATTTAATGAACTGCACTGCACTTTGTTTTGGACACTAATTATTTTGAATAAAGGCACAATGCACTTATGTATCTAATTTGCTGTTGAGTCCTCATTGCACTAGTCCATTTTGGTCTATGATTATAAATGTTCCCGGTTTCAAGGAGGTCTAAGCCAGCTGCAGATAATCCAAGTATCATACTGCCTGAGACACCTCACCTAATCATCAAACACTCCCAAAGTACACAATTGTGAACACTTAGAAGTACAGTGTTTGTGATTACATATTCGTAATGACAAAAAATGACAAAATAATAACAAAATAAGCCCTGCAATTAAATAAACAATATAGCAATCACTCTGCAAGAAACTGGGACATGCACTTCACAAGTATTCCATTATTAAATCTGCTTAATTAAGTTAAGATTCAAGGAAGAATGGAGTCTATCCCAGTAGCATTAGGGACAGGTCAGAAACAGATCTTTGACTGGGCACCTATGCATTGTGCAGGGCAGTAAACTGAAATAAAATATAAATTAATCTTCTATATTCACAAATAGCCAAAGCAAAGTATAAACTGTAAGCTCAGAGAAAATAGGAAGAAAGGGGAAAGGTGGGAAGTTGAAATAAAACCTTTTATTTAGATCAGGTTGAAACTACAGAGCTGTTTCCCAGTTAACCCTCCATTAAGTAGCCGGTATAACCTGAGGACATGCTGTGCTGCTTTACTATTCTTCCTAGCAATTGTAGTCAAGCTGTCTGCCTACTGCCTAAATTGATTAATGTTATTAGTGGTATGTTGGACAGGAGCATACGGAGTTCTGCTGGAAGGCATAAACTTAATGAGGGGCAAGTCAAACAAAGTGGCATTTTAAAATTGACCGTTATTAGCAATATTCTTGAATGTTGAAGCTACTGTACAGATGATAGCAAAGAAAAAAATGCTTAAAAATCGCCAGCGACCTATTGATTACTCTATTTGATTGATCTAAAAAAATTCTGTAAATAGGTCACTTATTCCTGCATTGAACAGTGTATGTTCCACTGAAATAAGTGCCAGGACTTCAAAGGAAAGTCAATTTGGATAGGAAAAATATTTAGAAAAATTCTCTAATGAATTATAGATCAGGGGTCTCCAACCTTTTTTCCCCTGAGAGCTACTTTTACAAAATGAAAATGGCCGAGAGCTACTCATGTTTTCTAACGTTTCTTCTTATAGCTTATTTCAACCCAAACAAACTGAATAAGCTTGTTTTGCTTGAACATTTACAAAATGTTGGTGTCCACAACTCACATTTTGCATTAAAACATCACAAAAAAGATTTATTTCACCTGCAAGTGCATTTTGTACAGTATGTCTGTATGCATTTTCTAGTGTTATCTCACAGTATTTAATTAAAACATGAATGCTGTCATAACAAAACAGTGCAATTCCAAATACACATATGTTACTTATTCATTTGTCATTTTGTTACATATCTCTGTTTCACTTCACAAGAGTATTCACATGTCCAGTTGTATGTGTGATTCTCCTCACTCACTCGCCAGCTTTGGGGCATGTTACTTAACTCCGCTTAGCTAGCGAACGAGAGAACAATTGAATTCAACTTTGTTTGATATTTAAAATAAAGTGTTACTTAGGTCCGGATATTCTCTTAAGTGTATGCCACATTGAAAAGATAGATTGCAATTCAGATTGTGGATCGTGATATGATTTGTTTAGTCCACAACTAATTTGACTAATCAAGTTTTCAAATTTATGTAATATTCATTTAACCCTTTGACGAGCTACTTGGAAAGAGTTGGCGAGCTACTGGTAGCTTGCAAGTGATGTGTTGGAGACCCCTGCTTTAGATGTTTGGACAAGTGTTTTCTGTTTTTCTTGATTACTCACTGGGGGAAAACCTTTCTGTATGCCCACATCCTCTCAATATTCGGAACCCTTTCTATGTAACTGTCAGTTGTTAGTCTTTTTCAACAGTGCTGTTTCTACAACAACAACAACAATTTATCTCTTGCATAGCCCAAAATCACATAAGGAGTACCACAATGGGCTTTAACAGACCCTGTTTTTAGACAGCTCCCCAGCCTTGACTCCCTAAGAAGACAAGAGAAAGCTCCCAAAAATACCCCTGTAGGGAAAGAAATGGAAGAAATCCTGGGAAAGGCAATTCAGAAAGAGACCCCTTTCCAGGTAGGTTAGGCGTGCAATGGGTGTCAAAAAATAGGGTAAATACAAAACAGAACACAAGTAATCCTCTGGAATACAATAAGCAAAATGCAAGAACAGATTATATCACTCACTAAATACTGAACTATCACATATGAGGATACAAATTTGTTCAGAGTCCTGGAGACCTCTGCCAACAAGCTGCATCCCCGTACTGGCCATTGCACAGCTGAGTCCATGCTGGGTCAGCCAATCTGATGAAAGGACCCCTTTACCAGATGATTCCAGTGCTCCTTTATCAAAGATTACTTTTCCATAGCTAGACAAACAACTTGGCAGTAGAGCAGAGGCACCAAGTGCCACATGATGACACCAAAAAGAGAAACAGAATAGGTGAGTGTTAGTAATGGTTTTATAAATATCATATTACTTATATTTTAGTACTTTTACCAACAACAGAGATGTAGTATGCACAGATAATAAGCAGCTCTAGTCAGGGTATGCTAAACTGAAGTAGTGAATCTTCTGCTGGGATTTAAATGAATTAGTCTTGAGACTGAGGGGGAACTTCTTATAGTAGCAGCAAAACCATTCCACAGCTTCAGGAACCTGCAACTAAAAGCTTGACCTCCCACTGTTATTTTATTTTTTATTTTATTTTATTATCCCTTGGAATCATAAGCAGACCATCATTTTGAGATCTTAAAGTGCACTCTGGTTTGTAAGTAATGATACGTTTAGGCAAGTAAGCAGGACTTTGGCCACATAAGGCTTTATATGTTAAAAGAAGGATTTTGAAATCTTCTCTAAACTTAACCGGAAGCCAGTGTAAGGACTTAAGAATTTGAGTTATGCATTCATATTTACAGAATTAAAATTTCTGAAGTGCTAAATGCAAGATTAGACAAGGTTAGCTGATCTAGAATGATATTTGCTCTGTGATAATGAGACTTGATTTTCTCATTAAAGAAGTGCATAATGGTACATGAGGATTATTATTGTTATCTGTTATTTTAGAATAGTAGTCTGAGTGGGCTTTAAAGATACCATTTTTATATTTTTTAACACTCTTTGTATATTTAGTTTGAAAGACCTGCAGCTTTATTGTTCTCACTCTACAGTCCACTACTTTAAGGGCTCAAGTGCTCTTGTTAAATCAGGGTGAGTTTCTAAGTTCTTTGATCACTTTTGTTTTAAGGGGAGCCGCTGCATACAAAACATCTCTCAAGGTCATATTATAATTTGATGCAAGCTGATCTAAATTGTTTTTCACATTTACACTTGACTTTGTCAAATTATCTATACATTTTGAAACAGAATCACAATCTACATGTCATACTGTCTTTGTTTTAATCTGTGAATGCATTGGTAGGGGCAGAATCTAATCGAATGTAATTATGTAGTGATCAGAAATAACTTCATTTAATGGAGTAATATTTAAAATTTGAATTTCAACTCTGTAAGCTATAATTGAATCTAATGTGTGGTTGTGATTATGAGTTGGACCATTGACAATCTGACAAAATCCAAATGAATTTAACAAATAAGGAAAACATTTGCTAAAAGTGTCAGTTTCCACATCAATGTGTACATTAAAATCCCCCATCAACACAACATGATCATAATTTACAACCAAATCAGATAAAAGAATGCCAAAATCTAAAATAAAAAATGGGGACTTGGGATAACTCTTCTGTCAAGTTTTAGATTTAACTGCATTATTACATTTCTTCTCTTGTTCACTACCTTTTGTTTTCTGTTACCTTTTGTTTAATTTGTTAACCATTAAGTCTTTTATGTGGGTTGATTTTTTTCAAAATACTTGCAAAATCAATATAATAAGTTGAAAAATATTACATTTGCCATTCCTTTTGTTGTGTAATGCATACTTAAATTTATTAGAGTAATTGTAAAAAAATATCCCTAATGAACAGCTAATACCAAGACGGGGAGGAAGTAAAGGAAGCACTGAAAAGAATGACAAATGGAAAGACAATTTCACCAGATTGTGGAATTGTGGAAGAGTTTAGTCGAAGAGGAAGTAAGTGTTTTGTGGGATATAATGCAGATGGTCTGTGAACAGGGCAGAATACCAGACTAGTGGAGGAACAGTGCAATTGTACCCATTTATTAAGGAGTGATATACAAAATTGTGGACACTAGAGAGGGATACAGCTGATGTCAGGTTTGCATATGGTAGGGGTGCCCAATATGTTAATCGCAATAGGTAGTGCAAATAGGCCGCGCTGCATTCAAAAAATTTTTTTTAGATGTTAGTCTATCATATATCCTCCCTATGGCACTTGCCACTTGATTGACATACATGGCGGCCAGTCTGAGATCTCTTTTCTTCTACCACACGGGTCATCCCGCATGCATGATCAAATGCACAAGCTACTGTGAAACTCTCTATCTAAGTGATCTAGTTAGCCTTCCAATTTATATCGACTAAAGAATTGATATAAAAAAAAAATTGGTAGGGGGGGCTGGACATGTGGAATTGGAAGAGGATTTTTTTTTTCTCACAATGTCATAATTGAAATACGTTTGTCTGATCTGTCAGTCTATCATTGCTATTCCAAAGAAGGAAAATGTGGAAAGGCACTTTTGAACTGTTCATAAAAACTACGAAACTAACTTCCTTCCGATAAACGACCTCAGAAAGAAAAAGAGGAGTGAACTAAAATTGCAGTTAATTGGACAACCGTCATTTTTCATTCGGCTGAATTCAAAAGCAAAGGAAGACACTGAAGCATCGTTCCGGGTGAGTCACTCAATCATTAAGCATAAGAAGTCCTTCCAAGATGGAGAGATGATAAAAGAGACCTTCGTTGAGGTAGATGGCTAGGGGGAAATTCCTGCTGAGATTTTGAGACCCCTGGCTGGAGATAAAACAGTTTCTTCTTGTCATTTAACATGCAGAATACAAGCAACTTAATGACGATCAATGGCTGCTAGACTTGGCATTTTTTTACCGATCTGACAAACATGTTGAATGAACTTAATTTACAGCGGCAAGGAAAAGACAAAACCATGGCCAATATGATTAGCTCAGTTAATGCTTTCAAATGAAAAATGCAACATCTGTCCACAAAGCTGCAGCGCCTTGATTTGGGGAACATCGGAAAACTCGTGTCAGTGCTGAAGACGAAATGGAAGGCGTGTGCACAACTTGACAGCATACGCTGCACAGAGCAGATTAAAAATTGTCTCTCAGACTTTGACAGACAGTTTCAAGACTTTGCTTTACTTGAGCCAATCGCTACATTTATGTGCTAGCCATTTAGGGAAGATGTTGAGGGTGATTCAGCCGCATCAAAAATTGCAACACTGTTTCACCTAAAACTCCTCTACAGTGGAGGATGAGATTTTGACACTACAGGATGACATTCAGCTGAAGTCGGGGGCTGAGGAAAAGTTTTGGAACTGGGCTATCCAAACATGAAGAAATGTGCTGCCTTCTTGACTGCATTATTTGATTCTGCTTATTTATGCGAGTCAGCCTTTTCCCACATGAAAATTAAGTCCAAATACCGTAGTGACCATAAATGTATTGAATTGTTATTGTGCCATAAGGGTTATTCAGTTATGCAAGGTATGCCAACATATTTTATATATATATATAGTATACTCAGTATACAGTATATATAGCATTTTTAATGTAGGTAGATCATTTTGACCTGGTCATTTTAATAGTAGCTCGCAAGGCAAAAATGTGGTTAAAGGTAAGATTTTTAAGATAGTGGTAAGACTAGCAATGATGTATGGTGCAGATCGAAGAGTTATGGCAAAAGTTTAAGGTAAGGTTTTTAAGACAGTGGTAATGGAAAGGAGTAAAGGCAGTAAAGGGAACACAGAAGAAAAAATTAGAATAGGCAGAAAAGAGGACGTTGAGATGGATGTGTGGAGTTAAAAAAATGACAAAATAAGAGATTAGACAATCAAAGGCATGGCAAAAGTGGGTTAAATGTCTAAGAAAGTACAGGAAAGTAGGTTGAAGTAGCATGGACATATGATGTGGAGGGACAATGAATATGTGGGCAAACGAGTGATGAGAATGGAGTTACAGTGGATAAGAAAGCGAAGGAGATGGATTGATAAAGTAAAAGAAGATGTGAAGAAAAAGGGTCTGACTGGGGATGAGGAGCAGGACTGAGTTTTATGGTAAAATTTGATCAAGGATATCCACCTCTTAAGAACTGGGAAAAGATGAAGAAGAAAAAGTAAAAAAAAATAGGCAACTGTCTATCCACTCTAGAAAGTTATTGCTGGTGTTAGTTTAATCATTTAGTTACAAAACTTAGGATTCACTTCATAGGGATAGAAAATTGGTCCTGTCATAGATGACCCTGGAGATTTTACATTCATCTTCAGTGTTTCCCCATAGGTGGCATTGGTTGCAAAGGTGGCAATAATAAATAAATAACTGTAGAAATTCACAATTAAATAGTGCAAAGAGTATCCTTTTAGAATAAAAAGGCACACATACAATTTTTACATTAAATTACATTCATAAAAGGTATGCCGACTAAAAAAACATTTTAATTGATCACACATTCCAACTTATTATAATAATAAGAAGGAGGTCAGAACACTGTTGTTTTCTTTGCCTTATAAGTTATATCACTAATAAAGGGGGAGAGTTTTAGGAATGAATTTGCTTTTGGGGTGAGGTGGGAGGAATCAGGTTTATACTTCAAACTCACAACCATTTTCACACATAAGGCACACTATATTTAAGAACTGCAGTTGCTAAAATCTCACCACTCATCAACTGCTGGAACTGTTACCACAAGAGAATCACAGTATGTGATTATTTATGAGTTTTTACAATGATTCCAAGATGCGCATTGTGTGGTGCATGTAGTACAGGGTGGAGGTTACTGTGGCAGTTGTTCTACATAAAGAACAAAATTAAAAACCAACACTGTAGACAGCTCAGTGGCTGAATGCCCCCTTTAAAAAATTCATACATGTATTTAATTCAGTTCTTTTCTAGGCTGGAAGCTGCCTTGTCCTGGAGTCAAGCCTATGGATTACTGGATGGCTGATGGAGATTATAGAGCAGCACACCCACTAATTTTAATGGTCTGAGTTTATTCTGCTTATTATATGACTAGTCCAATTTACTCCCACATCCCAAAGATGTCAGAATAATCAACAATGCTAAATTGCGTCAGTACAGTTTACCATCAGTGTGCATGAGTATGTCCTACAAAGGACACACCTTCCACTCTTCTTACCTTGTACCCAGCTTCCCGCTCCTTGTCCCAATTTTGTAATAGAAAATGTGGTTTCAGAGATTAATTGATCAATATTTAATATTATTTTATGACCGTCAAACCTGTTGAGGAATAAGTAGCTTTTAAAAATGGGTGAATGTATAAATTGTAGTATGAAAAATAACTTCTTATTCTTAGATTCAAGTTTGGTATAATACATTCACAATGAATCACACCATACTTGTTTGCCTGAATTTAAAATAGAAGTAAGTACAAAACTGAAACACACCTCTCAGTAGACTTGATTTAATAAAACTTAAGCAGTATTATCCCCAGTAGTTTTTTAAAGTAGTGTGTTTACATTGAGTGAAAGGTCTGGTTAAGTGGTCCTTAAGAATAGGTATCTTGTGTTTTCCTTTGAGGAACTCCCTTCTTCATGATCCCCCTGACCTTAGTTTATATTTATCAGTCGTGTATCAGCCTGTAAGCATTACTTACAGGATAAATAAGCAGAAACTTCCTACAGCAGGTCAGAGAAGACACAGTTTACTGTTGAGGGCATAAGATTGCAGAACTCTGTTACTTTGGGTTTCAGATTTCCATACTTAAAATAAAAAGATAAAGTGATCAATTTACTGCAGGCCAGTGAGGCTGCAGATTTGAATAATAAAATAGGACTTATGTAATGAAGCCTAATTAGAAACAAATTAACACATGCAATTAAATAACTAATGCACTGTAACATATCTACTTCAACAACTCATTTGTCTCTACAAACTTTACTGCCTAAAATATATTTAAATTATTAGTATGATTTCTATATCAGACAAAACTTTTTTTCTTTGAATAATACTTATTACTTATTACTTATCTTAGGAATCAGCAGCATGATGACAGAGAAGTTAGTTCTGCTATCACATATCTCCAGCAGACTGTCCAGGGTTGGCTCCTACCTTGTGCCTGATGTTGCCATGATGGGAAGTGGCTCCCTGAGATGCCAAAGTCTGTGTGGCTGTATGAATAAGTCAGGAATAACTATGGTCTGGCAGAAATACCCCTTCATTTAGGCCACACTATAATCCTTTGATGGTTTAGCACCCATGCTATTTCTTAATGAACAGTCTGTTGCAATAATTTATACTACACCACCTCATCTTATGGGTGAATGAATCCTAACCTACTTTTTACAGTATTTTATTTAAAATTAGAAAAAAATGAGTAGCAAATCAAAAATATCTATGAATCTGGCATCCCTTTATCTGTATTATACTCAGCTAACTTAACATTTTTGGTAGCCCGAAAGCTAGGTGCAGAGAAAAAACATTGAGTGAAGTGTGGGTGGAACAATTGGAAGAAAGTAAAAGGGGTATTGTGTGACTGAAGAGTTATGGCAAAAGTTAAAGGTAAGGTTTTTAAGACAGTGGTAGACCAGCAATGAAAAGGGAGTAAAGGCGGTAAAGGGAGTGCAGGAGAAGAAGTTAGAAGTGTCAGAAATGAGAATGTTGAGATGGATGTTGTGGAGCTACCAAAAAGGACAGAATAGAAAATGAGACAATCTGAGGTATAAAAAAAGTGGCAAAAATATCTAAGAAGTACAGGAAGGTAGGTTTAAGTTGTATGGACATGCAGTGAGGAGAGGCTATGAAATATGTGATCAAAAGAGTGATCAGAATGGAAGTACTGTACATGGGAAGAGCAAGTGAGGGATGCCAAAACAGAGATGAACGGATAAAATAAAAGAAGATCTGAAGGAAAAGGGCTTGACAGGCAAGGAGTTTGCAGGACCGAACAGTTTAGAGAAGGTTGATCAAGCACATCGACCCCACAATAGACTTGGAAAAAGATGAGATGGAAAAAGAAGGCGAAGGACAAAACATTATTGTTCAACAAAACATTAGAATGGGCAGATTAGTGATCTATGCAGTTTTAATCATGGCTAGACTGTTGGTGTCATCTAAGAACAATAAGATGAAACTATTGTGTTCACGTGACCTAAAAACAACTCAGTAAAAACTAATTTTTTGCTGCAACATCTAGATGATACTGTAAATTAAAAATTAACAGCATGAATCCCTGGATCCATTGTTCTGTATTTATATTATTTTTATATCATTACTATTTATAGTCTAATTTTCATACTACCCGAGTTTACCTCTTGAAGTTTGTGTACTTTTAGTCTCCTTGCACTATTTTGACTGCAGAAGGCTATCAGGATTGCCCTCTCTTATCACAGTAGTATGATCATAATTCTCTTTTAAGGATTCATTCATGACCTCTAAGAACATAGTTTTGACTGTTATTTCTGCCTCTGATGCATAGTAATTGTCATCATAATTGTCAAAGTGGGTGTTCTTTTGCCAGTACAAACAAAACACATGTCTGATGGCATAACAAAATGACTATACGTCATAAGAGGTGAGTCCAGTAATATTTGTTATCACTTGAAATCTTTATGTAAGCACTAAATGGCAGGCAGATGCATTTTGGAATTAATGAATGACAGCAGTTCCAGACAGGAAATAAACACCTTTCTCCTTGTGTCAATGGCACAAATTTCACAGGAAGTGAAGTGTCATTTGTTTCACAAATTTTTGTGTGCAGCGAAACATTGAATTTCACTGCGAATTCAGTTGTTTTACTTACCACCTCCTGTTGCTCCTAAGATATGCTTAGGCTCCATTCAAAAGTTAGATATAAAAACGAGATTGATCTATGTACAGTAGCCATAATTTGAAATAACATACAAAGATCTATTTCTGTTCATTTTTAACATGCAGGGCACTGTATTTCTCAGTAAATCCATTCAGGCTCAAAGGTACTGCATGCTGTTAATCCAATAAATCTCAGCCCAGCCTGCCTAGTTTTGGTGTTGAAATGTCACTCATAGACCATTAAATTTGTATTTTTTGCACTTTTAACATTATATATACATTTGTTCAGCAATATCACAGTTTATCAAACCAAATGCTTCCATGTAAGAGTTTTCCTCTGGCAATGAATTTCCCCACATCTTAGCAATGTGGAACACTTCTTTGTCTCAACTTGCTTGCTTTGACCCATCAACAGTGTTCCTGTCATTTCTTTAATCTACCCATCTTCTATCTCATGCTATTGTTTTGGCACATCATCTCTCTTTAATACGCTTCTGTGTGTAAAAAAACAGTCTTTTCTCACTATAATGTAGTATCCATTGACATGATTGTTGACTACTGTTAATAACATCCTTACAAGGTGCTGTGACATGCACAAGGTCTGATGTGGGTGGTGATAAAATTAAAGTAAAATTAGAGAAATGAAGAGAAACACACCAGAACAAAGAGGTTGCTTTTAGGACAACTAGACTGCATTTGATTTTACATTTAGAAAAATAATGAAATGCAAGGAGAAAAATGGGTGCAGACTGGTGCACCTCTACACAATCAGTAGATGTCTGTTGGCAGACCTACTATCAGCAAAGAATGAAATCCCTGAAAGCATCACAGTACGATTGGCAATATGAGCTGATAGTCTAAGGGCAGTGTGAGAAAACAGAACAAGATAATCAAAGCATTGGTTTTGGCACACTGAGCGATCATTCAAGACAAGGTATGGAAATGGAAATGTAAAATAATGTCTGGATGTAGATGTATTGTGGGTAGCATTAGGCTCATAACAGGAACCAATCCTGGACAGAATGCCAGGACATTTCAGGAGATACTTCTATCTCTAAAACCAAATATATATTTGTAGATTTTGTTAATTCACTTCATTACTGTCTCTCAAAAGTAATAAAGTAGTCGACTATGATGATGGTGACATGCAACAAACATTTAGTGACAATTATTAATAATAGGGTGACTTTCGATCAGTTCTGTTTGAGAAGAAGAAATGGCTCTTCTTTCTAAGGAAACTTCATGTTTTCACGGTAGAAGTCTTTTTATTGGATTTATTGTTGCATTTGCTTTTATATTTGGATTTGGAATCAGTCTGTTTCAATAACATTGTTAAAATTAGTGGCAACATTATTGTTTTGGCCAAGACCCTTGCCAGGTAAACTGGTTGATCTGTAGCTTTCCTCTGTAAGTTGGATGTCAAATGCTCTACATCATATCAGCATGCAACTGTCATACACAAATTCATTAAAAAGTGTGTGAATGATTATGAACAATCCACTTATTCCCAAATTAGAAACCATGGATTACCAGTGATATGCATAATTTACTAAAGTCTTACAGTAACATGTCTCAATTTTTTGATATTGAAGCACACAACAAAAGCAATTGCAAGCTTGGAAAGCAATTAAAGCTGCTAAATGTCACTAAAAACAAACTGAATACATCAGCTCACAAGGTGCACATAAATAGTGGCAAGGTACACAAATTCTTTTGGTCACAAAGTGTTCTCACAAGCATAGATTTAATGCCTTGTTTGCCCACTTTGATCATTAGAGCAAAATGTCTTTATTGTAATCATCTGCAGCATGGGTTTATATTCCTTCTCTGTTCCTGAGAATGATATACTGTAAATAGGACTTTTGTATGAGTGGACAGCCATAAAGTATATGGAAGGTACTTTTAATTTTTAATACCATACTGTGAGACTCTATGGTCCCCATCAGCTTCAAATCACAACAGATATCCCTATTAAAAATAAAAATTTGACTGTTTTAATGATCACCTATTGGTGTCATTCACTGCCTTTATGATGAAATGCTTCAAGAGACTACAGTATCGCTGGAGCACTTCAAATGGAACATTTCAGAGAGTTTGGACCCAACTCCATACTGCCACAACTGCCTTATACATCATAACATCTTGGCATACTATGGCAATAAAAACTAATAAGTCAGTAATGATATTTAGAGACTACAGCTCAACAATTACATCTATTCCAGAATCCAAACTGATCATCAAACTCCTAAACTTTGGATTTGGTGACACCCTCTGCAAATGGATTTTTAACTTCCTAACTGGAATTCCCCATTACATACAAATTGATAATATTACTTTTTCCAAACTGATGCTCAACACTGGCACCCCATGAGGCAGTGTCTTATATCCACTGCTGTACTCCTTACATACAGTATGCCTAAACACAGCTCAGTCTCTATAAGCAACCATACGCAGGAGACAGGACACACCACTATCAGAGGGGATGCCATGGAGAGAGTCAGCAGGGTTTAAATTTCTAAATTTAGCAATGATGAGTTAAACTGGGCACAGTACATCTAGGAAATCATCAAGATGACTCACTAAAATTCTTATTTCTTCTATTTCTACTACTATTACTATTACCACCACTACTACTACTACTTCCTTAAATGACTAAGACAATCCTGGACGTCTCTGTCTGTGCTCACCACTCCTTATAGGTGCACAGTGGAGTCTGTCCCCACTGGCTGTATAATATCTTTGTATGGCACTCGCTTAGCTCTGATCACAAAGAACTGCAATTTAGCATGTATGATGCTGCTGCAACTTTGCATTTGGTGTCTATCTATCTATCTATCTATCTATCTATCTATCTATCTATCTATCTATCTATCTATCTATCTATCTATCTATCTATCTATCTATCTATCTATCTATCTATCTATCTATCTATCTATCTATCTATCTATCTATCTAAGAACATTATGTTATAAGGGTTTCTTTATAACCACTCCCGATATTCATCATCATCATCCCCATCACTGACTTAATAGCCATTTTGTAGAATTACCTGGCTGCCCCCAAACCTCTGCACAGTCCTCAGCATTATTTGGGATGGTAGCTACTCTTTTTATACCACTAGACACCACCTCCACCTCCATCCTGGTGCACCTCTTCACCCAGCCACCTTCTTTCTTTCAAACCCACATGTCCAAAACAAACTTAGTCTGTCTCTTCACAATACAACACTTATTGCAGCAGGCCTTTCCCTTGACTTGCCATTCACCATCCTTTGTCTTTGTAACACCCACACTTCAGATCATTCCCTCTTCTGTTCTTTCCAGCTTTGCTTCATAATTCACTTTTACTGGCTGTGTCCCTCTCCCATACACTATAACTCTATAAACTGGTCACTTCAGTGTCAGAGAAGCTCCTTTACAAGTCAGAATGGGGGACAGCTCCCAGAATTTTTTCCATGCACCCCTTACCCTGGCTATCACTGTTGTGCCTGTACTTTCATATGCACTCAGCATGTCATAGCAAACATCACATCAATGACTAAAGTGTTATTGGCTCTTAAAAGGTAACATACAATCTTCAACGTTTCAAACTACAATTTGCCATAGACATTACTTTAAAAAATAATTGTGTTTTAAAATGAAATAACATTCAATTGAAATGTGCAAAAAGACATATATAGTGATTCATTAAAATGAAAAAAAAACCCAAAGCAAAATGGACAGAATACTAATTAGTTCACAACCTTTTAAAGTTTCAAACATCAGTTCTCCCATTCTAGTACACATTTAACAAAACTGCCTTCCTATTTGTAGTAATGGAAGAAAACAAAACAAAGAAAAAGATGAAAGATTTTGGTGCATAGTTGTTATAAGAAGGTCTTCAAAATAGGTTTACTGGAATAGAAAATCCTCCATTTAGACTGCAGAGTAGCAGACCCCATTCCAGTGTTTAGTTAAGAGTAAGCAAGGTCCTCTGGGACCCCTACTTTAAAGGCTACTATCTAATCTCTGAATTTATTTGCCATGTCAGGTCACATACTCACACATTTGTGGTGTGATTTTTTTCCTGCTGTGTTTTTCTTTTTATCTAGAATGTGCTTGCCGCAATTAAGCCATTACTCACCTCATAAAGGTGCTCAGGGTTTTATACTCTACAGCAGGCCACCACTTGGACAGCGGAGAGACGTGTGCACTTCTAGGCACTTCAGAACTCCATAAGCTGTAAATACCTTTTCAGTCACTAAGCAAAGAACACTTCCAGATGATGTATTTCATTGGTGAGCACTATCTGGCCATCTTCTGTTTGATAGTGGTGCCCTGCTTAATCTCAGAGGAGAAACAAAACCACTTTGCTCAATGACAAACTCTCCAGGCAACTGAAATAAAGTTAAATTATGTGATGGCATATAGACCTCCCTGAAGCTGGATGTGTAAAACAGCTACTTTTTTAACCTGGTCAGTGGAATAAAAAGTGTTAAGCACTGTGAAATTAAATTATGGGGATTAACTCCATGAGGATTCTTTCATTTTTAGACCCACTTAGTTTAATTCAAAGACATGGTCTGCATGAAACTATCCCACCAACGTCGGCCACTGGCCAGATCTTTGGAAGGAAAACAGGAGAAAAACTCATACAGATAAATATGACCCTGTAGACTCAACATGCAAAACATTCGGGCTGGGATTTGAACCCAGCTCTACTGTAGATGTGATGCAGCACGACCTTCATAGGTATGCCAAAGAGAAACATGCAAGAAATGAGATGAAAAGATGGTAAAAGAAAATGTATATGGTTTGAAAAGTGAGATACAGTGATATATGTTTGAGTAAACATTTTTGACAAGTGTTTTTGGTGGATCCCACATCCAAATGATAAGAGACAGAGCTGGAGATAGCAGAGTTAAAGATGCTAAGATTTGCACTGGGTGTGACGAGGATGGATAGGATTAGGAACGAGTACAATAGATGGTCAGCTCAAGTTGGACAGTTGGGAGACAAAGTCAGAGAGGCAAGACTGTTGGTTTGGACATGTGCAGAGGAGAGATGCTGAGTATATTGGGAGACTGATGCTTAGGACAGAGCTGACAGGTAAGAGAAAAAGAGGACGGCCTAAGAGAAGGTTTATGGATGTGGTGAGAGAGGACATGCAGGTGATGGGTGTAACAGAACAAGATGCAGAGGACACAAAGATATGGAAGAAGATGGTCTGCTGTGGCGACCCATAACGGGAGCAGTCAAAAGAAGAAGATGAGTGTGGGTGTGTAAGTGTGCTGTATGTTAGACTGAGGTGGGTCTTGACTCCTAAATGATACTGTGAAAATGAGCTCCTGTCTTCTGTGATCCTGCACTGAAATAAGTGAGTTCAAAGAGTGAAGAAAAAGGCTGAAACACAAAAGTGGATTTTTTACCCACTTTAATAGTAAAACAATCATATGTGCAAGACTCATTTCACAAAATCGACAGTAGCACTTCTGGGTTCCAGATTTTCAGCATCCACTTTGCAAAACACGCTTTCATCAATTAACTTTCATTCAGTGCATTTCTCAATTTCCCACACATCTTACTTCTGACAGTGGTAGTATTTAACCTCACTCCAGAGTTACGTTATGGTTATAAATCAACTAATCAAAGTGCAATTTAGAAATCTCAGGACTGTCCCCACATTTCTCTGCACTTACCACTGTTAAATGGCCATACTTTCATAGAGCCCACTTTCTTCTTCCCATATAAGCTTGAATGAAGTTGTATCAGCTTTATAATGGTCACCTAGGGCTTCTTCTCTATCTCTCTCTCTTTGTAATAAAGAATTCAGTATCAGTATCTGTGTAACTATGGGCATTTCCACCTCACATTGCCAGTGTAGACTTTCCTCTCTCAGTCCTGTAAAATGTTATTACCATTTACACACAGTCAATACCCCACCATATTTCTGTAAATGACTCAGTAGATTGCTTTGTTTATTTATGCATGTTGGAAGCAAACTAAATAAATAATGCTGAAGTTCCTAAACATAGTAATTCTTTTGTCTACATTCATAAAAATATAGATTGTATTATAAGCTTTCATTAATATGAACATAGTACTAGGGTGTTGTACCATGTTAGCCATTATGAATGTAGAGACCATCCTTGCCTGAAGAAGGGGCCTGAGTTGCCTCGAAAGCTTGCATATTGTAATCTTATTAGTTAACCAATAAAAGGTGTCATTTTGCTTAGCTTTTCTCTACATTGATATGAACAAATATCTTCCTGAGTTACTAATAAAAAAAAAAAGTAACCAGAAATGAAGTTGTTGTCTTAGTGTTTACAGCCCACTCATGTTAGGCCAATTCACTGCAAGCACATCCATTAATATTAATACAATATTACCAGCTCAAGTCTCATACTGGTCATTGGCTGTATCAAATGTACAACCTGAATTTGAATGCCTTCCTAAAAGGCAAGTTGAAAAGAAAGCAATAAGAAAACGAGGACAATGTATTAATTCTCAAGCTGATATAATATATGAGACAAAACTGTGTCAAAGTAAAATCAAACAAGTAGACTTTGAGTGCACTGTTAACTGAACTGCACTGCTGACTTAGCTGAAATAAGCATTCTTAAATGGGAATACATTAAAAGTTGCGTTCAAACTCCACAAATGCCATCCTTAATTGTTTGTCACCATCAACGACTTTATAATTATACTCTAAACAAGTAATTTTCAACTGAAGCACAAGGAGAGCTACCCATGTGTGCTGTATAGGACTGCATGTATAAGCGGGTAAAGTTATGAAGCAGCTGGGAAAATGCATCCTAAGTTCTGTGCCTGCAAATTCCATCCTCCAAGTGGCGCTTTTTTTTTTTTTTTAATCTGGTATCTCTGATAGTCTTGCCCGTTCAGATAGTTTAACAAGTGTTTAGATGTAATGCTTTTGTGGCTGGTAGAATTGTTGTGCTTTGGGATTTTTTGGGTTAAAAAATAAAACAGTTGGAAAATACTGCTCTACCTACACGTTTTCTCCTGGCACACTAAAAAAGTTCTCTGCCGCAGCTGTCTCGCTTAAAAACTGACACCATGCATCACTATTGCATTATTGCATTCTATGAATAAATTAGAAAAGACACTGTAAACTGGAATAATGGGTAGGGATAATCATTACACTTCTATTTTGTAGAATTTTGTAAATATATTTGAGCAGTAAGCACTGTAAGCTACCTGGCAGACTGGTAAGTTAAATACAGAGGTAGTAGAGACTTACTTTTGGTTTTAGTGCCACTCAAAGACAACTTATTTTTCACATTTGTGGTGCGACAGAAAATGACATGAAAAAGAAAAGAAGAGTACGTAATTTTTACCTTTGTTACTTTTCTTTAGTATTGTTCCAGGACTACCATAAAACCCTCTTCCTAGTAATCCCCTGTACCTATTTTTACATGCAAGGAAATGAATACCAGTACCACGTACTGAGGCAAGGCATAATTTGAAACTTAAATAACATTTTATTTTTCAAATATTTAAAGGTAGCATGTAAATATGGTACTGAATGTTTATGTAATTTTTTAGTTTCACACTGGAGTTCTCCATTACAATTGCCCAGACCATGGAACATCTGTTACATAGTTGTAGTTACATACCCTAATATTTTTATTACATTTTAAAAGTACAGATACAATGTAACTATGTAAGTACACTTGTTTTTGGATCAGTGATAAATTGTAACATTGTAATTATTTAAACTGTGGAATAACAATGACAACTGAGTAATTAACTATAGCGTTACTTTGTATTACACAGTAAGTATGAAGTAATAACTCGTAGTTACACTGTACTTATACAGGTAATTACATAATAGTTACAGTGTAATTATGGACACTTAATGTAAAGTGTTACCCTTTTTGTATTTTTCTTTCATAATATAAAAAAAATAAACACAAAAATGCCGCCCTGAGCAAGGCACTGTCTGACATGATCGCCTCAATGCCGGCCAGGGATGCAACAATATTTTTTAACGTGTTCAACAGGCCAATAATTTTTTGATCTTGGAAAATACATTGTCTGTGAAGTGATGGCATGGGATAGCTCTTGCATTGTTTTAATCACAGCTGAAACAAAACTGGAATATCTTTTTTTCTTCCTGTCTCTGTGCAAATGCTTTGCACTTTTTCTTTCACCTGAAGATAAAAACACCTTGTAAATAGTAACAAATATTTTGTTATATGTATTATACTAGCAAAATACCCGCTCTTCGCAGCGGAGAAGTAGTGTGTTAAAGAAGTTATGAAAAAGAAAAGGAAACATTTTAACATGATTGTCAATGTAATTGTTTTGTCACTGTTATGAGTGTTGCTGTCATATATACACACACACACACACACACACATATAAACATATATACTTATATATATATACATATACACATCTACATATATATACTGACGCCCAGGATGACTGGAGGAGGGCTTGTGCCTCCTCCAGACCGCGAGGGGGCGTCCACCCTGGTTATGTTGGGGGCCACGGGTACAGGGCTTAGATGTCCAGCCCTGTAGGGACCCGTGGCCACCGCCAGGCGGCGCCCCGCTACCTGAATATCCCTGGAGCCTGGGGAAGACGACAGGGGACAACCGGACGGCTTCCGGGTGCGCAGCCGGCACTTCAGCCACACTGGGGCGTGTCTGCGGAGGAGTGCCGGGAAGCAGCTGGAGCCCATCCGGGTTCCTATTTAAGGGGCCGCCTTCCTTCAGTCGATGGTGGATGTCGGGTGGAAGTGGACAGAGCTGGAGAGAGGACTGGAGGCGGCCAGGAAGGCACAAGGACTGTGAGGCCTGGACGTTGGGGAATCGGTGCAAGAGGCACTGGGGATTGTGTGCACGAGTTTTGATATTGTAAATATTGTAAATAAATAGTGTGTGGTGAACTTAAGATGTCCGTCTGTGTGTGTCCGGGCCAGCGTCCACAATACATATATATACACATATCAACATATATATATATACACATACACATACATACATACATACAGACACACATATATATATATATATGTACACACAGACACATATATATATACATATATATACAGATCTACATATATATATATATACATATCTACTGTGAAAAAGGCGCTTTATAGCGCCTGACCTGGCACAGACTACGCAGAGGCACGTGTTCACACTCAATACTTTTTATTTTTTTCTCTTCAGCCGTGGGCACACGTCTTCCCCGTGTCCCACCGGCCCAACACAGTCCCAAGCACAAAAACCCTTACAAACCAACACTTTCCTTCTTCCACCACTCCTCCCAGGCAACTTCGTCCTCTTTCTCCCGAATCTGGCCAATGACTGGAGGGAGGCGGCCCCTTATACAGTATACAGCTCCCGGATGAGCACCAGGTGTTCCCGGCATTCCTCCCTTGGCCACGCCCCAGCGTGGCGGAAGTGTCGGCTGTCCTCCCGGCAGCTCCCCGGGTGTCTCCCAAAGTCTTCCCCCCAGCACTTCCTGGTGTGGCGGAAGTGCTGGGCTCTCGGGATATTTAGGCACTGGGGCACCGTCTGGCGGTGTTGTAAGGAATGAGCCTGCCAAATTTCAGCCTTCTACCTACACAGGAAGTTGGAGAATTAGTGATGAATGAGTGAGTGAGTGGGTGAGGGCTTTGCCTTTTATTAGTATACTGCAGATTACAAGGTTTCATGTATTTTTTTTCGTGAGGATTGGGAAGGCTTCTTTAAGGATTATTTTGGATCATAACTGCAGAACATGGCTAATTGTGTATGCAAATTAGCCATGCATCACAACGCTGCCAGCATACAGGGATCAGCGTTATATACTCAGTGGCAGTACTCATAATATTTTCATTATGTTCAGTTAATGTACCCTATAAAAGAAAACACTGTGTGGCTAGAGTACTGATCGGGTCATGACAGCACACATTCTTGAAGCAGATCGGTAATGATCCTACAGTATGTATGCATGAAAGTTCTGTGCATGGCTGCTACAGCACTGTGATCTCACACTGGCCTTTGGGGAAAAATGTTTGGCTGTCTGCAAGACTAATTTCCAGGGAAATATTTGGTGAAAATGGTCACTAGCGATTACAGCACATTTGCTGCAAAAAATCCGTTGGCAAATTTTACTGATCAACACTCGTAGTTAGTGACTGAGTTTTCTATGTGCATAAAAATAGTTAATGCAAAATCTCTGAATTTATAAATGTCCTCCTTGAAGTAACAAGCTAAATTTGGTTGCTACAACTGAAATCATGGCTTTATAATGTGGATGTAAAATTTGGGATGATTTTGTTCAAAGTAATCAAATTTGACCTCCAGATGCATACTGTATGTTTATTGTTAAATTTGTTTCTATTGAAACTAGTTGAGAAATATATTATTTATTCATAAGCTTTAAAACAAAAAAAGTAAAAATTTAGTAAAAAGAAGAAAGTAAATAAATAACACAAAAAAATCTGTTTTGGAAAATTAGCAGGTTTCAGAATGATTTGTTCATAGTCAGAGATGAATTATGCATCTCTCTTGGTATGAGACCTGAGCTGAAAGATATACATTCATGTAGCAAATTATTAGAAACACTATGCTAATAATGGATAGTGCCTTCTTTTACTCTCAAAATAGACTCAACTCTCTATGTTGACATTATTGCATTGCATAACTTCTGAAGATTTGTCAGCTGCACATTCTTGCTGCAAATTTCCCATTCTACCACATTCTAAAGTTCTTTTACTGGATTCAAATCCAGCAACTGGGAAGGCAACTGAAGAACAAAGAAATCATTGTCATGATCATGAAACCTGTTTGAGATGACCTTTGCTTTGTGACAGTGCATTATCAGCTATAAGTAGCAATTAGAAGATTGTGGCTATGAAGGGATGCACAATTTCAGCAACAATACTCCAATAGGCTGTGGCATTCAAGCCATGACTGACTGGTATTAGCAGGCTCAAAGAGTGCCAGGACAACATTCTCTACACCATTAAAACCTCTCCACCAGTCTGGACTGTTGACACAAGGCAAGTTGGGTCAATGGATTCAGCAAATTCTGACCTTACCATCTGTGTGCCTCAGCAGAAACAGAGATTTATCAGACCAGGTTACATTTTTTCAGTCTTCAACTATCCAGTTTTGAGGGGCCTGTGACCACTGCTGCCTCACCCTTCTGTTCTTGATTGACATGAGGAGAACCTGATGTGGTCTTCTGTTGTTGTAGGCTATCTCCCACAAGTTTTGACATGTTGTGCATACTGAGATGCTTTTTTGATCACCGTAGTTGTACAGAGTGGTTATGTGAGTTTTTACTTGTAGCTTTTCTGTGTGCTCGATCCAGACTGACCATTTTTCTCTGATATTTCCCATCAGAAAAGTTTTGTCATTCATAGAATTGCTGCTCCCTGGATGATTTTTGGTTTTCACACTATTCTGAATAAACTCTAGAGATTTGTGTGAACATTCCAGTTTATCAGCCATTCCATTAGTTCTTAACCTAGACAGACTGACCCCACCAATCATGCCATAGTTGAAATTACTGAGATCACATTTTTTCTGTATTCTGGTGTTTGATGTGAACATTAACTGCAGCTCCTGACATGTATCTGCAAGATTGTATGTATTGCACTGCTACCACATGATTGGCTGATTAGATAATTGAATGGATAAGCAGATGTTCGTAATAATTTGCAGAGTGTAATGGGATAGTATTAGGTTTGTGGTCATAAGGAAACAGCTTGTATTCTCATGTTCCACAAAGAAGTACAGATTAATAGTGAAATTAACAGGTGATTGGCACTGCACTGTGAGGAAAAAGATGTACCTGTACATTTTTGGGAAGAGGAAGTAATTGTCCACCAAACATACATTACACTTAGAGCCATCAGGCATTCTTCATGTGTAATCATAGAGAAAACATGACATGTTTATTTATTTAAAGTGTAACAATCCAAAGATGAGCAAAGAAGCACATTACTATCTATGTGCAAAGAGATTCAGCAGTCATTAAATGGCAGCAGTCTTTTGTTTAATCAAAGAAAAAATGATCAATAAAACATAGTAGAAGCTTATGCTAAGATAAAATACATTTTCCTGGAGTCAGTTTCAGTTAAGAAAAAAGCAAGGTAGCCAGAATTTCCAGTCATTGGATCCAAAGCTATTATTTTAGAAGACAAATTATGCCTTACCAGTACAGAGGCTTTACTATGTGAGAAGGATTAGTCTACAGCTTTGAAGTGTTTGTTATTAAGCCTATTAACATCTGTTGCTTGTAGATGAATCTCCTGCCAAAGTGCAAATATACAACTACACTGTCTAAAAATATATACAGGACGCTCATCAGTATCCCCAAGTTCTGTCTATGAGTTTTCCAAGACATAAAGGAATGATTACTCAGGAGTTAGAGTGTAAATGATTGCTTCAGAAGGAACAGCTATTGTGAAGAGTAGATGAGAAAAATAGCCAAGTAAAAATAAATCAGTACAATCAGACAAATAAATCAACACAAACAAAATAATACAAATTAAGTTATGAGTATGGCGGTCCTGGCTTGTAAGACGTTCCAGGCGCATGGGCATAATTAAAAATTGGCACAGGGCTGTGTTCGGTGTCTTAAATGATGGCATGAGAAATAGCTAAACTATGCAAACCTATGTAAGAGGAAAAGGTTAACTAAGGGTAACTATACTCTCCATGCCCATTTTGTGTCTTGGACCAGCAATGGTCAGTGGTATACACAAGAGACAGAGAAAGGGAGGAGAGACAGGGAGATGTCCGGGATGGAGGTATACCATTTTCCCCAGACCACAAGAGGACAGGTGTCTTATCTGAAGGAGAAATAGATCCTAGGCCATTTGGCTATATGCTATAGTAAGAGAGGCCAGAGATGGAAGTCCAGAGATAGCTGGCTGCTGGAGCTGAAATAGTTCCAGAAGAAAAATGATGTGATCATGCTTTTCTTGTAAAAGAGCAAGCAGCTAGATAGTTGCTCTGGAGACCGAGATATCATGATTTGGAGTTCCTCCAAGGAACGACGTAAGCGAGAATTAACGTATTTTATGCCCGTTTTGAGGCTGGTTATGCAGCTAGCGCTAACTACTGCCTGACTACGGAGGACGGTGACGTCATCAGCATTGCAGAGTGCGATGTGCATGCAGCACTGAAGCAAGTAAACATCAGGAAGGCCAGGGCCAGACAACATCTCTGGATGCCTGCTGCATTGCTGCGCTGACCAACTAGCTGGAGTACTCACCACCATCTTCAACAAGTCTCTAGCGAAGTATGTGGTTCCTATATGCTTTAAAAGATCCACAATCATTCCTGTTCAAAAGAACAATAAGGCCACGTGCCTGAATGACTAGCAACCTGTTGCACTGACATCAGTAGTCATGAAGGTGTTCGAGAGGCTACTGAAAGATATCATTTCATCCTCCATCCCAAGCACCGTTGACCCACTGCAGTTCGCCTACCGTCCTAACAGATCAACGGAGGATGCCATTTCCCACGTACTGCACACCACCTTCAGCCATGTGGACAAGAAACAGGGGAACTATGTGAGATTGTTGTTCATTGACTATAGTTCCGCATTCAATACAATAATACCCTGTAGGCTGTTTGTGAAACTGAGGGACTTAGGACTCAACAACCACTTGTGTACATGGGTGCTGGACTTCCTCACTGGCAGAACACAGGCAGTGAGGGTTGGCAACTGTGTTTCCAACACCATCACCATCAACACAGGAGCTCCTCAAGGGTGTGTTCTTAGCCCCCTGCTGTAATCCCTCTACACCCATGACTGCACGGCAACGTATTCCTCCAACTTTTTCGATGCATTTCACTACGTGTTGTCCTGTATAACTATGCATGTGACAAATAAAGAATCTTGATTCTTGAAAACATGGGTTTTGCTTCCAAAAGCCTCTAAGCCCAGAGGGGACTGGGTGGTCTCATGGTCTGGAATCCCTACAGATTTGATTTTTTCTTCAGCCGTCTAGAGTTTTTTTGTTTTTTCTGTCCCCCCGGCCATTGAACCTTACTCTTATTCGATGTTAATTAATGTTGATTTATTTTGTTTTCTTATTGTGTCTTTTATTTTTCTATTTTTTATTATGTAAAGCACTTTGAGCTATTGTTTGTATGAAAATGTGCTATATAAATAAATGTTGTTGTTGTTGTTGTAAGCCTCCAAAAGCTGCTACTGTACTTAAACAGGCCAGAATCTTCAAAGGTCTGCCCAGCACAGCCTAACCTTAACCTAGCTGGGCCCTTAAATCAAGGTGCAGGCCAAAAAATGGGGAGCTGGCAAAACGACTATAAATATCATCAAACTATAAACCATTAGCATGAAGTAAATGGGAAAACTAAGAATCATTATAAATGAAAGATCCATCCATCCATTTTCCAACCCGCTGAATCTGAACACAGGGTCACGGGGGTCTGCTGGAGCCCAGCCAACACAGGGCACAAGGCAGGAACCAATCCCAGGCAGGGTGCCAACCCACCACAGGACACACACAAACACCAAGCACACACTAGGGCCAATTTAGAATCGCCAATCCACCTAACCAGCATGTCTTTGGACTGTGGGAGGAAACCGGAGTGTCCAGAGGAAACACACGCAGACTCCACGCAGGGAGAACCCGGGAAGCAAACCCGGGTCTCCTGACTACGAGGCAGCAGCGCTACCACTGCGCCACCGTGCAAATGAAAGATTTATTAACAAAAATAGAAAAATCTGGAAAAATATTGTTGCCTATAAGCCAATCCACCACAAACAAGTCTCAATATGATATTTAGAACTCAGCATACTTAAAACAAGAGAGAAATAACCAATAATGTAACACAAAAAACACACTATTCACTGAAGTTCCAACAAACAAATGATTCCCCAAGTCCTGAGCCTTCTAGCCTATTTAGGAGCTTTGGAGTGGTGATGTCAGAGTGGCACCGCCTCCTGGGGCTCCAACCACAAAAAACAAGAAACGTAGCTACATTTAAAGTGATAGTAAACAATTATAAACTCACATATGAACTCAAAAAAGTAACATATAGACTTGAAAAATAATAACTCAAAATTAACAAAAACATTAAATGCACACAACTTTAAATAACTACTTAACACTAGCCTTTCAAGGAAGATAGAGAGTTAAGGGGTGCTGGCACACCTGGGATACTAGACAGTGAGTTTTAGCTAGTGTTCTTGGAGCAAATTTAGACTGAGCCCTAATCCCAGGAAGCGACAGGCTGTAAATTATGGCGTTTAAAGCTGCCTCACAGACAGAGTTTTAGAGTTTGCTGATGAATAATCAATTTACTGAAGAAAAGGAAGTTAAGGTCTAAAGAGACAACAGAGAGAGACAGAAAGACAGAAAGATAATGCTTTGGTGCTGTCCTTTGGGGTGACAAGCAAGTGAACCATCCCATCAGAGAGACAAGGGTTAAACACCTTACATTGAGTGGCAGGCAGCTTTAGTTTATTTTAAATAAAGGAACCACATTTTTTTGGTTTGTATATTTTGTGTTCTTGGTATAGTGGACTAACACATGGACACAGTAAAAACATATGTTAGAAGTAAAAAACAAAACATCTCACACCCTCAAAATTTTAAATACATTTAGAGCATTTAAGAGACAAGGAAGTAAACACAGTTTGACTCCCAAAGAGGTCTGGGTACATCAAGACAGATAAGCAAAATCCAGTAGTGTGTAACATAATATTGTGTGTTTGTTTGATGAGGGTTTGCTGTTGCTTGTTATAATTGCATTACCGGGGCTGCCTCAACACATGAGCATAGACAGGTGACAATTTAGCGAGACAGTCTGAGAGAGCCTAAAACCATACAGTAGTGGAGTAGCTAATCTGCAGATTAAGTAACAGAAAAAAAGATTTTCCTGAGAAGGAATGAATTTCTGAAATATGTGCAAGTGGGTTTCTCAATAGTAATTTAACCTCTCAAGCGGCACAACATTTTTTGTCAGTCCTTTATCGAAGGAAGCTTACAGTTTTGCAAAATTAAATCAGGTGATGAAGCAAAATGGGTTTTTTCTGGTTAGCATGAATAATCTGACATCTCATCCGTTTCAGTTCACTCATTGATATTTTAAATGTTATGATGTTCTGGGCAATTATACCAACTCTAGATTTGTAAGATGTTGCTTGCATATAATGATGTCAATCATCCATGTCATGAAGACGCTGTAGTTACGTCACATCTTGTAGTCAACTTTCTAAATGGATTATTTTTAGAAGGATGTTTACTCCAGGAAGTTGCCATCAGAATTGATGGCTGCTCTTCTAGTGTCCATTGAGTTAGGGAGAGACAGTTTTAGTTGGTCCTTCTTGATGAATGACATATACTCCCATTTGAGTAAAAGAGATACACAGAAGAATACCTGAGCACACATGGGAAAAAAGTACAAGAATTAATTAAAATTGAGGGAAACAGTTACATTTTAATTAAGAACCTTATGTATATCAGTTTTTTTAAATAATTATTTTCATATTTGCATACAACAAATGAAATGTCCAAAAAAGAATCAATTTATTTTTAAAATATTAAATGACCACTTGATTTACAGCCTACCTAACACTGAGTTTATCCACATTTGCCCACAGAACAACCTGATTTATTACTGCATGAAATCAGCAAGGTGACAAGATTGTTTCACAGGAATGCTACTAAACTTTGCAATTCCTTCAATATATATTGCAGATATTCTAAAGATGGGTCTCTGCTCTAAATATTTTGTTTCAATTTTTCTCATAGACCTGGGGCCTCAGGTATAAACGGTGCATACACACAAAAATGTTGCATACACCCATTTCCATGCTCACTTCGAGATGTATAAAAAACTAAACTTGGCATAAAGCCACACACATTTTCCTACAACCTCACACCATGCGTACACACTTTTCTGTTTCATCCCAAGAGCTATAAACACACTCAATCAGTCCATCAAGTGCTCCCAGTAGAGCTGTTTGTACTTAGAATTACAATTACCTCACTATAAACTTGCACTACAACTGTAATATTGCACAACCTGAGCCACTTTATAAACCATTTGCACTATCTGCACTATATGTACATGAATATTGTACTTATGCTTTCATATTGTATAAATTTCATTTGTTATTTATCATATTATTTTTTTGATCATTTTATACAATACAATACAGTACAGTTTATTTTTGTATAGCCCAAAATCACACAGGAAGTGCCGCAATGGGCTTTAACAGGCCCTGCCTCTTGACAGCCCCCCAGCCTTGACTCTCTGAGAAGACAAGGAAAAACTCCCAAAAAAAACCTTGTAGGGAAAATGGAAGAAACCTCGGGAAAGGCAGTTCAAAGAGAGACCCCTTTCCAGGTAGGTTGGGCGTGCAGTGGGTGTCAAAAGAAGGGGGTCAATACAATACAATACACAGAACAGAACAATTCCTTAATACAGCATAATAATAAAAATTTTAGAAGTACGGTTTAACAGTAGATGATATGACATAATTAGGTTTGGATATTTTTAGAGTCCTGGAGACCTCATCCATCTAGCTGCCTCCCCATTTGGCCATGCCACGGCTGAAACATTGCTCCGATGAAAGGACCCCTCATTCCCATGATTCCTGTGATCCTCCATCAGGGATGACTTTACCATAGGCAGGCAAACAACTTGGCAGGTGGGCTGTGGCACCAATTGCCACATTTGGGTACCGAGAAAAGAAACAGAATAGGTGAGGGTTAGTATTCAATTATAATTATTATGTTACTTATGTTTTAGTGCTAATGACTAACAACAGAGATGCAGTCTGTACAGTTAATCAGCAGCTCTAGTCAGGATATGCTAAACTGAAGTAGTGAGTCTTCAGCCGGGATTTAAAGGCTGAGACTGAAGGGGCATCTCTTATGGAAGCAGGAAGACCATTCCACAGTTTAGGGGCCCTGTAACTAAAAGCTCGACCTCCTACTGTTATTTTATTAATCCTTGGAATCCTAAGCAGACCGGCATCTTGAGATCTTAATGTGCGCTCAGGTTTTTAAGTCATGATAAGTTCAGACCGTTCGGACCTTGGCCATTTAATGCTTTATATGTTAAAAGGAGGATTTTGAAATCTGCCCTAAACTTAACTGGGAGCCAGTGTAAAGATTTAAGAACTGGAGTTATGTGTTCATATTTTCTTGTTCTTGTAATAATTCTTGCAGCCGCATTTTGGATTAACTGGAGGCTGTATAGAGAACAGTTTGAACAGCCAGTGAACACCGCATTGCAGTAGTCAATCCTACTAGAGATAAATGCATGAATTAATTTCTCACAATCCTGTTTATTTAGAAAGCGCCTTAATTTCCTAACATTTTTAAGATGGAAAAAACATGTTTTGGACGACTTTGTAATATGTGCTTTAAATGACATGCTAGAATCAAAGATAACTCCTAGATTGTGGGCTGATTCAGTAAAATTAATTGGGATTCCAACTGAGTTAAATGACGACAAAATATTGCTGTGATCAGCGTCATTCCCTCCAACAATTAACATCTCTGTTTTATCTGTATTTAAAGACAAGTAGTTCTCATTCATCCATTCCTTTAATTCACTAACACAACTAATTAAAGACAACATCGGAGAAACTTCATTTGATTTAAATGAAAGGTATAACTGGGTGTCATCTGCATACGAGTGAAAATTAACATTATGTTTCCTAATGAGAGATCCCAGTGGAAGCATGTAAAGTGAAAACAGTAAAGGTCCCAGTACTGAGCCCTGCGGGACACCATGTTGAACTTCTGTGTATAATGATGGAGTACTGTCTGCACATTTCTGTACATACTGGAATTGATTTCATAAATAAGAACTGAACCAAGGAAATTAAGTTTAAGGAGGAGTTGCATATTCAATCTCATTATACAATATAATGACAATAAAGGAATTTAATTCAATTCAATTCATTGTCTGCCTGGGGGGTTGCCAACCAGGATCCTGAGCTGTTTTGTCATGTGGTGGGTGCGGAAATGCACTGTATCAGTGCATGCTCCCCAACCTTACTTGACTGATCTGAATTCAGTTCAGTAGAAGACAGAGTGTGTTTACATATGATTATGACTGGCTTCTAAGTTGATTTAGATTTACAAGAGCTATCTTTTGGAGTTGTGTGCTGTTAGAATACTAGGATGTACAGTATGCTTGATAATATTTTATAACAAAATATATTAAAGTATATATATTAAAGTTTACAAATAAATTCATTTAAATAACGTATACTATTAATAACTAAACATGTGGGGGCACGGTGGCACAGCAGTAGTGATGAGCTGGAGCCCCATCCAGGTATTGTTCCTGTGTTGTGCTCTATGTTTGCTGGGACTGGCATGACCCTGAATCGATGGATGGATGGATGGATGGATGGATGGATGGATTAATTAAACATGTATATCGAAGATTTTTCAGTGTTCCTTTAAAGTTTTGAAAAATAAGCATTCTAAACTTGCAGCTGGTTTTTCATTTATTACAGAAGCTTTTTGTGTGGCAAATGGTTATTTAGACAATGAAAACAGAAGGGCAGGAATTGGGAGTTGATACGTTTGACAGAGACAGTACTGCTGCAATACATTATTCCATCCAGGCCTGCGCACGTCACAGCAGGCATCTTACGGAAGGCAGGAACAATCCATGGACAGGGGAGGGAAGAACAATCTCTGGACAGGGTGCCAGCTTATTGCTATTGCTGTGCCACCATGCCCCCACATGTTTAATACATGCACTAATACATCTCATCATGAAAATGATATCAAGCATCAAGTATTTCTTCTAAAATGTTCAGAGAGTGGTAATATCATGAATGTAATGTATTCTGTGTGGTGGACACTGCCTGCATGCTCCTGTCTGTGTAAGAGAAACCCGATTTAAGAAACACATAGCGATTAACGACTGGGTCATGGAACACATTGAATATGAAGCATTTAACATGATACTTTAGTTACGATGGGATTTGAGAAACTCTACTAAATTTAACATCGATTTTAAGATGAAGTTTAAATTGCAGCTACTTTAATGACAAAAAAACTATGAGATTAATGTGGAAATTATTTTGACTTTATTCTTGACATAGAACTTTTTTCTTCACTGTGTCCCTATTTTTTCCCTTCATTGTGGTCTTAATACACTTACCGTATGACACTCAGATACTCGCCTTTCCACATTGTGTTTAACATCTATCCACTTCTTTTTTGAAAGTATTTTTTATACATGCTTTTGCCATTGTCTTTTAAAAAAACACTGAATGGAAGTGGCCATTTATATTGTTTTGCATATTCAAATATGCAAAATTTTGGGAGGAGTCAGGATGGGGTTATAGGTGTGGGCATGTGTGTTAAAATTCATGTTGATTAGAATTTATAAAGGGGAACTGTGTGAAAATTTGCCTACGCACAGTTTTATACATTTCAGTTTTTGTCTATAGGTCATGTTTTAGTGTGAATTCTACGCATGGCGTTATACATGAGGCCCCTGGGATTGGATAGTCCATTACATTAAGTTGAATTCTTTGTCATGTTCTTAGAGCTATTCGTGGCTTTTTAGGCTACACCCCAGCAAATAAAAATCTAATAACATATGGATGCAGTAGTCCCATGAAGTAATACACTTCATGTAGCATTTAAATCCTTTTTAACTGACTGACCCAATATAAAACATTTTAAAACATCTCCCAACATTACACGTCCAATGTAATGCTGCTCCAATGTTGACACCCAGCAGTGTAGATCAATAGATTGACAATAGCATGATCCTCAGAGCTTTGTGATTCATCAGTAACCTTAGTTTGTCATACCAGTCCTCAAGATTACAGTGTTTGTTATCTCACTGCAAACTCTGCTTCTTATTTTGGTCAAAGTAGCAAACACCTTATACTTGGATATACAGTAGTTCAGTATCTGTATTCTTTCTGTTACACTTATTTCAGCCCTTTTTTATTAATGATTAATTATTGGTTGGATTGTAAAGCAACTGTGTTTAGATTTTATTGTGCGGTAGACCCACTTGCAATTAATCTGTCACTAATGTTTGCATGTTAATTATATTTATGTGCACTTATCTTGTATCCCCTAACATGCCACGCACCAAGCCACTAAAATCTCTCATGTGAACTGTACACTCTTGCAGTCCTCTGGTATTTGTGTACCAGCTTTTAACAGAATACCTGAACATATGATGAAATCACTGAATGACCAAGTCAACTGCATTGGAATATCGATGTACCTCATAAATTTCAATGACATACAAGAGTCATATGAAAATAATTTTCTTGTTGTTTTCCTATACGTAATGTATATTACACATTTTCAGGAAACAGGTGTATCACTAACCTTATAAAATCTCACACATCTGCATAAATGAAAATTTTAAGATACATTAATGTATTATAAGAACACCTATCATAATGCACTAAAAACGTGGTAGGAGTCTAACATAGAAAGCCTAAGTAATAGTACTTTCTTCTGGGACGTACAGTATGGTAGATCTGCTGCCTCACAGTAAGGTAGCCAAGGTTCACATACCAGGTCCTCCCTGTGTGGAGTTTCTCCTAGTGTCTGTGTTTCCCACCACAGTCCATAGACATGCAGGTTTGGTGCATTGCTAACGCTAAACTGGCCCTAGTGTGTATTTGGTATGCGTGTGTGTGTTTGCCCTGTGATGGACCAGTGAAAATAACATGACATGACTTTCTTCTCTACATCAACCCATTATATAAATAACAGGACAATATTTCAAATTCAGGCTTTTTTTCAAATCATAAGAATAGTAAAAATAAACTAATGAAATTTTCATATTTCTATCAGGGAAAAATATGCTCTTTCACATAGTAAACTTCTTGCAATATTAAAATACACAACTATCCATCCCTGTACCTTATTTTCTGCAGGAATGCTGTTGACTGGAATTTTTGTTTTTTACTCCTCTACTGTGGACTGAGTATTTCTTAATCACAATTCTAAAAGACAAACACTGTCATAATTCGTATTTTAACAAAGTTGCTCTTTTCAACTGTTTATTGTATTTTGTGTATACAGGTAAATGATGTAATTTACACTCTAAGCATGTGCACACTGTAGAGAAATAAACTGAATGACTTCAATGTCAATGGGAAATGTGCTCAGGTTGTCTTGTAATCTTTGGTTTAGCTAATTCAGATTAAATAATAATAACAATTAAAAATGTGATTTAATTTGATGTAAATCTGCATCAATAACATGTACACTTGAAGAGAATTGCTTTAAGAAAGTAGTAAGACATTGGTGGAAATATTCACTAGGCTCACAACACCTAAATACATTACTCTGAAAGAAATGTAAGTCTGATGAAGTCTGATTCAATGATGGATGACAAGTTAAATCTTGTACTTTACCTAAAAAACAGCTTGTCAGCAAGTTTTCTTTCATGTCAGTTTTAAAATTCTAAACTCAATATGCAACAGAAGCTAGTAATTCCAAAGACTTAAGAAATTAAGATGAGAATAAACTGTCAAGACTGAAGGCAATAGTACCAGCAACCTTACCAAATTCTGCGTAAAATAAAAGAAGGAAGCAAATTAACAAAGCAGTACAAAATCCATCTGATCTCCACAACATACAGTGAATGGCCTTCTAAGTATCACATGCATGTCAGGGGCTCAAAGTGTCAATATTAAAAGAGTAACAGAAAAACAAATTTGAAAAAAAGAATTTCAAACTAAGCCAAAGAAAGATTATAGGGTTAGGCTTCCGTAATCAAATCTGTAGTGTGAAGTCTCTCAAAACATTAGCTGGGTGCACTTAAAGCATGAATTCTTGGGCAGACACACTAGTTACAGCAAAGACTGGGCGTTGATTTTGATTTTTATGTGGTCATTGCTACACTCTGCACTTTATAATTACTTAACAAAACAGACACAGAAGGAAAAAGAATGTGACATTAGCCTACAGTCATTTTATACTAAATATCAAGGCAGAGCTTTTTTCTATAAACATTTCTTTTGGCTCACATTTTATATATTTAGTCTTCAATGTTAAATAAATTAAATCATAATTATAATTCTGGAATGTGGCTTTTTTATCAGGAATTGTCAGTCACCATAAATCTTTTTGCTTTTATTTCTTACATTAGTAAAACATTATGACAACTGCCATTAAAGAAGAACCAGACATTAAGAAACAGTAGTATTTAAAGGAGAGATTTATTGTGTTTATTTTACCATTAACATTAGTAACACAGTGTCTTTTGCTTTTCCAAGGAGGCTTTTGCTCATGATCAGTATATTTCAATGTAATTCAGCTTATTCTAGGGCAGTGTTCATTGGAGACAGACTTAGAGTGCTTAAAATGACCAAACTGTTATCATAAAGTACATAAACACTTAACATTTACATGCATACTGCCAGCGCACATATCTAGTTAAATGAACTGCAATATAAAGATTCATGAACTTTGCCTTAATGGTTCCTAATGGAAGAATGAAAAGAAAATCTAGTAAATGTTAAGTTTGGTAGTTGAGAACATAAGGTAGTTGTCAAAAGAGCAGTGGTGGAGAGAGAAATGAAAACATTTGTATCAAGGTATCTGGAAAAAATAAAATATCAGATATTCACTGTCCTTTGGATTAAGCATAATCAATGCCAAACTTTGCTCTTGAGGCTTCCTAAAATTGTATATATGCCATATGCAGAGGTCCATTAATATATTCAAATAATATGATGTTCTGGCGCTATGTCTGTCATTAATATGCTATATGTGGGTAGCTACTTGGTCAAGGTAGCAGAACCAACAAGTGTGCCAACAGGATACTGAGAAGAAAATGAGATCAACAAATGACTAGTAACCTCTTTTTAAATGAACTGCAGGCTTGAAACAGAACAGGTTGAACAGCGTCTGATCAAAACAATAAGTGTTAAACAGGTCCATAAATTAACGTTTTGCATTTTTAATAGTAAGAATATACCTTAATTATCCTTAATATATTAGCTGAAGAAGAAAAAAAATATTGCTTAGTGCAGAAGTATGCAGAAAGAACTAAAGTATAGATGCATGTGTAAAATGACAACTCGGGGTAAACGCAGTACAACTGATATTCAGAACCACCAAGTTAAAAGTTGATGGTATTTTCTTACTGTCTGCAGTTTCTATCCAAGAGCAGATATTTTTCCCCTGCTCAAGAACAAGTGGTTATCACTCACCCAATGTTTTTAACTCATACAGTAAATACATTTGGAAAAAGTTTGTGCAATTGGTTGTCATTTCCCTACAATTAACATAACACAACATAAATACTTTATACTATATACTGTTTGTATTGCATATGTTGCATACTAACATATGTATAAATATTTACTTATTTGTATGGCATTGTTTTCAACTGGTCTGACACATTCCAAGTAAAAATGTCACTGCACGATGCACACATAACAATAATCTTGACTTGACAACATGTTCAACTGCAGTGCAGGGTAATATAACTTAGCACAAGGCAGAAACCAACTGCAGCCAATTGCAGGAATTGCTCATGGATATGCCTCCACAGGTCCACTTATAAAGTGTACACTGTTTTAAAATTGGCATTTTAAAGCATGTAAAACCACCAACATTTCTTAAAACATTCCTTGTTACTCTTTGTTCTAATCATTCCTCAGATGCTTATATTTTGAAATTTGTGAAACAAGGTTATGTAATGTATTCCAGCCTAGTTTCAAATAAGGGGTTTGTTATGATTTGCTCTTGGGATCATAGAAAGTGAGGGTGTGAGGCCTTCTAAAGTCCTTGCAAGTCAGACCAGGCCTCCTTTGCCTACGCAGAAAAGACCTCAACCCTATAGGCTTAACCCCCACTCCAACGGCCTGCTTTGACCTACACAGTTCTGAAAGAGTTCAAGCCTCAAAATTAACCTTAAATGTCCTAAAATATCAAAATGCCTTGAAAAGGAAACCATAGAAACCTTTGGCTTGCAGAGACCATTTCATGAAGGAATCTTTATAAATGAGAATATTTTTTCTGTAAAATAGAAAAATACTGTAAAAGACTCAAAAATGTAAAAAAGAGTTGCCACCATAATCAAAATTCTCAAACAGAGCTATAATAATGAGAAATCTAAAGAGTAATCATAAACATAAGGAGTACTCACCAACTACTAAGCACATAACAATGTACTGAGAGGAGACTGCAATTCCCACAAGCCTTTATTGGGCTGGGCAGACAGCCCTGACTCTTGAGGAACATGACAGAACAAGCATCCACACATAAAAACCAAACAGTAAATAAATCTGAACAAAAATACATAATAATATTAATTATAAATACAAATAACAACATTACCATAAATGATAATAACCAAAGGACCAAATATGAACACAAAGGACATAAAAAAAATAAATTTTAACAAAAGCCAGGAGAGTGACTCTGATTTAAACATCACTGGTATGGCGTCTGTGTAGCTAAACCAAGTTTCAGTAAGTAATCAGTGGCCACACTTTGTAATCACTGTAATGTCATTAACTAGACCAGCATTATTTACTAAGGAGAAAATATTTAACAAGCTATATTTTAAAATGTTCTGAATACCAAATTGCATAACATTATGAGGAAAAAGACACGTATCCCAATGCAATGTTTCTTACATAAACTGGGACATAACTCAACAATTCTATCACAGTTGATGCAAGAAATTTTGGCCAAGCTACGATGCTTTGAACTATACTCCCTTTTGAGACAAAAGCTGAGAAAAAGTATAGAGTATACTTAATAGAGTAAGTCTGAACAGGATGGTGCTAGCACAGAGAGAGATTTGTAGTTAACAAATCATAAAATAACAAGACATTAAAACAGGGCATGCATCATTTTTAATAAAGCACCTGGTAATCTGAAATGGCAGTGAAATTGTATTTATCATATTGTATATTTATTCAAGTTTTTTAAACAGAATACAGTGATGTGAAAAAGAATTTGCCCAACTTCCTGATTTCATCTGTTATTGACACTGACAGTTTTCAGGTAAGTAACACAGATAATCAGAAAGGCAGACAAATAGTTTTGACAGCACTGGGTATACTTGTCTGTGAAATCATCACCTCTGAATATATTTTGCATTACATTTTAAAAACTATTCCTTCATTAAGTCAGAGGCAGCATTACCACCTAGCTTCATCACTGTGATTTAGTAGTACAGTATTAGTTTTATGGGGATCATTTAATGTTTGGAAAATGACTTTATGAGTTAAAGTAACGATTAACAGTTGATAAAAAATATGTAAAGAAAACACCCAGCAGGTAAGTAAAGTAAGATCTATGTAGCATGACATTCTTGGCTTGTTAATTGTACATACAGGATTAGCATGTCTTTTAGCAATGAATCATCCACAATACGTGTGTGATGTCAAACAGACAGCTTCTGCTTCTTCATATGAGACAGTAGCCAGCTGAAAATACAGTACAATATTTTTATACAGAAGATTACCTTAAAAAATACCAAATATGCATCATGGTAGTCCACAATTTAGCAGTGCTGCATCCCAGGTTTAGGCAACTGGACCTAAATGCCAGTCTCCCTGTACTGTTTGCACATTTTTGCAATGTCTCTATAAGTTTTCTCCAAGATTTTGTTATGTCCAGAGATGCAGTTCTCGAAAATAAAACCATGTCTGTTACATGAACAAGACAGAAAACATGTAGAACAATATATGCATTTAAAGAAAGATACATTATTGCGTGGGTAATGGCACAGAGGAGTGAAAGTTTCAGTTTTTAGTTCTTGGCTGCTTCAGCAATAATGTGTAACTGCACTGGTCTTTTTGTCAAGCTCTGTGATGCTATATACAGTCAACAGTGCAGTATAAAATACTCAGTTTATTTAACTGTCATATGCTCCCTAACATCATCCAGTTCTAATTTCTGAAAGCAATTTGAAAATGATCCAATTAACCTTGATTGTTTGGTATGCCCAAATTGTGCCTTTTTTATATGTGCATTTTACGTATAGCAGGATGTTCTGAATCATTTCAGTTATGTCATTTTCACCAAAAACCTTTATTTTGTGGGTACTTGTAGCACTAAGCCAATAGTAAGATCTTGTTCCTTTTGTTTCCCAAGTAAAATTGTAGATGTATGAATCATAGCAGAGAACTGGCAAGTGCCTTCTCTGAATGTTGAATAACTTTAAGTGAAGAAAATGACCATTACATATCTGTGTGTAAATATGAGGAACGTTCAAAAAGTTTTGTAACTCTGTTTATTAATAATTTTAAAAACCAATTACATCACTTTTCTACATAGTCACCTTCCTTTGCAATGCAATTTTCCCAGCATCATACTTTTTAATACCATCAGCAAAAAATGTTTTGGGTTGACTGCGTAGCCAGGGATGCACTGTTGCTTTCATATCCATAACCTTGTGGTTGTGGTTGTAGCTGGACGTCCAAAGCGCTCTGCATCTGTAGTACACCAGTACGCCCAGTTTTGAACATTTCATTCCACTCGTAGACAGCTCTATGAGAGAGACCTTTATCCCCATACTGAGCATACATGCAGAGATGAATTTGTGCTCCCGGCACATCTTCTGCCTGCAAACAGCGTAAGTCCGAATGCTGTTCCTCTTTTGGGCAATTTATAAGTTTTGTAGCCATCTTCACCACAGGGTGACAACTCTTATGCTAAACTGCAGCTGTAGCCAGCTTGCCAGACAGAAATAATCACATGACACTCTCAGACACAACCAATTACTACTCCTCCCGCCTTCAAAGTTTCCAACGAAAGTTAGGAAACTTTTTGAACAACCCTTGTATATAAGACACAGTCAATGTCTCTCTAACCATTGGGAAATATTATATCAGTTTTTTTTGGACTCACAGAGGAACTGATTATATGATTATTAAGAATATAGTAAGTAACAGTATTTAAATTCCAACACCAAAAATATAAATATCTTTTCTAGCTCTTGCCCACTATTGTATTCTTGTAAACAACCTAACAATGGCCAGAAAAGTAAATACAAGAGAATAGTGATAAACGTATACAGTCCCTTCCTTCTCCCTTGGGGCACTCTTAGTCCTTCTGCCTCCACTCCCTCTCTGGCAAGCTTTGTCTTCCTCCTCCCGACTCTGGTTCTCTGAATGGACTGAGGCGGCTCCTTTTATTCATGTCCTGGGACTGCTCCAGGTGGCTCATCAGCATTTCCTGGAATCACTCCCAGGTGTGATTGAAGTTCAATGTAGGGTTCTTCAGCTTTCTTTAAATAAATGCAGAATATACCCCCACAAGGAAACAACAGGTGCCAGCTGTGATGCTGGACTAGTGAACAACTTTGTCAAAGACAATCCAGATTCACTACATATTGGCAATTGAAACTAAGAGTTAAGTGTTATTCATCAGTGAAGAAGGAGCTAGATATTGAGCAAGAGGTACGCTCACCTATAATAAGGAATTACTTCTACAATCAGATTTCTTTATTTGAGAGTGCAGTTGGTTCACAAAAGAAATAGTAGGTGTCTGTAGGACACTGAAGTTGCTGAATGGTCGGCACAATGAAGAAAATGCATACTGTTTAGTCTGTGTATGTACCTGAAAGCTATACATAGAACTTGACCTTACCAGAACCAGTGGATGTGCTACTCGAAAGGATATCATGTTTTGATTTCATAGTCCTTCTAGGAGAGATGTGATTGGAAGGCATTCCCTCCATGATTTGAATCTATGTGGTGAAGTGTAATTGGATTCCACTTCTAATTATGGATTTGTCTATTGTATGTGTCATTTTTATCTTTAATAATGCTAATCTTTAAAATAAATTCACTTCAACATGTTAAACACTGCAAATATTATTTGATAGAGTTGACAGTAAGAAACCGTTAATTTGTTAAACCTCCTTATATTAAGTACAAACTGCATGAGCGCCTGGACCTCTTCTGACAGCATTGGGTACAATGCAGCAACCAATGCCAGACCAGAGCATTTTTTTAAATAATACTTACATTATCAGTTTTATAATCTTGCCAGAAAGCCTTTAACTGTAATGTAAAACAAACTCTTTCTCAAGCAGTCAAAGTCCTGTTTTACATCATTCTGACATCACATTTCAGTGAACCGCACAAATGAGCTTGATTCTGTGAGACTTAATTAGAATCTCTAGTAAGAAAATAGCTTTTCACATTCTGGTTTTGCTTTTCATCAGAATCTTTAGTTCAGACATTTCTTTTTATGATGATGTTTTTGCTAATTATTCACATATATTATTTAGTTGTATGTTTTAATTAAAAAAAAATGTCTATGCCAAGCTAGTTGCTTACGTTTTTAAATGGAAAATGAAAGTGACCTAAGTGAACCTTGAAACCCCAGTTTAAACTTCACAGTATATATTTAACAATGTTTTAATCAGGCGTAAAACCAGCAAAGCCTTAAGAATATATAATAAAAACATGAAGCAATTACCTGCTTTTGGCTTTAAAAAATATCGGGATTGTAGATTTTAATCATTCACATTTCAACAACCTGGTCTGTTGTTTTCTTGATTTTCAGCTTTTCTAGTTTCTGTAAAAAGATTGGTAGAAAGCATTACATCCAATACACTCTTTTAATATTTTATGATGTATCAAAAGATAGTCTGCATTATCTTTTCATTAAAGAAAGAAGCTGTAGAATTATCTCTTAGTCATATGACAAGTAATCAACAGCTATCTATTGCAAAATTTTAAGAGTTTTTTCAAACTGTGCACATGGTTATATTGTACTTAATGTAATTCTTTAGCATATTGATGATGATGAGTTACGTTGTTGCAACAACCAGCATCCCCTCCCCAGACATGGCATTGCATATCCTAGTTGTTGTTTTTGCAAAGCTTTTACTAATGGACTCAGTGCTTCTTCAGTCCATCCATTTTGTTAACAGTTTCTTTATTACAGCATCAAAAGAAGCAAAAGCCTACTCTGGTTAGGGCACTGATGCATCTTATGTCGTATACATTTAAATATATTGTAGTTTTTAGGTCAAATATGATCCCTAAAAGAGAGGCTATTTTTATTTTGAGACCAAGGCGAGCTCAATGACTCCAACCCAACAAGCAGCAGGGGAAAAGAAAACATGCAAGCTATTTTGATTTGGAGTCTCAAACATGAAGCAAAGGGGTTTAATACTCCAAAATGAGCCAAAAAGCAGGACAGTACCTTCAACAGCCTGTCCAGAGGAGGTTCAATCCAGGTCAGCTAACTCCCAACTACAACCTTCAGTCTTCAGCCAAAGCAGGACCAAAATGAGGAGCTGTCTTTTAAAAGTTCAAAATACAATAAAAATCCATAAATACACAAAAGTGTCTTACAAGGGAGAGAAGACCATAAAACTCTGCCTTATAAAGAACATACAAAGAGAAATCTTTATACATTGAGCAATTTATGAACAAAATATGACAAAAATGCTCAAAAGGGCAAAAAGGAGTTGCTTGAAAGCTAATCCAAAGCAAATAAGAATCACAATAAAAGAGCAGAATCCAAAGACAGCGCAAATAAATCATAAAACCGGCAAGTCCAAGAAAAACAGCAGTGACATCAGGGTGATCGTGCCTTTTAGGGTACCACCCTTAGTACCCAAGGAATGGGTGCACATTTAAAGGTACAGTACATAAGTGCTAAATCATAGATAAACATAACAGAAATTACATATAAATATGAAAAATAACAAAAACAACAAATAAACACAAGCCAAAGAAAGAAAAAAACCTAGCTGAAACACAGCACAAGCCTTATAGAAACATTAGCATTGCCTTTAATGCTGCTTTGTCTTCTTGGAAGAAGCTTCTGTGAAGCCAGTACATCAATGTCATCAAACAAGAGTCTTGTCTGAGGCTCATGGTTTTTCTCTCCAGCTATGGTCAGGTGGAAAAAGGTCAAAATGAAGGACAGCTTAGTGACATTCTATAGATATAAAACCTTTGTGACAAGACAGGTTACAGTAATAAGTTGTTGTCAACTTATTCAAATAATATGTTCAACATTTACCATATGAGTGATACAACTCCATATACCTCTTTGCCTACTGCAGCCTGAAATTCTGGCAATTCTAGGTCTTCATCTATAATCATTTATATTTTAAAGAGTCCTGTTCTGATCATTTTCCCGGTAAAAAAACCTTTTATACATCTGTGCATGTAAGGTAAATATTGTATAGGTATGACTATGTAAATACAGCAAAAATCACAGTGACATACTAATTATTAAATTGCATTTGCTATGCAAAACACACAGCCATATTCCCTGAATCCAATTTTATTTAAGGAAGACAATCACTCTAACAGTATGCCTTTGTATTATGGGATGAATCGTCCATAACAGAAACACAAGCACACCTGACAGCAGAATGCACATTCTCCACAGAAGACAACTTAGAGGGTGCAAAAAATCAGGGTTTAACTGCTATGAGGTAGCAATGTTAAGCATTTTGCTATGATTCTGCTTTGTGGCTGGAATGTCAGATATCGAAAGATGCAATATTGACATTTTTATAATAATTTAACTGAGGACAGATTTGTTTGTGTTTCCGGAGACTGGAAATTCATGGATCAGGTATGCACACAGATTACAAGGAATGACAAAACAGTAGTCCTGTTTGTTATGTAACACTGATCAAATTATAATGAATATTATTTGGTCATTTTTCATTATTTTATATAGTTCTCTTCACTGACTGCTGACAGAGCACTGCAAAAAATTCTTAGTTAAAATACAAGTATAGGACTTGATAATGGAAGGTTAGGGGGGGAGTGATGATATCTCTTTTCCATGCCAGGTCCTGGATGTTTAAGGACCTTACACAGGCTATATTGGGCCTAGCATCCTTATAGCCACTGAGTAGTTCCTGGGATAGACTTCTCAACCAGCAAAGATGGCACAGAGGCAGACTGCCTGCTATGAGTAGAGCTTGCTCCTGTACACTCGGTGGCATCCTGTCTGGCAAGCCCCATTATTGACACCTGCAGGGTGCTGTGGTCCTATGGGCTTGCCTTGGCCAGGTTCAGTAAGGGCCACATAGGGGAGCTTTCAGATAGTGACAATAGAAGGACCGTTGTGGTCCTGCCTGACCTGGAAGTGCTTCCTGGAAGCAATAGACTAAGCACTGGAAGTACTCTTATGTTTATAGTTAATAAAGAGCCCCCTACTTAGCTCAGTGATTCAGGAGTGCAGGGCCGTCTTTACACATACGGGCCCCATGATGTATGGTTTACCAATTGAGTATCATTTATATTTTGAAATTTTTGTGTTTTTCAAGGCTCATGTTATATTGTTCAAATGTTTGTGTTGATTAGTCTTTGCTGTACAGCATGTTTTTTAATGTTTAAACACTGATTTTGTTGGAAGTACCAATACAATAAATATATGTTTCATTTTATTGACCATTTATATTTTTATTCCTGTGAGTGGTTGTGTAGGTAGGGGCCCCAGTGCACTGCTTTGCCCGGGGGCCTATGATGCTGTCAAGACGGCCCTGTAGGAGCAGAGACGGGCAACATTTGCCTGGGTTGAGTAGAGGATACGAGAGAGAATAAAGGACTGAAGATAGTGTCATGCTCTACTGCCAGGAATTGGAACCCTTTGCAGCAGTGTGAGGAAGAAACCTGTACAAGATACACTTTGGTGGCTAAATAAAAGAACTGGGTTTGAAGCCAGGATTGTGTCTGTGGTAGTTGTGTCTAGTTGCCAGGTACATTTATATAGTATAGTATAGTATAAATATTGTTTTGTTGAAACACACAGAGAATAAGAGTAAACATAAATGGAAGCCAAAAATGTCTGCCCATTAATTGATTTGGTGAACCACGGCCAGTTGAGTACAGAGGAGAATAAAATTGTAAAAATCACATTCCATGTGTGCCTTGCAATTGGCTTGTATGTCATCAAAAGGTAGGCATTGAATTAATCTTCATCATTTGCAAGTGGACTTAAAATAGTGTTAATAAAAATCATTAACACTAGACATCCATCCATCCATCCATCATCTAACCCACTATATCCTAACTACAGGGTCACGGGGGTCTGCTGGAGGCCTGTCCCAGCTGACACAGGGCGCAAGGCAGGAAGCAAACCCCGGGCAGGGTGCCAGCCCACCGCAGGGCACACACACACAGGACAATTTAGGATAGCCAATCCACCTAAACTGCATGCCTTTGGACTGTGGGAGGAAACCGGAGCACCCGGAGGAAACCCACGCAGACACAGGGAGAACATGCAAACTCCACGCAGGGAGATCCGGGAAGCGAACCCGGGTCTCCTAACTGCGAGGCAGCAGCACTACATAGTGCACCCACCGTGCCGCCCTAAAACTAGACATGCAAAAAACAGTATATTTTACTTTGGTGTAGTGCTTCAAAAATATTTTTTTTAAATAAATGTGTACTTTACAGTAATAAAAATGAGTCTCACTAGTGACAAATTTTGGTCTATTTCTGGAGCCCTGGGATACCGTGTTGCAAACCTTGAAGTGTTCGTGGTCATCCTAATATATCTAACAAATTCATAATTCTGCAGGTTGTAGCTAATGTTCTTTATGGTCTTGTTCATTTAAGTTCATTTAAGTTATGTATATAAACAAAGAATACAAGGAGTCTTCTGACAACTCATAGCAAATAACCATTTGTTTAAGCCATGGGCAGAAGATCATCTACACATATGAAGAGATCAATCTGTTTTACTCAATTAAAGAGACAGTTACTGAGTAATCAAAGAATAAGTTAAAAAAAAAACCTAATATCTACAGTGTCATTAACTGACATTTTCACTATTTGTTTCATGTTACAAAAGAAAAAGAGCCAGTTCAACATCAGCAGTTATGCACCAAGGTAATTGCTGCTGACTAAAATCTGACATATTAAAAGCAATGCAGAAAATGATACAAGAGCTGAGAGACTGTGACTTTGTATCCTCTCACACTCTGTAAGCAGTCACCCTTATCCCATAAAAGAAGAACTTCCTCTAACCACTGAGTCTGGACTACAAGGGCAAGAGCCCCATTATCACCTTTGACCTTCTGACCTCAAGACCACTGGTCTGAGAAGTGCTTGGCAGAAGAGGCAATAGCAGTTAAGTTGTTAATCTCTTAGTCAGTAATTTAACCCATGTCAGTAAAGTTCACAAGGGAACCACTTTCAATTAGGTAGTATATCAGCTGGGAGTGATTACAGAAAATGGGTAACTGTCCTGTCGACAGAAAAGGCCACTAACTGACAAGATTAGTCATTAAAGACTTAGTATCTAAGGACAAGAATGATAGCTCCCTTATTTAAACAGTCATAAAGTGCTAAATGATTATAGTAAAGGGAGTTCATAGATGTTTCAGAGTGAAACGTGAGATCACTTAGCAGGCACAGAAGTGCTCTTGTATTCCATTTCTCTCATATATTTATTAAAAGGTTTTAATTTTTAGAAAGTTTTTATTGTCAAGAGGTTTTATATTCTCTGTTCATTTTTATTTATTTAGCTTTCAGTGAAATGGAATAGTAACCTCTGAACCTTGTTCTGGATTTATCTTACAAGTACACTGCAGAAAAAGCATTCTCCTGCGCTCATCGACCATGAAGCTGTGATAGAAATTCCTTTTATTTTGGGGACTACTGTATAATTTGTGCATTTTTAAACACTTGGGATTTTTGTAGCGGTTTTTAAGGTTATTAAGTGAAGTGCTTTAGGGCATGCTAATGTTTGCAAAGTTTATTTTGATGTTCTCTTTTTCAAACAATACCGAGTCATAAAATGTACCATTAAGAATAATTGAAGCAGAAATGTTCATCTCTGATCGTGTCCCCAAAAGATTTCATACATGTGTTTATCTTCAGCACTCACTTTTACTTTGCAAACAGCTTGGTAGTTAGGTAGGATTTTATATGGTGAAACATTTGGTCAATTACTCTTAAGTTAATTCTGTTTTGTTGACTTTTGCTGAGGAGTTGTCAAAAAACAGGGCCTGTTAAAGCCCATTGAGGAATTCCTTGCGTGAGTTTGGGCTATACAAGAAATAACTATAGAAATGAAAATAATTTTAGGAATTCATTTTTTTCAGTCTACACTATAATATCTGACACCACACATAAACCATATATATGTGTACAGTATACTGATTTTGGTGAAATATTGTGTAATAAGAAAAAACTTCCATCAGGAGAGAAAAATGCAAATATGTGAGAAGTTAGAGTTAAATTGAAATTTATTTTTAAAGGATGTCAGTGTGGTATAATGTTTGGCACTTCAGCCAGCATTCTGCATTTGAATCTGGTGCCTGGTCATTGTCCATGTGGACTTTGGACATTCCCACAACCTCAAAGACTTGCATGTTAGGTTAATTATTGGGTCTAAATTGTCTTTGTATGAGTACAAGTGCAAATATGTGCATGAGTGTACTGGTGCCCTTCTGAAGATTGTTTTCTGCCTTGCACCCAGTGTTGATGGGACAGGCCTGGCACACCATCAGTGCCAGTGCTAGGTTATTTTGTGCCAAGCTTATTAGTGTGCCAACCAACTGTTAGTTGGCTAAGCCATGAGGCTGGCTCCCTCCCCCACCCCTATGATCTGCACCCTATGTAAAATGCCCAATTTGCTTTAATGGTGGCGCCGGTCCTGCACACCATGACCTTGATTTGGATTAAGTGGGCTGGAAAATGTAATGAAATTCTTAGCAAAATAAATGTACTTCTAGGTGCTGCTATATACTTCCTGTTACAAGTGTGAAGTTCATGTATGACCAATTTTAAAAGGGTATACTATAAGTGTAATACTCTTCTGCAGTTTATTCTTCCACTGTCTAATCCACTTAATTCAGTGTAGGGTCAAAGCCATTTTTTCAGTTTTATTTGCATTTTCACATACATCTAGATCTGAATTAAAGTCTAATAATGTGCAATTTCCCATAGATGACTGCACACTTAATATACATTGTGCATATCACATTTCTACATTATTCAAATGTATTACAACTCATTTCTTTTATTTTAACATGCATTTTTCTTTATTCCTGATATCAAGCCTTTTAATGCCCTTTGTGGTTTTAAAAAATATTGTGATAATGAATTGTCCACAACCTTCTTAGTCTTTAGTGACAGTGCCATTCAGTTGCCAATTGTCTAGGTGGAAACAAAGCCACAGACCTTCAGTCTCAGATGAAAATTAGGATTCTTATGTGCTTTCATGTTCCCCCTCTTACATTTGCTCTCAGTTTCATTCTGCTTGAACATCATGCTTACACTCATCACCTTATCTCATGTCACCACATTTACGATACCCTAATAACATTTGGAAGATAAAAGACAAAACAAAAAAGTCATCAGAGTTTAAGAGGCCACATACAGTATATGGCTTTACCTACAGTTAAGACCTGTTGGGTGTGCTTGTTTTGCCAGTGGTCAATACTGCAGTCTTATTTTTACTTAAATTGCAGGATTTTTTCAGGTTTATACTATCATTTGTTTTGTTAAAAGCACTATAATAAAGATTAATAAAAGTACAGGAATGCTATTATACTATAGTACCATAATTTAATAATAGCAAATAAGATAATTTCAGTAATTTACTGTACCTGCATAAAAGGATTTATGAATGTATCTGGATAAAGAATACAGTAAAAATAAAATAATCCACCTTAATAAAAGGATGAATTTCTGTGTGTCTGTCTCTGTGTCCATCTGCTTGCTATGTTCCTGTTATTCCAAAAGGTGGCGCACGACAACCATTTTTAGTAATACAATGCATTGCATTTGTCATTTCAACAGATGGAGCATTGCTGCTTTTACAAATCCCATACCAAATGGCATATAACCGAGACATATGCAATGCATGGTGCACTGTAAACATTAATGCTGAGATCTGTGTTGAATACTTAGATTTCAACCCGTCTTAGACTAGTAGGACAGCTAGTCTTTCATAATGTTTGTATTCCTTTCTAAAGTTTTAAATAGGGACCTTTACAACTATTCTTCTGCTGTGAGGAAAACCTGGTATGTTTTCACAATTTATTATCTAACACAACATTCTGCATTACATGTAACATCTAGTAAAATAATCTACTGATCACTATATTACTTCTTTGGTAATATCGTGCGTGCACTAAAATGACAGAGTTTTTAAGTCAGCCATTTTATTCAAGTGGATATAACTTGAATTAGAAACCATCAGGTTATAAAACTAAACTCGTATTGGGTGACACTTTTATGTAAATGTAAAAGCTTATATTAAAGGAAATATTTGGTGGCATTTAAGATGAAAACAACTGTTTAAAAATATTACTTTAAAAAGCCATTTAACAGAATGTTTTATTTATTTATTTTTAACTGAGGTTTGAATTTTGGCTTTGTTTTACCTATGATACTGAAAGTTTTATTCACTAGTGAAAATATAAATATTAACTGATTAACTTTTTAAAACACATATGTGGAAATCAAAGACTTTATTTACAATTTGAAGAAAAGTATATGGTTAAAGAACAAAAAAAGTAGTACTTTGTAATCCTACTCTCAGAAGGTATGCAGGCTGGATCATTAAGCGTTTCTAAAGTGGGGGCCTTTAACAGCAGACAGAACAGTACTGCTTTACATCATTTAGACAAGCAGCAAGCTTTTAAGTAACCTGTAAAAACAATAAATATCCTGAGTTTAAAGAGAGGCATACCACAGTTACAGAATGCCAGCTTCTGATAAAAACATTTTACAGTATTGTTTTATGCATAAATATTTTTTTTCTGTTGAATGTATTTGCTCTATAGAGTTTATGTTCCAAGTCACTGTAGATAACTTTGTAGTAATAGTTTAACAGTTATAATTCCTACTTAGCATTCTATCAACAATAATAATTAAGAAAACATGAAACCTGTTTTTCAAATGTATTGTTTTAAAAAAGGTTAACTTAAAATAATAAATATTTTTTGGGGGGGTCAAGAGATAATCAGCAAAAACTAAATACCAATCCATCTCTTCATTCATTTAATGTACCATCCTGGCTAATCCAATTCAGAGTGGCTGATGGCCACAGCCTATTCTGCTAGAATCGAGCCCAAGGCTGGAACAAGATCTGGACATATGTGGACAATATGTCTCCACTAATTCAATATTCTCTAAGAGCAAATGGTCTGTTTCATTCATGACTCATTTAATCCACCTGAACAACCATTTAAACTGTAAATTGTGTATTTACAAATCTTAACCCTTAATTTTTCCATTTCGAAATTCTTCTTTCTCTTCTGGTGCTCACTGTGTCTGTTAGGTTTCCCCTTACTGGTCTACACAGGCATCAGCAGCTTTTAATTTTATAGCAGACCCCTCTACATGGCAATTTGGGAGGGGCGGGGGGGTCTGTGGCCCACGAGTGGAGGGGCTGTTGCTGCCTACTATTGCTACAAATTTTTTTTATGATCGTTTATTGTTGTTTTGCTTACTGAGCTTAACATAAAAAAATAGCTCACAAAACATCTTCCTTTAACCAATCTTCTAAACTATTGAATGTATGCAATATATCAGTAGTTCATATCTTGTAGGCTAACAGAGGTCTTGGGAGATTCACAGGGAAGTATTGTAGAAATATCCCTAAATACCTACTCTTTAAAAAGATGTTAAAATGAGTTGCATAAGTAAAACATCAAAACTAACATTCAAATAGAAATTCCCAAGTTGCAGTTAATTGTTTTCTTTCAAAAATTACTTTTATTTCAGATTAGGTTCAACCTACAATGCATCAATAAGTCACATACTTTTATGTAATATGATCTTAACAAAGGCTTCTTTTGGTCTTAACAACTCTTACAATGCATCAGTCTGTGTGATGTGGCATAGTGGGAGTCTATGATATGCTGGTAATATTATCTATACATATAAAGGAGAGTTGGGATCCGAGAGACTGTGTTTATGTGTTTGTGGAGGGATGGAGAGTTAAGGCAGGTGGGGGAATCACGTGATCATCTCCCCTCCCATTCACCTCATTTCATTCACTTCATTTCGCTCCAAGCTGAGCTCCGCAGCTGAAAATGTTGTATATAAAGAAGCTCTATAAGTCGCATGTACATACATAATTATTCCAACTACAGTAACTGCAGTGAACCGCACGTGGTCTGCTAGTTTCTGAATATGAGAGCTTCATTCAGTTGTATTAGGCATTCACAAGCCTTACACTCAATTATATAAGTTATGACCCACTGTAAAAGAACGAGTCTCAACACTTTTAAAAGGTTGGGGCAGCCACCTGTATATTATTCCTAGCTGCAAAGGATCAATCAATCAATCAACATTTATTTATATAGCACATATTCATACAAAAAAAATGTAGCTCAAAGTGCTTTACAAAATGAATAGAGTAATAGAAGACACAATAAAAGATAAACATAAGTCAACATTAATTAACATAGAATAAGAGTAAGGTCCGATGGCCAGGGTGGACAGAAAAAACAAAAAACTCCAAAAGCTGGAGAAAAAAATAAAATCTGTAGGGGTTCCAGACCAAGAGACCGCCCAGTCCCCTCTGGGCATTCTACCTAACATAAATCATCATATTTTCATGGAAGGACCTGATGATGATGGTCACGTAGACTTCTGGCTTTCAGTCCATCATTGTTGGAGCATCATGATGCTTTGAGTAGGTGGTGGTGGCGCAGGCCGCCACCACAAAGAAACCGGAAAAAGAAACAGAAGAGAGAGTAGGGGTCAGTACGGATTTTAGAGCCACCATGAATAGTTATTATGAAGAATTGAACATACAGAGTATCAGGATTATGTTAAAGTGAAGTTATAAAAGGCCATGTTAAAGTAATGTGTTTTCAGCAGTGTTTTAAATTGCTCTACTGTATTTGCCTGGCGAATTCCTATCGGCAGGCTATTCCAGATTTTAGGTGCATAGCAGCAGAAGGCCGCCTCACCACTTCTTTTAAGTTTAGCTTTTGGAATTATAAGGAGACACTCATTTGAAGATCTAAGGTTACGATTTGGAATATAAGGTGTCAGGCATTCCGATATATAAGATGGAGCGAGATTATTTAAGGCTTTATAAACCATAAGCAGTATTTTAAAGTCAATCCTGAATGACACAGGCAACCAGTGTAGTGACATCAAAACTGGAGAAATGTGTTCGGATTTTCTTTTCCCAGTTAGGATTCTAGCAGCTGCATTCTGCACTCGTTGCAAATGATTTATGTCTTTTTTGGGTAGTCCTGAGAGGAGTGCGTTACAGTAATCTAGTCTACTGAAAACAAAAGCGTGAATTAATTTCTCAGCATCTTTCAATGATATAAGAGGTCTAACTTTAGCTATGTTTCTTAAATGAAAAAATGCTGTCCTAGTGGTCTGATGAATATGCGATTTAAAATTCAGATTACAGTCAACGGTTACCCCTAAATTTTTTACTTCCGTCTTAACTATTAATCCTAGTGCATTAAGTTTATTTCTGATAACCTCATGAATCCATTATTGCCAATTACCAAAATTTCAGTTTTCTCTTTATTTAGTTTGAGAAAATTACTATTCATCCATTCAGAAATACCAGTAAGACATTGTGTTAGTGTATCGAAGAGTCGGAGTCATCAGGTGCTATAGATAAGTACAGCTGTGTGTCATCAGCATAGCTGTGGTAGCTCACATTGTAACCTGAGATAATCTGACCTAACGGAAGCATATAGATTGAGAATAACAGCGGACCCAGGATAGAGCCTTGTGGAACACCATATCGGATATCATGTGTCTTTGAGATTTGATTACCACAACTCACAAAGAATTTTCTCCCTGCCAGGTAGGATTCAAACCAATTTAAGACACTGCCAGAGAGGCCCACCCATTGACTAAGGCGATTTCTAAGAATATTATGATCAATGGTGTCAAATGCAGCACTCAGATCTAAGAGGATTATTTCGGTGACAGCGATGTTGTTTATTCGAGTTCCACACTGAACTGTTTGAGGTAGCCAAGATGGAGGCTTTTATATCTTGTAACCCGGAAGTGACATCAGTCTGGGTGCCAGGACAGGAAGTGACGTCAGTCTGGGTGCCGGGACAGGAAGTGACGTGAGATCAGGTAGGTTTTCCCGTATTTGATCTGCAGAAATAACAGAGAAAGGTTTAGAGCACCCCGCCACCCCCTGGCCTGGCGGGTAATTACCTTCACTTGGTCCCTTCAGCTCGCCCCTAGTCGCATGTGTGTGACACCACATAAGCTACCAAAGAGAAGTTATGTCAGTACTATGCCTTGCACTAGGAAAGGCAAACTAAGTGAAAGGAAGTGACTGTGTTCTTCAATTAAAAAGCTTGTGTATGCACAAAAAGAGGCTTGAAATGTGCATACACAACCTTTATAAAATTTATAAAAGAAAACTTAGAATAATATGCAATTATTTATGGAAACCTGACCCATGTGTATGCAATATTTCGAAGAAACTGGGAAATGGTGACACCCTTTATCAAGTAGGGAAATTTAGCCAAACCAGCAAAATGATGACTCACACATACTGTATAATAATACTACTGCTGGGCAACGATTCAAATTTTTAATTGCAATTAATCACAGACAATCACATTGTCAAAAAAATCGGAAAAAAATTTGGCTTTGAGCATTCACTTCGGTATCTCTCCACATGCCATTTTAGAAGCTGTTTGCTCTTTGCTACTCATGCACACACAGGGAATCAAGGTCAAATCAACAAAGCTAACTTTTCTTCTAGCAAAAACATATAGAAAGCGCTGTAACAAGAAGATCATTGATCTCTATCAATCACTAGCGAGATTTGTGCTTTCAAAATAATAATAATAATAACAAAAACTGCGTTAATGCGTGATAAAATAATTGTCGGCGTTAATTAATTAACGAGTTAATTTGCCCAACCCTAAATAATACATATCACCAAGCCATTATTATAATGTACATTGCAGTGACAAACATATTACATCTCAAAAGTTATAACTGTGATGTGCAGACTGTATTTTTGGTCCATTTTAAGGGGGAGTATGTTGCATTTTTGCACTGTAGAACATTTTGGCTAGTTGTCAATTTATCGGCTGCTATTGTCACATCTCAGGGAACTTGCCAACAAGTCAGGAATATATCAGCCAAGCTTCAATTCAACATGCCTGCTATGCTGGAATCTACTGACCGAATGGCGATTTTTCGTGTGGTGTGGGTGTACATACATAAAGCATAACATGTTTTTCCTATCATAAAAAGAAAATTTGCAGCAGTGTCCAGTTCACATAATATAATCCGAGCAAAGGGCAGCTAACTAGAATGATGCTGATTTTGTTGACTATGAGCAGTGACATTCCTTTAACGTATAACTCATCTGTGATGCTAAGATGAGACTGTCCAACGTTATGGCTCAGTGGCCTAGCTTAATCTGTGATTCGTTTATTTTGAGGCAAAGTAGCTTTGACACACTTGATGGTACTGCATGATGTGGCTGGCTTGTTGGTAAGCTAATTGGCTAAACCCTCAGTTTTTCATGTGACCTTTACTATTCATTGTAATAGCAATCATGCTGGAGTTTGAGCCTTATGCCTTTGTTTCACCTCCAGAATGTAGAGGAGAGGGGCTATAATGCCACACACACGTTTTCACGCTTGAATTCACACAGTGTTTTATAAATAAGGCCCTAGAAGAGAAACTGTTAAGCAAGCTGAAGTCAAAACCAAAAAAACAAATCTGTCTTTCATCTGATCACAAATTATAAGCCAAAAATCCAAGTTAGAAATAGAAGCCAAAAGTCAGGAACTGTGAAATCTAAATGGCATTAGATAAAAACACCCAAAGAGTTTTTATTTAGTTATGCTCAAAACTTAGATGTTGACCCATGTAACATGCCGATCTTTATAGCAGTGCTACGATGATGTTAATTTTACAAACTCCGGGACTGCACTGAGTAGCCACCATCATCATATCTTGATGACAGTGGCACATAAAGTTGCCACTGTCCAAGAAACAATATATGCAATGAAAGTGATACAAAATAATCCTTAAATTACTCAATTCATGTCACTTAGTATGCCCCATTCCACAGAAATAAATAACCACTTTACTGATGCTGTGTGTTATTAAGAGCAGATGAAGTCTTTGCTAATGTCTTGTCACATAAGAGTATATACATACTGTAATTGATGCATTATATGCATTATCTAATCTAAAGTGTTACTATGACTTTTCCTAGAGAATAAAAGGCATATCTAACATAAAATCACCAAAAAGGGTACTCTTTGACCTGAACTCATGACTCCAGCAAGGTTGTCTCACAAGAACAATGTGTTTGATATTCCAACCTGTAAAAAATAAACAATATCTGTTCTTATGATATCAGTGTAGGAGCAGTAAGGATGTACTTTTGATGGAGAGTTTCCTATATGTAATATGAAAAGCATCCCTTTTACAGATAATTCCTCACATATATTACCTAAAACATAAGCGAAAGACTTGCCATTTTCAGATTTTTGAAAGAAATAAGCTAAAAAAAAGGTTAAAAGGTTATTTCAAAAGTTCCCATCCTTAGCTTTGCTAATTAAATCAGACACATTGATATAGGAACATTATTTCTTTAGTGACATATGTATTGGATATATTGTGTGTATTGTTCTGGGTGTTGCACATATTTCATAGCTTTCACTTATTTTTTATTGCTTTGCACAATGTTTTATGTTCTATGTAACTCCGATGCCAAGTAAATTTCCCCCCAGGGATCAATAAAATTCTATCTGTCTATCTATCTAGACAGTTGTTAGTTATACCGTGATAAATAATACTGTAGAAATGTCTATAAACATGAAACCAAGTATTAACTAGCAATTCTCTCTAAATTGCTTACTGCTCACTTAATGATAACTTAAGGTGTTTTGTCAGTGTGAGTTTTGGAGATGTGTCATTTTTCAAGAAGGTCCAATCTTTGAATGAGTTTGTTAAAAAAAAGGTAGTAATGCTATATAAGATCATACCATGTCCTGAATGCGAAAGTGCTCGAGCAAACTTAATGTTTAAGACATTTAGATTGTTACCAATACAGTTTCCATAACTAAATCCACTCATAGAGTGCTCAATGTAAGCACCACACCAGGCTTTAGCATGATGTCTAAAATTTAGAAGGTGTTCGACCCGCTAGACTGAAATAGAGTGTTTTGCTGTGTGTGTGCCTGTAATGTCCAAGGAAAGGATGCTACAATACAGACTACTGGCCCCTTTTTCACTTTTTGGTGATCAGATAATGGTCACCACCTGGTATCTTGAAAACCAGTGTAGCATGCGGCTGGGGTCCTTCCCCGGTCAGGATGTCTCCACACTGAAAGGACCAGGGGAGCAAGTGTGGCCAGAGCTTTACCTCCCCCGGGATGCTAGATGGCAGTACCCTGGGTTGCAGCAGTGCCTCGGACTCCTGCAGGTCTTCATTGGAGTTGAAGTTTGGTGCAGTCCAGTTGGGATCTGCGGATGCCACCAGGGGGTGCTGCAGCAGCATCTGCTGAGCCTTTATGGGCAGTTTTTCTGCCACACCTGGAAATGCTGCTGGAAACTAGATCATCAAGCACCTAGAGCACTTCTGATTGCAGTATAAAAGGAGCCAGCAGCCACTACTCCAGGAGCTAGAGTCGGAAGGAGGAAGACAAAGCTTGACCAGAGGAGTGGAGGAGAAAAGAAAGAGCGAAGGAAGACTTATTATACTTAACTGTGTTGGTGCTTTGGACTGTGCTGGGCTTGTGGGAAACGGGGAAGGTGTTTCCCATGAGGTAAAAGGAAAAATAAAAAACATGTGTGTGCCTTGTACTTGTGTCCTACGCTTGTCTGTGTCAGGTTCATCTGGCGGTGCCAGTCTGGGTGGTCCACACCAGGTTTAAACACAGAGCAATAACTCACAGCACATTTGGACATGGTCAGAAACAGATAGAGTTTTCTACCTGCATGCAATAACCACATAAGCTGAAGCAGTTTTGAATTTTACCTAATCAGGGGGACATGGAAGCTCAACATAGACAAAATGAGGACAATGAGCTGCATTTTAATGCTAAGTATAAATATAGCCTTGCTACAATCCAGAAGCAAAATGCATATTAGTGTCAGGTGTACATAGAGTAAGGACGAATCATTAATGAACGCAGAGGGAGTACAAGCTTTATACATGATATCTTATATATGACAGTTTGTAATTCATATAGAATGTGAGTCATAAAGACCGGTAGACTGACATTGATAGCTATAGCAGCAGGAAATAACAAAACGGAGAGTTGCAGATTTTAGATGAAACTAGGCTGACCCGCCTTTTAAGGCGACCGACTTTTAAGTTGACCACTTCTTAACACTAGAATTACCAGAGCCTACAAAAAAAACTCGTAGATCCGTCCCACCTTAAATCGCTTCTTAAAACCGTTCTCACTTCTCCGCCAGTCTCCTTTGTCCTGTAAATGTGCCGATAAAAACAAACTGCAAGCAGCCGGCTATTCCATCCCCCCAACCAACTCAGAACGTGCACGAAGTTCTCCGAGCTCATGCCTCGATTATCTGGGAGTGAAGTGGAGTTTTAGAGTGGAAATAATAGATTGTTATTTGGAACACACACATTTCATGTGTGTACCGTTTCTACAGTAATCTGTGTAAACACAATGTTAAAACAGAAACTTTTTCATATTTTAGTAATAAATGTTACAAAATGTAGACATAAACTATAAAATGTGTGAAGCCTGACAGCCAAAGAGAAAATAAACACTTTCATAAAAGCTCCAAGACTTTTACAACAGCTTCTTTGGTGTACTGGTAAGATTTCATCACTTAGAGCGCAGCAGACTTGTTGTAATTCAAAAGATCCAAGTTCGATTCCCCGCTGGAGAAAAAAATTATATTTAACCTTCGCCGTTCTGCCTGCCTGAACTCCCTGTCTATCTATATAGTAATAACAGTAATTTTATTATTATATAGGAGCTTCACTGTCTGCCTATCATTTAGTGCCTTTCCTTCCTACCTATCTATATATCTATCCCCTTAGCTGTTTTTTATATATCTATTATACAGTGCCTTTCCTGTTTATTTATATATCTAGTGCCTTCTCTGCCTGTCTGTCTGTCTGATTGCATATAGCACTGAACTTACTGCTATGTACTATTCTGTCCTCTGCATGTCCTGGAGTACAAAAGAAACACCACCATACAGCAACATGTGCGAACTGGCAAGATCGGGGAAAAAACACGCGGTCACTGATTACAAACCGCAAGATGAATGAAAGAGACAATATATGTAAAAACATCATCAGATTGAATATTATTTGAAAACGAATAGCGTCAGATCGGGTTAGAATATGCGCCCGATCTGACGCTGTTCGATTTCAAATAATATTGCATGTACAGAACTATTTTAGAATAAAAACATAAATTTTATTTCAGTCAGTCTGTAAGAGCCAGTGTAAATACATGATAATTGTAAAGGTTAGCTTTTTTTTTTAATTCAGTTCCATTCTCTCAGTCGCGTTCACGATCTCCACCCCCCCATCTGATATTGCTGTTTTCACATAAAGACGCGCTGTAGCTCAAATGTCATTTATTTGGAGACGCGCTATACTCGAATGTTATTTATATAGGGAAGAAAGTACAATGTCAGGTGCTCATTCAGTGTAATAGGAACCATAGCACAGAGAGATGTGTACACTGCAACAAGTACACATGTCGTGAATGTAGGAAGGTACGTGTGTGGGAATTGTTAATATTTGAATGTGATGATTTTATATAGCACGGATCGGAAATCAGCAGTTCTTAGCATTGCACCACACAAGCTGTCGTATCAACCGCCTACTGTAACTTGCTTTATTTTTTCTTCACTTATAGTCTAGAATAAAAGTGTACTTGTTTTGTTATACTTGTACACCAACATATGTTCCTGTGTTTGAGCGACATGGGCATGTTCAAAAAAATAGACATGTAATGCCACGAAAAGTGCACACAGGCACTTCAGTTCAAAGCATTGGTACGAGAATGCAGTCACAAGTACTCTGCAGAGCTGTAGCGGATCTTTATGTGAAAACAGCATTCTCATTGGGGTAGGGAAGGATCCTGAACACGACTGAGAGAATGAAAAGTGAATAAAAAAAAAACTAACCTTTACAAGTATCATAAATTACACTGGCTGTTACACACTGAAATCAAATGTATGTTTTTATTCTAAAATAGTAAGAATAAGAGCAGTTTACTTCTCAAAACAGAGTAGTGCAGGATCAAACTCATGACCTTTTGAATACTAGTCAGCAGTTGATACCATTTCACTACCATGGCAGCTGTAGTAAGTATGTGTCAATGTGGCATGCTAAGTCGGCTTTTTTCTGCAGTTATATTTTTGAATAAAAGCATACTTGTTTTGTTATATTTGTACCTTTTGTGAAAGTGTTTGATATTTGGACTTCAGGCTTCATACATTATATAGTTTATGCTTACATTTTGTCATTTACTACTACAATATGAAAAACGTTTCTGTTTTAAAAATGTGTTTACACGGATTACTGCAGAAACGAAACACACGTGCAATGCGTTTACAGTATTCCAAATAATGATCTATTATTTCCACTCTAAAACTCCACTTCACTCCCAGATAATCAATCAAGGCATGAGCTGAGAGAAATTTGTGCAAGTTCTAAGTCGTTGGGGGGATGCAGCATTTCTTTTATCAGCACATTTTGATTAACAAAAGACGCTGGCGGAGAGGTGAGAACGGTTTTAAGAAGCGATTTAAGGTGGGACGGACCTACAAGTTTTTTCGTAGGCTCTGGTAATTCTAGTGTTAAGGCAATTCAATATGTAGATCAATTTGATATTTTATACAAACTGATTAATTTGGTTAAATTGCATTAGAGCAGTATTACTTTAATACTCGTAGTTTCTGTTATTTTTGTGGTGAAATGTAAACTTTTTTTCTATATTCAGGTCGCCCTTTTGAACCCCCCTGATATTTACTAAGCGGTGAGGCATTTGTACTCCATCAACATTAATTATTTCCAGAGACATAATTTTGTCTATTTTTCCAGAGCATCGCGCACAAAAGCAAGGGAACAATGGGAGCACCAGAACTGTGCTCACATCATGTCGCTTCGTACCGCAAGCTGCAAGTAGTAAGTCTGTGATAAGCGGAATACCGCTACGCTTTCCATTCACGGGACGGAAGGACAATCCCGACCGCTTTTATATAGTAAGAAAAAAGAAGAAGATATTGCACAGTCTGGAGTAGAAAATCATCTTTTACCTGGAAAAAAACGAAACTACAAATCCCATCGTTAATTGCAAAATGGACGGGGCGTGTCTGAAACTCCGCGCCTGCGTAGCACTCACAGGACGGAAGGACAATCCCGACCGCTTTTATATAGAAGGATGTCTTTTTGTCTTGATGTCTTTTGTCCATAATACAACTAAAACTGACCTGCATGTATCCCTGTTTGTTCAAAGTAGTAAGTATTGAAAGGAACTGAGTTAATTTATTTCCATATTATAAGACAAACTTACTTTATTCTGGTATTCGCTTCAATTAAGAAAGATAATATTTCTTAGGTATTTCAGTGTTTTTCACCTCTGATTTCCCCTTAACTTTCTCTGCCTCCTTTGAAATGTTATGTTACCAGCAGTCTATGAATGTTTGGGCAACTAAAATATATTGATTTTATTATAAACTCAAGGCTCAACAATTTATTTAGTAATGTGATTTTTTTTAAAACATACTCTTAAAATGTTTGAATGATTTAAATGTTGTGGCATTTTGAAGAACATTAGACTTCTCCGTACTTTTACCTTGTTAGAATTAACTGAAGTGATGGCTCACTTGTTAATAGAAATGCTATTCTTAGATATCTAGTAATTATTCTCATGCTAATTATAATGACATACGTAAACTGACTTTAAACGCCTTCTATTAGGTGCAAAACGTTCAAGTAAGTCACTTTGCAGACACAAATATTTTCTTTAAAATATTAACAATAGAAATTACAAGTTGGCAAGACTTACAGCTGCAATCAGCTATTCTAATTGTTAGGTATTTGTTTGGAACCAAGTTCACAGAATACAGCCCCCATTAAATAGAAACAGACTGTTAAACAACCTCCTGCAAAAGCCTCAAATTCAAAAGAATTTTTTAATATAATTCTTGTCATTATAAAAATTAGCATAAGCCAATGATGATGTGATTAATTCAAGCAATTTTGAAGCATTTTTAATCAAAATATTTTGCTTCTGCTTTTAGACTTTTCTGATTTGATGAAAGCCAGGAGTTCTGGGATTATTATTATTATAATCTAATATAGACAAAGGGGAGCCAATATTAGATATTTTACAAGAAACAGACCTTACATTGAAGATAAATGAGTAATATGCTATCTACCGTAGTAACGATTTTCCTTAGTGCATTCTTTGCCATTTGCAATGAAACAAAACCTGACGATATTTATATATAAGTTTGGGATTTTTTTTTAGAAAACAAACTACATTTGCACAGAGAATGTTTGACAATACTACCCTAAATCGTGGGAATTTCTGCAATATACTATAAACAATGTTTAATGTCAAGTAGCAATGAAGTGGTGTAGCATCATTCCTTTTACTCTGGACCATGTCTGCTTGCTATATATTGTAGCCATTAAAGTAAATTAAGTTCCTTGTTTCCATACATTTCAATAGAATTTTATTTATCATTGTGCCAGAGAGAGAGAGGGCATGTTGGTTTTTGGTCAGACAGGCAAGAAAGAATTTCATTGTTGTGTATGTGTGTGCACTACTATAACTGCTCCTTCCAGCAAATGTGTTCTTAAATCTTACCGTGAAGCTCCGTATCTATGTTTAGATCTTTCTTGAAAGCCCACCTTATCTCATATATATTAGATTAGCTATCCTTGATTCTTTTATTTTAGTAAAAACCTATGTACTTTTGGGTAAACGATCTCACATTCTGCTGAGTTATATGAAATCAGTTTTAGACAGCTAAGCAAAAAGGTGAACTTATTTTAAATTTAATGTTCCATCAATATTGAGTTACTATATTTATGTATGTATTAAAAAACAGACAAACTGAAAGATTTTAATTTAGATAGTTTCTTTAATCAGTTTCTGATTTATCCCTTATATGGCTCCCATTGTAATAAGTTAAGGAGAAAAAATATGGGAAGCACTAATGTGACCACAGAGTCCATGGATTTCAGTTAGATGGGTGCTGAAATGGAGTACATCACAGGTGATTTTGAAAAGTGAAAGTGACCTATGATATCATGGTAATACAGAGTGTTTGTTAGGCAGTTAAATTTTAGGCTATTTTGAAATATAATTCTGTAAATGGCATAATCCCTCTTTACCCTTACATGTATTAATGCCAATACTATAGTGAAAATACTGTAACCACAAGATGTTGGTCTGCACCCATTTAAAATTCCAAACATAAGTCATTACTTTTGCATTTCAGCATCCCGAAAGAATAGAATAATCTATCTTTCAATATATTTTGATAGTTAAGACTAAAAACCCAGTCTGGCATACTTTTGTTTTAAACATTTTAGTTTCATTGAATGTTACTAAGTCTATGTCAGCCTGTCTTTAGTGTCTGGTGGTCGCCCTGCTATTTTGACTTACAGATCCTGAAATTAAAACAGGAGCATCATTGGATGTGTTCTTAGCAGTGATGGACTCTGTGTCACAGCTTATTGAACTTGATGTTTAGCTTTGCCATTGTGCATTGCTTGAGTACATCGGCATGGGCTGGATGATTAGATTGACAAGTTTAGACGGAACCGGTGTACACTGGAATCAGCTTCTCACTTTTCTGTTGCTGCTCTTTCTGATTATTTGTTAAGCATTTATGCAAATGAATAGTCAAATTTATTTGAATAAAACAGTATATATTACTACTATGTATATATTTATAAGGTGTTTTTAGACTCAACATTGTTAATTTAACAGTATGATTTTTAAGATTAATATTTTTAAATCTGTTCAGTGCTTGTTAAATTAATGCATGCTATATAAAATACATTTTCATCACTATAACTGATGCTTGTTCAGCATTTTACTAAATGGTTTACAGCATATCATTTACTTAGTTGTGTGGCAAAACTGAGATGCAAGAGAACATGGCATGTAGGACATGAGTACAGACAGAAAGACCAAGTATAATTTTAATAATTGCATTTAATAATCTCCAGATTTTTACAACAGTAAAGTTTCATTTCACTTACAATGTCTTGCTTGCAGATCAATGCTCTTGTCCACTCTGTCAGACGTTCTGCTCTCCAGTCTTTAAATTATGGCAGTGCAGTTATGTTTATTTGTAATCAAAAGTGAATAAAGCTCCTCGCAATTATGAGCGACATAAAGTGGGCTCAGAATACAGACAGCTAAACAAAAAGTAATTGCATTATGCACAGAGCAGTGTTGAACATGGTCTTCTGCCAAAAGTAACCATCTGATACCTTCAAATGGACTTCTTTCACAAGGAAAACACCTGGTCTTCCTTGAAATACAGGAAAGGCTTAGTCTGTTCATAATCTATATGGACAATGGCAGTGTAAGATTTACATTTATCAGACATTTAAGAAATTTTTAACAAATAAAAAATTAATTCGAAAATTTCTTATGAATTTTTCTATTTATTTCATTTTTGTATGGATTTGTTCTGTAGTCCCAATTTAGTCTTGTTCCACAATACAAAATTTTTTCTTCAACTATTTTTTATTTTAATATCCAAAGTCAATAAACTGAAAAGTGGTATCAAATATACAAACATTTTATTATTATTACTAAGAAGATCCCATCTCGTATGTATATTCAGCACCCCATCTCTGTTCAGCTTGGCTTATTATCTCTAACATCGAAGTTAGGATGCAACCATGAGATGGTGATAGATGACTAGCTTTCCTTCTAGGACTATGTTGCCATGGTTTCTGAGCCTCACAGATTCACTGTATACAACATCTGCAAAGATCAGACCGTATCTGACAGAATATGCAGCACATCTCCTAATCCAGGCTTTGGTCTTGTCATGTCTGGACTGCTGAAACCCTCTGCTGGCTGGAGAACTGTCATGTCACCAAGCCACTACGGATGAATCAAATGCAGCCTCAACCAACTGAGGTGGGCACATACCATGCCTCTTTTCACATCACTACATTGGCATCCTGTAGCAGCGTGTAGTAAGTTTAAATCCTTGACGCTTGCCTACAAAGTAGTCAGTGGGTCAGCATATATGTATATGGAGACAATTGCGAGCACCTAGGCTCCCTCTCGATCACTTATGTCTGCTGATGAATGGTGTCTGGTGATGCCACCTTTGTGTGATATCGAATCTCAATCCAGACTCTTGTCATATGTTGCTGCTAACTGGTGGAACAAGCTGCACACCTCAAGTTGAACTTCTGATTACACGAATGTGTTTAGGAAATGTCTGAAGACTCTCCTTTGTTGAATTTCTTTCTAACTGATATTAGCTGCACGGTTTTGTAACTACCTTGTACAGTATTTTATTCTGAGCTCTGCATTTATGATGAACAATACTGTAATGTGTCCTGTAACACTTGTTCCTAAATAGTCCCGCTGATGTTTACTTGATTATGTTGTACTCCTTTGTCACTTTGGATAAAAAAGTCTTCTAAGTGAACAAATGTAAATGTAATAATGTATAATATATTATAATATGCATAATGTGGACAAAGGTAAGAACACTGGATAACACTAAGCATAAGGAAATATTTCAATGCATCATCAACATTTTTAAGAGAAAAAGCAATATTATGGAATTTTCATGATTTGGTGTTTGTCTTACTCTTGAATTTTGCTTTATGTATCTTTTTGTACTTTGTCATTGTGTTTTTTAATTATTCCATTTTATTTAAAATTGATATTTTTGTAATTTCTCCAGGTAGTATGAATAGGTTCTTATTTTTGTTAACTGGTTCATTGTTGCTAATATTCTTCCAGTGTTAATTTTGGCCTTTCATTGATTGCTGCAGCTCTTTTCATGTATTTAATGGGGAAGAAGCAAGACCCCAGATTGAATAATTAACCCCAGGTGGTTTAATCATCCTCACAGCAGCAGCACCTGGGAGTTATTTAAAGGCCATTTAGCCCTTAAAGTGTTGCAGTAGCATTAATCTTCTGCATTGCTTCAAGTGGAAACAAATAATTGGTGGTACACTCTTTTTTTGTTGGTTTCTGATCCTCCTTGTGATGCTTTAAAAAAATGTACACAATTTCTTAATAGAGTTGGGAGGTGGTCCCCCTTGGAGTTTTGAGTATATTTTTATGCATATATTAGTATGCAAGAGCAGGGGGTTCCCTTGGATTTTCCTGGGACAGGGGTCAGTGCAAAAGATACAGTATGTACTGCCCTAATTCAAGGCCTGATTTTCTGCTTAGTTTCGCATTGACCTGCTTTCAGGCATTCTAAAAGTTTTTGGAGGATTTTCATTTTGAAGTTTTAGTGACTTTTTTAATGTATAATTTTCGTTCTTTGATTTTGTTTTTAGACTTGAAATTTGGTGTTAATTTTTAGGGTTTTTATTTTCTTCTTCTCCCTGCCTACTTTCATGAAATTTTAGGTTTGTGTTTTATTCCTAAATGGTGCATTTTATCTTTATATATAATACACCATAGCTGTTCATTTGTCTGTCCAGGATTTTAAATCACCTGTAGCTCGGAAACTGTTTGACCTATCGACCTGAAATTTGGTACACATATACTACGTAATTTCTACTATACACTTTCGGGGTGGTGATTGACCTGCAAGCTTATTCCTCTTTGTATTTTTATTTTATTTTATTGTAGAATCAATGTTGATACTGGCAGTGGCCAGTAGGGTGGTCATGCGGGCACATATGTACGGGTGCCGTTCTCATTCGTACCACCTTCGCCATTACTTCCTCAACCTCTTCATATCTTAAATCATTCTTGATGCAGATTGAAGACTTAAGTGCCAGCATAAGTGAAAAATTAAAGAAAACGTACTAAGTAATTGCAACACAAACACTGACTTTTAAATAAACTCAGTTTTAACGCGAAAAGATGCCGACGAATGAAGAGAAGAAGCGGGCCACTAGGGTGGAGAAAAGAAGAGCTGCTCAGAAAGCAGCAAGCGCATCAACCTCTGAGCAAACGAATGCTAAACGTACAGAGAAAAAGGATGAAAACTATGAATGCTCAAGTCAAGTGTATTTACTGCATGTTATTGTGCAGTGCGCCATTACTGGTATTCATATATTTATTTGTTAGAAATGTTTTGTTTTTTGTTAAGATTAAACAATTAAAGTATTGTTTCATGACCAGACTTTTTATGTCTTTTCCCTGTCATCAAGGAGCGAAAATCAAAAAATGTTAGAACATTAGAACAATCTAAATGAGAACAGGCGGTTCAGCCCCACAAAGCTTTCCAGTCCTGTCAACTTAATTCTTCTAAAAATAACCTCAACTCTAGTTTTGAATGTCCATTAAGTCTTACTGTCTACCACACTGTTTAGTAACTTATTTCATGTGTCTATGTAAAGAAACACTTCCTAATGTTTGTGCGTAATTTACCCTTAACAATTTACCAACTGTTTCCCCCGGTTCTTGTTGAACTCATTTTAAAATGACAGTCTCGATCCAATTCCCCACATAATTTTAAAGACTTATCATGCCTCATCTTAATCTTCTTTTGCTTAGACTATGTAGTGATAATCAATGTATTTCTACATTGTAAAAATTCTGAAAGTTTTCAAAATGTTGCAAATATCAGTTTACATATAGTAGACAGTTATATAGTAATGTAATACGGTTGAGTAGATAGTAAATGGTAAAATTGGAAAGGTTATAATTCTCATGACCAGAGAAGTTTTAGTCATATATTAAATTGGAGTCAGCAGACCAAGTTCATTAGATACTGTATATAGTGTCATACATGCATGCATGGAAGATGGTTCAGAGCAGGGATGTCAAACTCTGGTCCTGGAAGGCCACAGTGACTGCAGGTTTTAATTCTAACCATCTTCTTAATTAGTAACCATTTGTTGCTGCTAATTAATTTATTTTACTTTAGTTTTAATTAACTTGACTCTGGCCTCTTAGTTGTTTCTTTTACCTTAATTAGCAGCCAGACATTAAAGAGAAACAAAATAAGCCACCACATGACCAGCTTATCTGTGCCCATCACACAATATCTGAAAATAAAGAAACAGGAAGGTCTCAGTAAGATTGATCTTTCAGCTCACCAAAACATTTTGATGGTGTTCTTAGAAAAAACTGAAAATCAACAGTTCTGGAAATGTCTGCTGTGGCAGAATGAGAGCAACAACAGGCCATGGAATTAAATAACGGGCTTAATTAACATCAATAATTTGAGTGAAATTGATTGGAGTTTAAAGACTGAATTTATCTGGTCATCTGTTGGCTCTTTTTATGTCTCAATTCAAAGGACTGAATCCTTAAAAACAGGGCTATTAAAATGAAGGGAAAAGAAATGAATTAGCAGTGAAAACTGGTCACCCATTAGGAAAAGGGTTAGAGTGAAAACCTGCAGCCACTGCAGCCCTCCAGGCCTAGAGTTTGACACCCCTGATTTACAGGGTCAAATACAGTACAATCCCTCTTAACAGGCCACCTCGGGACTGGACCCATGGCCGATTGCTGTTTTGGCTGGTTAATCCGATGCATACCTATTTTCATGTAGAAAAATATTTCTAAGGTATGTACTGTACCTCTTCGACTGCAAGGCCAGTTAAGAGGGATTGTACTGTAGTGTTATTTTTTAGCTAGACCTGGAGTTGGAGCTGTCATCTGATGCTTTCTCCTCTTGACCCTCTGAAGAACAGCCGAAGACACTATCCACCCACTGATGATGTCACTTCCGGCACCCTTTGATGATGTCACTTCTGGTACCCAGAACCCATCTACCTGCCACATCAGTTCCTGTTCCGGCCTCCTTGACTCCACCTCTTCCTCTTGTCCACAATATTTATAGATCAGTTTCATCCTGTTAGTGAGTTCTTCATTGAACTTGTGTCTGTGAAGACTTTTTGCCTGCCTTTTTTCAAGTATAAGGGGAGCCATCCCAATCCATTTTCTGTCTACTGCCAATTTTATTACAATAGATATAAAACAATCAGGTTATTGTTCTTGGATTTAATAAAGACACTGATTTTTTGAATATGTTGTCTCTGTAATTTTCTCAAATAAGAAGATATAAAAATAATGTGATCTGAGGAACAAAGGAAAAATATGTATTGCTTACTTCCTGTAACATTGTCAAGAAGGGGGTCTGAGAACAAGACAGTCAATGAGAAAATGCATGCTAAAACTGAAAAAATGTAAATGAAAAGTAAAAAATAAAAATAATCAGGTTAAAAATTCGCCTTGCGCTCTGTGTTGGCTGGGATTGGCTCCAGCAGACTCCCGTGTCCCTGTAGTTAGGATATAGCGGTTTGGATAATGGATGGATGGATGGAGGTTAAAAATTCAAAACAATAAGGAAAATTTCTTCTTTCTCATAAAACACTAGTCAAAACTGGGTACTTAGACTGAATGTATCCATTAAATTCTACCACACCAGCCTCTTAAATATAGAGAAATGGCTCTGAGATCATGATGAAGCATTTTTTCAGAAACAGACCTGGCAAACATACAAACAACTGAAAATGGCAGCACCCTCAACTTTCAAAATGGTAATAATAATAAAAATAATAATAATTCATTTTATTTATATACAGTAATCCCTCCTCGATCGCGGGGGTTGCGTTCCAGACCCCCCCGCGATAGGTGAAAATCCAAGTAGAAACCATATGTTTGTATGATTATTTTTATATATTTTAAGCCCTTAGAAACTCTCCCACACTGTTTATAAATATTCTCCGCACAGTTATACAGTAAACCCTTGTTTATCGCGTTAATCCGCTCCAGACAGATAAATGAATTTCCACAGTAGGATTCTTTATTTATAAATCTAATATTTTCGCAGTTAGAGCATAGAAAACCTGTTTACGACCTTCTAAATACGTTTTTTAACATTATTAGAGCCCTCTAGACATGAAATAACACCCTTTAGTCAAAAGTTTAAACTGTGCTCCATGACAAGACAGAGATGACAGTTCTTTCTCACAATTAAAAGACTGCAAACATATCTTCCTCTTCAAAGTGCACGTAAGGAGCGGAGAATGTCAGAGAGAGAGTAAAGTAAACAATGAAAAATCAATAGGGCTGTTGCGCTTTTAAGTATGCAAGCACCGCGATAAAGCAGCGGCAATGAAGGGATCAATGCGAAGGTAGCCTTTCAGCATTTTTTCAGGAGCGTCCCTATCTTCTAAGCAAACAGCCTCTGTGCAAAAAGCCCCTCTGCTCACATCTCCTCCGTCAAGCGCAGAGAACGTCAGAGAGAGAGAGAGAGAGCGCGAGATTAAAGCAAACAATCAAAAAATCAATAAGTGTGCTTTTGGACGCACCTCGATAAAGCGGCATTTCTTAAAGGAGCGTCCGTATCCACTAGGCAAACAGCTTCTGTGCAAACAGCACCTCTGCTCACACCCCTCCGTCAGGCGCAGAGAATGTCAGAGAGGGTGAGAGAGAGGCAGAGACAAGCAAACAATCGAGCACCGCGCAGGAGGCATATCTTATAGCATTGAGGAGTTTTAGTTAATATGTAATACGTGCTCTGATTGGGTAGCTTCTAAGCCATCCGCCAATAGCGTCCCTTGTATGAAATCAACTGGGCAAACAAACTGAGGAAGCATGTACCATAAATGAAAAGACCCATTGTCCGCAGAAATCCCCAAATCAGCGAAAAATCCGCAATATACATTTACATATGCTTACATATAAAATCCGCGATAGAGCAAAACCGCGAAAGTCAAAGCGCGATACAGCAAGGGATCACTGTAGTGCCTTTCCCATGCTCAAGACGCAACAAGATAATATGAGAAACATAATGGTAAAACTTTTTAATCACCAAAAATATGAGCTAAAAATAAACAAAAATATTCCAGAATGTATGTATGATGAAAGGGTGGCACTGTGATGCATTGACATTGCTGCTGCCTTGCAGTAAGGCGACCAGGGTGTGCGTCCAGGGTCCTCCATGCATGGAGATTCCGTGTCCCCCCTGTGTCTGTGTGTGTTTACTCCAGTTTCCTTTCACTGTCCAAAGACATGCAAGTTGGATGAATTGTTTGGTGTGTGTGTGTTTGCAATGTCATCCTGTCCAAAGTTTGCTCCTACCTTGCACCCTATGCTTGCTGGGATAGGCTTCAGCTCCCCCAATGACCGTGGTGTGCATTAAATTGGTTAGAAGGTGACATAACATGTATGATGAAAAAATGTAATAATAAATCTTAGCCATACTTTATCATACTAAAAATGAATAGCTGGAAACAATGCTCTTTTTCGAAGTCCAGCCAGCATATCTGAACCCTTTATTATCCTGAGCTTAATCACTGCATTCATTGTTCTGTTTCTCAGTCTAATTTTTGTCAGTAGCAGGCTTTGTTGTTACTGTAAAATAAGCAGTGTTCACTTATCATTCTCCTCAATATTTGTTCTGCATAGAGAAGTGAAGCATTAATGATCTGAGCCTTCAGTAACTTGTTGAACGTCATTCCTCATTGAGGCATTTGTTTGCTTGTCATACAGTTGACTGAATAACCTGCACAAAAGAGACGTGACTCCTGAGGATTCTATGAAATCGCTTTAAAGATAAACAAATGCCACATTCAAGTGTCACTTCAATGTAATTCTCTTAAGACTGATTTAACACTCGACTCCTTTAAATGTAAATTCTCAGATGTTTTTAAGGCTTCACTCCGGGACTCCACTGTTCAAATTTCACTATTGTACATGTTACATATTGAAATAATACTGTTTAATTTCTGGAGTTTTAATTGCATACATTTACAGTATATTTGTTGTATAGCACAGCAGCAGCTTCCACTAGAACAATGAATAGCTTTACTTTTCATAAATAATAAAAAAAAAAAAAATCAAACAGGCAATAAGTCAAACAAATTAGAGATGGCCACCTTTCATTGCAGCTCATGTGATAATCTTCCCTGCATATTTCTAAGATGACCTCATATTTATGTTTTCTTAAACATCATTCCAGTGTCATAGCAATCACAACATTGTAGCATTAGACTATGGATTGTTGTACTGTAGGATGAGTATTGTGAAAACTGGCTCCAAATGTTTTTTGCTCAAGTACCAGGGAAATGTAAACAACAACAGCAGATTCTTTTTTTTCTTAATGTCAGTTTTCAGCAAGAGGCATGATGGTATGGTGGTTAGTGCAGTTCCCAGTCAATCTGCTTTTTGTCTCTCTGTCAAAGTATTGTAATTTTGTAAAAATGAAGTAAAATAAATATCTTAAGATTGGCAAGGAGGCAGCAGAACAAAGTAACTGTATTTAAGTTTGAATGTATAACCACTAAGAGAACTATAGAGGATGATTCAGATTCTCAATGTATGCATCATGTTTATTATTTCACTGCCTATTTGAACTGCCTTTTATAGTTAGAAGAAATTTGGTCTACTTCCTTATATGGGAAGTTTTACTAACACCTCATGGCCTTTTTGAGCATAAATGTAGTCTATGATCCTGTGTTCTGGGTTTGTGAAAACGTGCCTTCTCATTTTATTTATTGTGTTGTTCCTTGTAGATACATGCAGTGTCCATTTGTAGCATGGTGGAACAGATTCCTGTATTAAGTGAACTGGAGTGGGAATGTATTATATTCAGCTGGGCATTTAAATTTGGAAAGGTTATAGTCCTATATTTGTTTATAACTCAAATTTTATGTATTGTGTCATGCCTTATTGAATTAATATTGTGGATCTCCTGGAACCTCCATGTTCAATTTTGTTTTCATGCTGTCACACATGTGCACATGGAAGGCTGCTAAAGGGCTTGAATGAAGGTTTTTCCATGCCAGACTAGGGGGTGGCTAAGTGTGCTAATCCTTTTTCTCTTTCCACTGCAGACTAGTTATGGGAAGTTCCACCTGGCCCTGATGACATCACTTCCATTCTCTATGACATCAATTCCCGTCCCGGCCCCTATGACATCACTTTCAATCCCAGGTCACTTCCTCAGCCTTCCTTTAAAACCGCTATCTTCGTCTCAGTCAATGCAATTTGTACCTAATTGTGCAATCAAGTTACCATTTTGCAGCCAGGTTCAAGTATATGGGAGGCTGTCCCAAACCTTTTTGTGGCTCTTTGTCTATTCTTTGACAATGGTGTTTATTAATATTATCATTGTTATTTTGGTATCACCATGGTGCAATTTTGTGTTTAGGCTTTTGGATAGTTGCTGCCATTTTGTATCTCTGCATGGAAATTGCCATTTTGTTTATATTTGTCATGTTTGTTGATGTATTCCAAACCTATATAAAATGGTGACATACATATCCTACTGTAGGATTAAAGATGGTGGTTTGGAGGAAGAAACCTCTAGTAATAGACATATTTGGCTAAAAATCTAATTTTGAATTAGTCTTGTATTTTGGTTTTGGAGTATTGATTTATGTAACTACCAGCAACTTATCCAGGATATTCTGATTAGGAGTTGGATAACATGGCTGTTTGCAGTGGAGGTGGGATGTCAGGGATTCCCAGCTTAGTCAGGGTGGATTGGAGTAAGAGGCCATGAGAGGAAAACATCAATCTTGAGGTAAGGAGAAGCAGTGGAAAAAAACTCCTGTTGGATCTTTTTTAAGAGAGTGGACTTTATCTGGAAGCCTAGAGGAGAGGGACTGTGACTGGCCACTATAATAATAATAATAATAATAATAATAATAATAATAATAATAATAATAATAATTCACTACGTTTATATAGAACTTTTGTCACTACTCAAAGCACTTTTCTTTCATAGTGAGTGAGAGACCACTTCAACCACTCCTAATGAGTAGCTTTCACCTGGATGATGCAATGGCAGCCATTTTTTTGCACCAGTATACTCACTACCCATGAGCTATTAGATGGTGAACTGGTGAGAGAGAGAGAGACAATTAGAGACAAGGGATGATTAGGGGGCCAGAATGACTATGCAATGGAGGGCAATTTAGACTGGACATTGGGATACACCTCACTAATTACGAAGGGTGCCCAGGGATCTTTATGACTTCGGAGAGTCTGGACCTCAGTTTTACGTCTCATCTGAATGCGGTGCCATTTTTACACTACAGTGTCCTCATCACTGCGCTTGGGTATTGGGATCCACAATCAGACCAAAGGATAAGCACCCCCTGCTGGCTTCACCAACATCTCTTCCAGGAGCAACCCAAGCTTTTCTTAGATGGTCTCCTGTCCAAGTACTGGCCGGGCCCAAACATGCTTAGCTTCAGGTAGATGAACTGTTCTGGAGTGTATGTGGTATGGCTGGTGGAAACACAACAAACTGTAGAGTATTGTTGGCACTGCTTGAAACACTCTGTGAAGGTTGGTGACCTACGACTCATGATGTGATCCTGAGCAAGTAATTTAACTCATAGGTTTTCCAATTATACAAATATATGTACAGGTTGGAGAACTAAACCATATAAAGTCAGCCAAAGAACTGAGTTTCCAGCAGAAGAACCCAGTAAAAAGGTGAAATTATTGAAAAGAAAATAAATGGCATGCACTTTTAAAGGAATCTGTCCTTACAGATGTAAATTCTGAAATGAACAACCACTTCCAATGGAATATGGATTTAAATATAGGCCTTGTGGGTGGTTTTGATGTAGAGGAAATGAAGTTATTCATCAAATGGCTGTAGCTCATCTAAACTGCAAATGTAAAAAGATGTTCTGATTATGACAGTTCCTCTTTCGACTCTGGGTGGTATTGCTTATCTTCTCGATGCCCTGAGAATGCCCCCTAAGCACATGTGGGTGACAAAGAGTATAAATAATAATAACATGTCTCTGTTATTGAATAGCATGGTATTAACCTTGTAAATAAAATACATAAAATCAGTTCTACATTTCTGCATGTCTACATCCATAAGAGAGAGTCTCTCTTTTTTTTCAGCAATGCAGTTCCCCCAAATAATATGGAGGATAAAAAAAAACATCAACTAAGAAATTGTGTTAATAGAAGCAGATGTACCATAGTGTCAGTGAAGCATTATTTTAATTACAAACAACGTTTTAAGTCCTTAAGATGCCATTTTTCATTACTGGACATTATTTATCTGATATGGTAAAGCAACTTAAGAGAATGTGCATTTTTCTGAAGATCAGTTTAAATAAGAGAAACAGGCAGAGAAAAATAACCAAGTATGTGTTATAAACACTTAGAAAATGCAGATACTTTCTAGTTTTGTATGTTTAAGAAAAATATAAACATTTATTCTATCCAATGGCTTTTCCACAGTGAAAATGATCCCAATTTGGCTTTATAGGCTCCATACTGTTGCTTTACATATTTCTGGGTTTGCAGTAAGTCAGTGAGGAAATAAAATCTGTACTGTTTTCCTTTACATCTCAATACATCAGGGAAATACCATTTGTTTTGCTAATAAATTTATTTAAAAAAATTCAGAATCTCTTCTGATATTGTATCACTTTTATTTGTATATTAATATTGCCATTTAAAAGTGGGAGGTGTACTAATTAATTGGCCTACTTATTATCACCTTAATCAAATAATTGCTCAATGGAATCTGATTCTGATCTGTGTTATGGTCAGAGAACAGTACTGTGGTTAGTCCTTCTGCCTTACAGCTGTATGGTCAAGCTCAGCTTCTAGTTAATAGATAGATAGATAGATAGATAGATAGATAGATAGATAGATAGATAGATAGATAGATAGATAGATAGATAGATAGATTGATTGATACTTTATTAATCCCAAAGGGAAATTCAGTAACATTGATTCATTGACATACATGCACAATACAATGAGATTCTTAGTTGCATGTCTTTCAAAGAGAAAAGAATGTAGCATACTGTCAAAAACCGACAAATACAACAACAACAACAACAAAAATCAGATAGTAGATGGACACAAGAAACATACATTGGTACACATATAAGCACCTACTGAGTCCTTGGTTCAAATTTCCTCTTAGTTACATTCTGGAGATTTTTTGTTCTTCCCTCTTTAACATTTTTTTTATCATAAATACTAGCTCAATAGCATCATTCATGTCTCAAAATTGCTTTAGTATAAGTGTTTCCTTGCTCCCACCTTGCTCCCAGTGTGTCCATAATAGGCTCTGCCCCTGTTTAGATTTGAAAAGTGAATGAACAGAGGGTTAGTTTCTTCCTTAAAAAAAAGACATTGAAGTTTCCCAGTGAAAGGAAATTTTAAGGGACGGAACGGTGGCGCAGTGGTAGTGCTGGTGCCTCGCAGTTAGGAGACCCCGGGTCCTCCCTGCGTGGAGTTTGCATGTTCTCCCCGTGTCTGCGTGGGTTTCCTCCGGTGCTCCGGTTTCCTCCCACAGTCCAAAGACATGCAGGTTAGGTGGATTGGCGATTCTACATTGGCCCTAGTGTATGCTTGGTGTGTTTGTGTTTGTCCTGCGGTGGGTTGGCACCCTGCCCGGGATTGGATTCCTGCCTTGTGCCCTGTGTTGGCTGGGATTGGCTCCAGCAGACCCCCATGACCCTGCGTTCGGATTCAGCGGGTTGGAAAATGGATGGATGGAGGAAATTTTAAAAGAATTGTATAAAACATGTGTTATATTGTTGGTGCCAATTCAGGTGTAGGATCCGCTTATTCTGGGAGCAGGCACCAGTCCATCACAGGGCACATTCACTCACACTCCTACATTACCTCTTTTCAGATAATTAAAAGTTAACCTATCATACATGTCATTGGGATGTGAAAGCAAAACTGGAATACCCAGAAATAAACCAAGATAGACACAACAAACTGTACAATTTCCACAATGACAGTGATCAGAGTTGTGGCACAAGATTAGTAATTGCATTGCTACTTAGGCTTTCACTCATTGTTTACAATCAATCAATTACCCTTTAGAATATTTAAAACCAGTCAATGATTCTGTGACATTCCCATAGTGTAGCTGTACATGATCATGCAATATTAATGATGCTACCGTCAGTCACATAACTATAGACAGTGCAGAAGGGGCAGTTGCACCGGGCCCAATAGGGCTGGCAACCAACAGTGACTGTATGGTTGTTGTTTTGCAAGGCTTTAATATTCACATAACTACTTCACATTGAAATGAAAAGATTAGTGGTATTATCACCCCCAAACTCCATAAAGCTTAATTATGACAATTGTATTTTTAAGTAGCTTATATGCTTGATGTACATCACTGATGGTGGTCATTTTTTCTATTGGATTTAATTTAATGTCAAATGGGGAGGGCTAATTTATTTATTGTGCTATGGCCCATCAAATTCTAGTTGCACCACTGGCAACAGTTAATTCTAATATCTAACAATATCAGTGATCAATATAATGCAATAAAAGCTCACATATAATTCCTAATTCACTCCAAACATCATACTCCATGGGGACTCTTGTCTAATCTCATCTGTTAACCTCTTCATCACCATAGCAAATAAGAAAGAGCTCAGAGCCGATCCCTGATGTAATCCCACCTCAACCTTAAATGTATCTGTCACTCCTATCACAGACCTTACCACTGTCACACTTCCTTCATATATATCCTGAAGCACTCTTATGTACTTCCCTGCCACTCCCGACTTCCTCATACAATACCACAGCTCCTCTTGAGGCACCCTGTCATATGCTTTCTCCAGGTCCACAAAGACACAACACAACTCTTTTTAGCCTTCTCTATACTTCTCCATCAACAGCCACGGAGCAAACATTGCATCTGTGGTGCTCTTTTTCCCAGCATGAAACCATACTGCTGCTTGCTAATCATCACCCCCTTTTTAATCTAGCTTCCTCTATTCTTTCCCATAACTTTATGCTGTGGCTCATCGATTTTATCCCCCTGTAGTTACTACAGCTCTGCACATCCCCCTTATTCTTAAAAATCAGTACCAGTACACTTCTTCTCCTCTCCTCAGGCATCCTCTCACTTCCCAAGGTTGCATTAAACAATCTGGTTAACATTGGTAGTTTATACTCCCTATATGTCTGTGTGCATTTTCTCCAGATGCTACCTCCCAAGGAAGTGAATGTTGGCAGAAATGAGTTAGCGTAGACGTGTGCATAAGTGTACTCTGCAATGAACTGGCTTGACTGAGTCCTGTTTTGTACCCAATGGAGACTATCCTGGCGGCATTGATATATTGATAATTGCCAATCCACTTCACATTATTTAATAATTATGAAATCGCTAACATTCATTCCTGTCTTGCAAAACTGTTAGTGTTGGCATTCAATCTAAAGCAGCTTGTATTTATATACATGTAGTGCCAATGTTTTATACTTGATGACTGAACATTAATCATCCAGTTGAATAAACATTATGCAAATGTATTTTGTTATAGTTTATATACTTTACTATTAAACACTATTGCTAAAATAAAGTATGTAATCAGACACTTTAATAAAATAAGCCCTTTCAACTGCAAAAACAGTGTATAGCTTCTCAGAACAAAATGGTTTAATTCCATGCTATTATTCATTCGCTTCCAACTACTTTATATGGAGATATATCACTTCACGATGTTTGCAACAGATGATAGAAATCTGGCTCTGGAGCTCTACAAAACATAGCACAGAATTAAAACCTTCAGCTCTTTCTTCAGTGATTGTTAGAATTCCGAGGGGTCTTTTCCAGGTGCTCAATGATAACTATTTAAATGATAGTTACGAAAATACCAGGTATGTCATGAACTGGCATAAGCGGTACAAATGTAGCAGTGCTTTGTGAAACTCCATTAAACCAAAAAATAAATAGAAATTTTCAATGAAATGCAGGGATGTTGGCCATCATTTGTTACTAAATCCCCAACCCAGAGCTGGCTCATGACAATATATTGGTGTCTGCAAGGAAGAAATTACACCTTCATAACCTAAAAGAAGGAAAAATTATTTATTTTTTTTACATTGCCGAAGGATGAGCAAGACATAGTAAGAGCTGGCATTCCATCATGCAGATAAGCAGCTTCAGTTCTGTTAAAAATGGCAAAACTGCAAACTGGCTAAAAGAATTCCAACTGACTATGAGCAAACGTGCTACCTGAATGAGCAATGTAAAAGAATAATAATCCGTTTGGTACTTGGCAGCAGCTGACACAGCAGAGGCCCACTACAATATGAAATACACGTAAAAACAATTGTAATAACTGTGTGTTTATGATGATGCTTTAAATCAGCATGCTGTATTACAATATCTGAACAATTTAACATGTAGACGAGCTTCAGGTAATTTAAATTTGACATAATTAAATAGTACTGTGTATCCTTTATTTTTTGTGATTGAGTAGAAGAAATTTTCTAGTGTGGTGTCTGGAAACCTTCGACTAGTGACACACATCCATTGGGGGATCAGGCCACCAGCTCCCCTTTAAACTCTTTCCATGGCTGCATATCATGTTCTATGATAATCAGACTGACATTTTGCTATAATACACAACCAAAAACATATGTGCAGAAAATGTACTATTAATTAAAATGTCAAAAAGATTAAGAAAATGAAGGTGCCTTTTTCAAAGGCTGTCTTTGTCCCCTCTGTGCTAAGCACCTTCACACCTGCCATGAGCAGTCCCTACCTAAACCAATTTTATTATGCACTTTTTAATGCTCCTTATTTTAAACCAATATAACGTGAATACATCTACCTGTTTAGAGACATGATGAATTTTCTTTAGAGTACAAGATGTGTCACTTCAAGCAAGTGTAGCATTACAGAGCCTTGGACAGGTTAAAACATTTTTTAAGTATTGCAGCAATGCAAATCAGTTTTTTTTAACTAATGCAGATATTTTTACTTTAATTCAATAAGTATTGCATTACATTACTCCTTACTCTAAAAGGTAATCTGACTATGTAGCGCATGTTACTTTTATGGAATTAATAAAGTATCTATCTATCTATCTATCTATCTATCTATCTATCTATCTATCTATCTATCTATCTATCTATCTATCTATCTATCTATCTATCTATCTATCTATCTAATCTTTATGGCTTTACCACTAACACTGCTGGTGAGTGAAAAAGTCAGGTTTTCTTTTTTATGCAGAAAGCAAAATTGATGACAAACATCATTTTGCATGTGATTTCATATCCGCAAAACTCACTAAAAAGTGAGTTTAGGAGTTTACAATGTTTTTACTGGGGTTGAAAGAAAGAAACATTTTTCTTTAAGAGTTCTGCATATTTCTCAAAAAAGGGTCTAAATGAAAACAAACAGTGAAAATCTGTTTTAAGGTAAATTCACCAAGGCTAAACACAACCCATGGTGAGAAAAAAAGATATACTCGTAGACAAAAGCTTTTAATCCAGTGAGGCAATGAAATTATTATCCAAATTAGAAGAGAATAACAATCTGTACCTGAGATCGTAAATAAAATCTTGCACTGGCTGGTAGAAAACTAAAGGCACTCTTGCTGCCCAAAACAAATTCTACTCCCTGCATCTGCATTGGATTTCTAGTTGCTCCTCCATTACAACTCGACCCCCTGATATGCCATATTGCAAATTTATGAAATTGGATCAACGGCAACACACATGCAAAATTTTGCAAAAAATTGGTTTGCCCATTTTGCTAAACAAACAAACAAACTGACAAACAGAAAAACAGCTTAAAATTGTATTTATATACATTTTTAACATTCTAATTAGCTTGAATCAAAGGAAAAAATTTACTAGAGAGTTGCTAACCACAACAATATTAATGAATCCCGTCTGTAATAGGCACATCCAGGAGTTCAGTGTACTGTCTTGGTCGATTTTGCATTTCACCAATGAGCAGAATTTCCTTTATCATTTCAATGATGAATGTATTCCCAGTAATAGTGTAGCTGTAAGTTTGAATGTGTCTTGCAATTCTCTGCCACCTTGCGTCTGCCTCTACTTCTCTATGACAATAAAAATCAAATAAAGTGAGAACATAAATTGGATGAATGGATAGAGAGCATTACCATATCATTTCAGTAATCCATTTACAACAAAAGGGTCTTCTATTTACTTTTCCTAGCAATCAGTATCTATACATCCTTATCCTTTTATGTTTTCTAAATTTTGAAAGGCAAAATAAATAAATAAATAAAATAAGAAGAAAACATGCACATGGATAATGTGATCATTCACCCAATGTTTGTATTGTGATGACCTGCATTGTTTGTACCATGTACAAACAGATGCACAGTTTGTTTAATATGCTTGGTATTATTGTCCTGTGTATACTCAATAACTAGTAACATTTAATTAATGATATTTATCCTGTATAACATGGAAGACAGAAAGCTTTCCGTACCCTGCAGCTGCCCAAAAGAGTTATGGGATATCAATCAAGTTTAAACAGCATAAACAAATTTATCTCCTAATATGCTATCTCAGAATGACTTCAGATATTTTCAACTTGTTTTTAACTGTTTATATACTTAACCATTTCACTTATTCAGGTTTCCTTCTATATCCAATAGAATAAGAAAATGTTTAACCTTTTCACTGCATTAATGATTAGTTGTACCAGAGCTGATGTGTTCAAGTTCTTTAGTGAATGAATAATGAGTCGATTTCTATCATCTTTAAAGAGATTAATAGCTTGTTGAAAGCAAGCCCTGTTCAGACCTATTCTTCACTATTTGCCCTTTTCCAACACTGTCACAAATCAGCATTGATTTATTTTTCAAAGCACACATTCACACATTCTCTATTGATACTTTGCAATAATCCTTCTTTAACAGATATTGGTGATAGGTGTTTGACCAAGGACTCTGGGTGCACTTTTCACCTCACGTACAGTCACTTCAGCAAACACAAGGATTAAACATTGGCAGACGCCCTGTGTGTGCACCACTTGCTTTTTTTTTTTTTCAAACTTATACCCACATTTCCCAATATGCAGTAGTTATAAAGGTTCCATTAAAATCGGCACAAGATCAAAGTGTTGGTCACAGCTACACTAAAAGCTAACTTTTAAAGCATTTGTATTTATGTAGTGTGTGGGAGTGGGATTCCTCTTATGTAAACAGGATTGCTTTCAGAAGTGAGCAATTAGATTCATCACTCTTATCTCCAAAAAGTCTAATAAGGGTTAGCTTGAGGTTACACTATTGCCACATTGTGTATATTATGCTGAAATAAATACTTTGTAGGAATTTCAGAAGAGATACCTAGTTCAATAGCGATTCTGTAAGTGCAATGACAATAAGTCAATATGTTTACACTTTCCACTGAGCAAAAGTTAGCAAAACAAGTTCTGAGAAGTACTGTACATTACAAGTGCTTTTGTTTCTTTGATTTTTTTGAAGTCCTTTACTTTGTTTATAAAAGTTGGATTTAAAGTTTATTCTTGATTAAGTCTTATATACACAAAAAACAATGCTGAACAGCTGTTCTGTTAATATTTATTAAACTGATTTTGTTAATCCAGACTGCATCCACAGACTAGATAAACCCATGTCTGCCAACAGTATTAAACATTTATTTCCTTTCTTAACATTTATACACTTCCCATTGCTGACAAGGTGTGATATGCCAAAGCATTTTTTAAAATAAGATTGAGCATCTTTGAAGTAGCTTTGCAAGTTTTTTTTCTCAGTAACTATTTAAATTATAAATTGCTGTTTTATTTCAAAAGTCAGTTTCTACAGTATAACATGTCAGGTTAAGTCAGGTTGGGGAGCATGCACTGGTACAGTGCGTTGACACATCCACCACAGGACGAAACCCTGGGACCATGGTTGGCAACCCCCCAGGCAGACATGCGATCTTGTCTCACCGCCCAGGAATGACCATCTATCTGACGCTGCCAGTTATTACGTGGGAGTCCCCTTGGCCTGGTCCAGCCACTTGGGTCCTCAAATATGAGGATCCTGCAAGCCAGATCACCCTCTGGGAATCGCACCACATGGCCGAAGTGGTAGTTCCTCACAATGTGGGTAATTTGCCTCATTCAGGACTCCACGAGCAACCATTCATTTGACAAAAAGTCAACAGCACAACATGAAAGATGCATATGTGACATCTTATTAGGCGCAACTTCTGATATTTAAGATATTTTGTAGAAAATAAACTCTAAACACAGAGATAGTTTTAAATGGTTTTATAGTGCAGTGTATTGAAGATTTATGGAGTGGTCAACTAGGCATAAATTCTGCCCCAGTCACATAACATGTAAAGTTTGTACATGATTCCCTTCTAAGAATGAGTTTATCTTTCAACATTTCCCAAAGAACTGGAGACTGGGTTAATTGGAGAGTCTTCGTTGGCCCTACATCACTGTGTGTGCCATTCTCCCCAAATCCAGAAACATGTTTAAGTCCAAAAGATTTTTTTATTTAACACAACACCTTTTTCACATGCCAATCCAGAAGATGTTGACAACATCATAAACACAATAATATCTTTCTCTTCTTACTCCTTCTCCAGCCTTCCTCCAGGTGAGTGCTGGCCAATTATGCTCCTGATTCCAAATCAACCTAGTTGTAATGGGAAGAGTCAAACCGGGGATTACTTCAAAGGCTAGTTCAGAAGTACATCTGGGTCATATGAAGCTCCAACATAAAACATGAGCCCCCACCTCAACTCCCCCATAGCTCCCTACAGCAACTTTGAAGTACCTGAAGGAGGCTGTCTGTTTATAATGCATACAATATACCATACAGCCATACGAGTTTTCAAAAGGGAGCATAGTCACCCAGCATATTCGAGGAACACTTGTTCCTGGGATGCAGTCTTTCACTGTTTGTTATTCTGCCCTTTTGATGGTGCCAGAAATCATTTTAACCAAGATGCCAGACCATCCATGCTTTCCATTACAATCTTAGGTATACTGTAAATGGGGTACCATACAGACAAATACAGTACGTTGAATTTTTTAACATATAAAGTCAATTTTGAATATAGGATGGCATGGGGACGCAGTAGTAGTGCTGCTGCCTCACAGTAAGGAGACCAGGGTTTGCCTCATGGGTCCTCCCTGTTTGGAGTTTACATGTGCTCCCTTTGTCTGTGTCAGTATTCTTCTGGGTGACATGCAGGTTAGGTGAATTGCCAACTCTAAATTGGCCCTAGTATGTGTTTAGCATGTGGGTGTGTGTGTATATGTTCATCCTGTGATGGAATGGCTCCCTATCCAAGGTTTGTTCCTGTTTTGCACCCTATGCTATCTGGGATAGGCTCCAGATGTCCCAAGACCCCCATATGGACTAGAAAATAACATGACAATTTTTGAATATATACAATCAATTCTGTATATGTAAATTCAGTTCTGAATATATAAAGTCATCTTTAGAATACATAAAGTAATTGTCTAATTATGTTGAACCAATACAACAATATAAAGTTAAAAGAAACAGAAAGGTCATCCTACATGTTGTGTGGCTAGACTTTGCAAATGCATATGGCTCAGTGTCACATAAGCTGATAGACTGCACCATGGAGTTCTTTTATGATCCAACATGTGTCTGGAATATCATCACAAGGTACTTCAGCAACTTCCACGTGTACTTTGCTTCTGGAAACTACACAACAGAATGGCAACAGTTGGGATTCAGAATTGCTATGGGATGTGCCATCTTCCACATCTTGTTCATGGCAGACCGAGATAATCCTCACTGGGGCAAGACACACAGCCAGGGATATCAAACTAGCATGAAGCGAGAGGCTCCTTCCACTAAGGAGCTATATGGATGATGTTACACGCATGCTTCAGACTGTTCCATGCATGTGAAGACTCCTCAAGCATTTGGACGAGTTGAGCACATGGGCAAGAATGAGAATCAATGGTGGTATAATCTAGAAGTCAATAAGAAGGATGTGAAACGATAAGGCAATCTTTGTCATTGGAGGTGAGCAAATTCCATGACTGATTGAACAGCCACTCTGAAGCTTGGAGAGGATATGAACTGCTGATTTGTCTGACAGAAGTTCATTATGTGGTGTAACCATCATAGACTGTTCCAATGAGTTTTGTGGCCTTTGAAGAACTGCAGAATATCATCATCAGCAGTCAGCACAGGATGGACAGCCTAGCCAATGGTAACATGTGGAAGTGGCTGGGCTTTCCCCGCTACATTTCCAAAGTTGGTCTTTTTGTCTGGAACATGCTTGAGCAACCTATGAAATCCATCCGCCTTGGGTATTGGCAGGAGAAGGCATTTTGCTTGGTGAGTCTGCTGAACTGCTAAAAAGGAGAGCAAAAGTTCTGATCTGTACAGGCCATAAGTGGAAGGTGCAGGATGAAGTCCATCATGCCATCTACAGGCAGCAACATCGAGAAGTGATGGGGAGCCTGGGGTTGGGCAAACAGTTCAGCAGTTCTGGTAAAAAGCCACCAAGAAGCAATGAAAGGCCATGGTGGACAAAGTCACCAGACTGCAGCAGGGGCCTTTTCATATCAAGGCAGCATCCCAGGGCCCTCAGGAAGAGGAAAGTCCACTTACAAAAATTAATCAAGCCAGGCAGCACCATGAAAGCAGCCAAAAAGAAAAGAACCAACATACTTAAACCAGGTAAAGGGTGCCAGATGCAGATGGACCCCAGAAACCAGTTGGTCTTCCTATATGAGATAACAGTAGCTATGCACCAGCCACACATCATAATGTGGTCTGCAGCAGAGTAAAAGCTTCCTTATTTTAGAACTTAATATCCCCTGGGAAGAAGTAATGACTACAGTAAGCGAGAGTAAATGGCTCAAGTACATTGGGTGGAAAACCTGCATCTACCCCATAGACGTTGGGTTCTGGGGTTTTGTCAGCAAAACAGAGATACAGCTTCAACATGGTGTGACAGGGTCAGACCTACAAAGAATAGTAAAAGAGCCAGGAGAAGAGGCAAAGAAGCACACTACTGGCTGTAGCTATGGACAACAGACCGTGTTTGGGAAATGACAGTGGCAAAGGGTGGCATGGAGATGTCCTCAACATGCCTATTCCGACCCCTGCCAGGAGATGTACCGGAGTAGGGTGCAAAACATCTATTAATGGCATTCAGCTGACAACCTTGCAGCTGACCCAACAGCTCTGGTCAATATAAAATATATTGTCACACATATGTGCCTGGGAGACAACCTCAGGCTTCATTTAATAAATGTTATTCTCTGACCCAGAGGGTGGCGGTGTTGCCCAATGCCTTCTGTATTTTCCCCTCACTGCAGACAGGATGATTGACCATTTCTCCATCTCCCTTTCAGCTTGCAGATATCATTACCAGCTCTAGCTCCATCTTTGGACAATCTGAAGAAGGCTAGCATCTGAACAAGACAGACTCACTATTTTTTCAGTTTTGTTTAAGTCACACAATATATGTGTGACTCTAGCATGTCATTTAAAGCACATATTACAAAGTCGTCCAAAACATGTTTTTTCCATCTTAAAAATATTAGGAAATTAAGGCGCTTTCTAAATAAACAGGATTGTGAGAAATTAATTCATGCATTTATCTCTAGTAGGATTGACTACTGCAATGCGGTGTTCACTGGCTGTTCAAACTGTTCTCTATACAGCCTCCAGTTAATCCAAAATGCTGCAAGAATTATTACAAGAACAAGAAAATATGAACACATAACTCCAGTTCTTAAAACTTTACACTGGCTCCCAGTTAAGTTCAGGGCAGATTTCAAAATCCTCCTTTTAACATATAAAGCATTAAATGGCCAAGGTCCGCTTACTTGTCTGAACTTATCATGACTTACAAACCTGAGCGCACATTAAGATCTCAAGATGCCGGTCTGCTTAGGATTCCAAGGATTAATAAAATAACAGTGGGAGGTCGAGCTTTTAGTTACAGGGCCCCTAAACTGTGGAATGGTCTTCCTGCTTCCATAAGAGATGCCCCTCGGTCTCAGCCTTTAAATCCCGGCTGAAGACTCACTACTTCAGTTTAGCATATCCTGACTAGAGCTGCTGATTAACTGTACATACTGCATCTCTGTTGTTAGTCATTAGCACTATAACATAAGTAACATGAATAATTATATTTGAATACTAACCCTCACCTATTCTGTTTCTTTTCTTGGTACCCAAATGTGACCATTGGTGCCACGGCCCACCTGCCAAGTTGTTTGCCTGCCTATGGTAAAGTCATCCCTGATGGAGGATCACAGGAGCAACGTTTCAGCCGTGGCATGGCCAAATGGAGATGCAGCTAGATGGATGAGGTCTCCAGGACTCTAAAAATATCCAAACCTAATTATGTCATATCATCTACTGTTAAACCGTAATTCTAAAATTTTTATTATTATGCTGTCTTAAGGAATTGTTCTGTTCTGTGTATTGTATTGTATTGACCCCCTACTTTTGACACCCACTGCACGCCCAACCTACCTGGAAAGGGGTCTCTCTTTGAACTGCCTTTCCCGAGGTTTCTTCCATTTTTCCTACAAGGTTTTTATTGGGAGTTTTCCTTGTCTTCTCAGAGAGTCAAGGCTGGGGGGCTGTCAAAAGGCAGGGCCTGTTAAAGCCCATTGCGGCACTTCCTGTGTGATTTTGGGCTATACAAAAATAAACTGTATTGTATTGTATTGTATTGTATATGGGATTTACTTCAGTGCCCCAACTCTTTATGATACTTCTTACATCTCATTGTTATATATAATATTATTATATTATGCAGTATATGAAGGCCAACATTCTGAAATTAAAAACAGATAAATAAATAAATATATTATTTCCCCATCTGTATTTTTCGTGTAAACAAGGCATTTCTGGTAGCACATTTTTTCAAAATCTTATACAGTATTTTACAGAAATGTGCTCTCTTCGACCCTAGAGAGGCTCAGAGTAGAGTGAGTGCTCCTCCAGATTAACAAGTGCCAGTTGAGATGGTTTGGACATGGATGCCCTACAGGGTGACTTGCCCTACAGCTGCTCCAAGCACTTCCTATATTTCTCAGCCGGCTTGGGCATGGCTGGGAATTCCCCAGTAAGAGCTGGAATCTATAGCTGGGAGCAGGGAAGTCTGGACTGATCGTCTATGACTGCAATACTCATTACGAAAAGTGGTTTAAGAAGATGAGATGAGATAAACAGAGATCAACATTAGTTTTAGACCTGCATTGTATTGTATCTGAGTAGAAGTTTATTTATCAATACGTTCATTTTCTTCCTATCTCTCCTGTTCAGGATTGCGGGCACAAGATACTTTCTTAGAAGCTGAGGTTGCAAGGCAGAAGCCAACCTTGGAAATATGGTCAGTAAACAGTTGAGATAGCTGTGTATATTTGCTTGCACAGCAAGTTTGATAATATTGATACACTTTATTTATTTATTACTATTGTGTAATGATAACTTTAATTTTAAATGTTTCATAATGTTTATTTGCCAGTTGCATTCTCTTGATAGAATCTTTAGTTAAAAAAAAAACAAAAACAAGGAATGATTTATAAGCTCTAGATGCCACAGAATCTGTGAATCGCCTTTCTCCGTCTCTTTCTGTTTCTTTATCTCTTCCTGATGAAACCAGAGATACACGTTTTTAAGACATGGATCAGAGCAATCACACAAAGTCCAGGCAGTGCAAACTAGCCCAAGGTGAGGCAAAATGAGTTACTAATCATCTCTCCTTCCTGTCAAGCCCACCAAAACAGGACAGTGAAAGGCAACCAAAGAAATGGAAGGGCATTGAATTTCAAAAGAGAAGGCCATCCACATGAAAAATGTCTGAGAGCACTCCAGGAAGAATACAGCACTATATCTGATACAGACACTTTACATGAAGACTTTCAGATTCACAAAAATGCAAACCATAGTTAACAGAATGGACAGCTTATCTATGATTTCCTGTGTGCTTGCCTACTAAGCAGAATAGAGATATTTATAATATGAATAATATTAACTCACTGCATAATGTATCTTGCATTCAGCTGTACATTTTGAATAAATACCTCTATAAGAAGACAAGCTAAATTTCCCTGTTCATTTGTAATTTACTTTGGCCACTACCACTGTAGCAATTTAAGTAAAATAAATAACTGTCTTTTGTATAGAGGCTTTTACTAAATTTTTTCATTAACAAGAATGATTAACCAATCAACTGAAGATGAATGATAATCTTTGTTGATTGCGGAATAGTTAAAAAATGAACATTTCTGAGAATTTCTAATGTACTGGGTAACATAACATAATTTAAGTTGTACTGTGAGGATTATTTCATCTTTATATTTAAAATAATAATCTCTGACTAGTTGGAACAAAATCCCAGACAGGTCACGGCCTTGAGAACTAGGGTTGGCCATCTCAGATGTGCAGCTGTATGCTAGTTCATTTTCACATTGCTTCATTGTAAGATCACATATTCATTTTATAAGGTAAGCCAAGTTAAAGACAGCACTTTCGTCCAATTTAGTATCTGGTTCAAATCTATTTTCAATAAACACAGCAAAAAGATATGTACTGTAATAGTCAAATCCCACCCTCCACATTTTTTGCTTTGTGTGTTATTGGGCAGCAAAATTTAAAGCAAAATTTTATCAGCTTTCCATATTTATAAAACACCTTTTACTCAATATCTACCTAAAATGTCACTTAACGGAGTTGTTTCCTTAAAAAAACATATCCAATATGTAATGAATCCTTGAAATGAGGAGACACAAATTCAAAAGCATTCTGAAATGTAACTGTGGCTTACTAAACTACATATATTTTAAACAATCCCTACATTTATAGTTATTCATATGTAATTCAGCATCTAGGTGTGCAAAATCCCTGGAACTGTGTAATAAAGGTAATATTATCATTTTTTTCTTGTGATACAGTTGTTTGCAGATAATACCAGTCACTGTAAGAATAAATCCTGCATTCATACTAGATAAAGAGAAGCTCACTGTCTCCTTCAATGACCTCAATGAATGAAATGAAATTCTTGTAGCCAAATATTATCAATGTTGAGATGCTTCTTGTAGGATCACCAACTCAAGTATAAGAGATGCCCCTTCAGTCTCAGCCTTTAAATCCCAGCTGAAGACTCACTACTTCAGTTTAGCATATCCTGACTAGAGCTGCTGATTAACTGTACAGACTGCATCTCTGTTGTTAGTCATTAGCACTAAAACATAAGTAACATGATAGTTAGAATTGAATACTAACCCTCACCTATTCTGTTTCTGTTCTCAGTACCCAAATGTGGCAATTGGTGCCACGGCCCACCTGCCAAGTTGTTTGCCTGCCTATGGTAAAGTCATCCCTGATGGAGGATCACAGGAATCATGGGAAAGAGGGTCCTTTCATCGGAGCAACATTTCAGCCATGGAATGGCCAAATCGGGAGGCAGCTTGATGGATGAGGTCTCCAGGACTCTAAAAATATCCAAATCTTATTATGTAATATCATCTACTGTTAAATTCTGCTTCGTACTTCTAAAATTTTTATTATTATGCTGTATTAAGGATTTGTTCTGTTCTGTGTATTGTGTTCTATTGACCCCCTACTTTTGACACCCACTGCACGCCCAACCTACCTGGAAAGGGGTCTCTCTTTGAACTGCCTTTCCCAAGGTTTCTTCCATTTTCCCTACAAGGTTTTTTGGGAGTTTTTCCTTGTCTTCTTAGAGAGTCAAGGCTGGGGGGCTGTCAAGAGGCAGGGCCTGTTAAAGCCCATTGCAGCACTTCCTGTGTGATTTTGGGCTATACAAAATAAAATAAATTGTATTGTATTGTATTGTATTGTAAGTCAAGATTTTGGTTTCCTCTTTAGTAGAATTTGGTTTATTATCACATGACTGTTTCAGCTGATTTTCAACCTTCTTTCATCTTCTTAAAATGGTATACAATGCATTCTCATTTTTGGATTTATGTGTCCAACTTTGTACCATTTGCACATACTAACTCTCAGTGCATTAATCTGTTTAATTTTACCGGCATATTTCTTCCTTAAGGCACAGTACAGATTATCATGTGAAAAGAGTGCATAAAAGGTGCATGTTGAGGATTCTTGTAGAAGAATGGTAGCAGATGAGACAGTGTGTATAGACAATGTAATTATAATATAGAGAAGGTGTCTAATAAGCCTGGAATAATGAAAATAATGTTTAATTGTGATTTTTTTTTTAACTTTGTAACACTATAACCATGGTTTAATCCTAAAACTGCAAAGCAATAACTAAAAAACCAGAACCAAAAAAAAGATAAACTAGTGTAGAACAGATTATTGGGTAAAGCACACATGCTTGATGACAGAAGCAACTATTCACCATGACATGGTGTCATGCAGGTAGGTGCTACATGGTAGCTAACTAGGAGTCAACAAAGTAATGCAAGTAGAGCTAATGAAGTGTGTGAGCTAAGTAATCTATCTTCAATGTTCCACATATTTCATTATTTTTGTCAGGTTCCAGAAGATGGCCAATTAGAAAATGAATGGGAATTCTAGATAGATGGTAACAGCGTGTGGTTGGGCATTGTCCGCTTTGAAAATGGGAGTAGTCACGGCTGCTATTAAAAGCTATATGCTAGTCTTCTAGTGATATGCTGCTCAGTAATGTTGTTCAAGTTGTATTTTGTGTATGTTATCTCTATGCCTGAATAATGTGCTATATTAGCTCCAAAACATAATCAACACTCATTACTGAAGGTTGTCCAATACCAGTACATAGTGGTAAAGACTCGGCAACACTGATGACCAGCTATTGATGGCAGAATCCAAAATGAATATGACTAGAGCGCTACCTTTTTCAAGTTGTTCACCCATGGTTTTAAGCTGTAATTATCCAAAACTGTTTTGTTATGCTCTTTTTATGAAGAGCCTTTTGTGCAGTCTTGTAGTAGTGGTGTATATCATAACAGATATGCAAAAAAAATGACTGTATATTCTCGCAGATAAGTTCTCCTGCGGATAAGTCGGGACTTGGTTTTACAGTATAATTTCTGGTATTTTATAATGTCAGTCGTATGAGTCAAATCCAGAAAACTCACACTATTGGTCCAAGAGATTATGATATGCTAATGCTCACCTGAGAGAGTAACCACGGAGCACACTGCCTTTTTTTATATGTGGGTGCGGCAATGTGCTGTATTAGCATGTGCTCCTAACCTCTCTCACTCTCTGTTGTGTCTATGTGACCACACGATAATACCAAACTATTCTGAAGCAATGTTTGCACTGATCACACCCTCATACACCTTTATCGTAAGAGCATCCCTTATCTACGATGGAGCATTCAATCAGAACAAAATATGAAGCTGGTTTTAAATGAAATGTCACTGAAGTAGAGAAAGAAATTGGTAACTATGCTGCTGCAACAAAATTTAATGTGTCTGAGAAACTGATGCAAGATTGTAGGAGGCAAAAAGATGTAAAAAAAAAAAAATTAACTGTTGCATTTTTGAACAGCGTGTAAGTCAGGGTCTGATTTTATGATAACTTTTTGGATTTCAAGACCCGACTTATACGTGAGTATGTATGGTAACATACCTGTAAATATTGATCTATCATGCTTTTTTCATGTAAGTTGAACAACTGGGTCTAATTGCAGCTATTTCTATAGAAAAGTGTTAATTCATAACTCAAAAACAATGGCAACAATGCACATTCAGTGATATGGTGTCTTTTATGGCTCACTACTCTCAATCTAACTTTCTCTCTTTCTTTCTTAGGTGACGAAGCGGAAGCGGAAGCGGAAGTAGAAGCAGACAATGGCCGACAGTGAGATGAATCGCGTTGCCATCGTTGTCGAGGAACTCCAGGCACTCGACAAACAGATTCAGAAACTCCTGTCTAGACGAAGGTACCTCAGAGACTTGAAGACTCGGCTGCTGGACAAACCACACCAAACAACGCGGCGTAACATCAACCCCACCTCGTGCGCTCAAGTCCAAGGGCAAGTAAGCTTCACCCCAGCCTCGTAGGAACAACGCTGATGAAGACCTCGACGGGTTTCAGCTTTGCAGGCGGGGGTTCAAGGCTAGAACACCTCCAGCGGCACAGGCGAGCATTCAAATCCAGAATCGATTCGACCCTCTCCGCGTCCCCAGTCTGCCTTCAACCCGGGTGATATAATCGTGGTAGGTGATTCCATTGTACGAAACCTGAATATCACGTGCCCTAATCAAAAATCCTTTGTTTCTTGTTTTCCCGGTGCTCGAGTTCGAGATGTGATGAGGCGGGCGCCGACCTTCTACCAGAAGCACAAGAGGGCAATTGGATCCATCATTCTACATGCCGGCGTAAACGACATAAGGCACCGAGAGTCAGAGGTTCTCAAGGCTGACTTCGCAGCACTAGTTGAAGACACGAAGGAGAGGACCCCATCCGCAAAAATCTTCATCTCGGGTCCACTACCTCTCGTCAGACGATCGCATGAATACTACAGTCGTCTGCTGGGTTTAAACAACTGGCTGAGAGGCTTCTGCGAGAATCAAGACATCGGGTTTATAGACAACTGGGATCTTTTTTGGGAAAGGCCGCGCTTCTTCAAGCGGGATGGACTGCATCCGAATAGATTTGGCGCCCGGGTCCTCTCCGAAAACATCGCTAAGGTAATTCGTCTATCTTGACTGTCTACTTCTACTGCTAACCCCTTACGTAATGCTACTGGTTTGATAGGACATAATGGCTTAACAGAGTCTTCCGTTAAAGTGCACATCATTAATAATCTAATAACAAATCTTAATGCACGTAAAAATCTAGGCAGTGCGGCAAAACACCAATAATTTAATTGAAATTACTACTTCAGATCAACACTGCATTAAGACTATAAAACGGATTGTAGATTACATAAAAAGTACACACAGAGCAGCGTTAACAAAAATAACTTAATTTTTGTTCCGATTACCAATAACACGCATAAAATTCAGCTCTGCCCTTCAGAAACATTAAATATGGCACTATTAAATGTTAGAGCTTTAACTAACAAGACATTTTTTATAAACGATCTTATTAGTGATAGAAACATTGATTTTATTGCGCTAAATGAAACATGGCTTAATTCCAATGGGGCGGCAGTTTTAATCGAATCTGCGCCCGGATTACAGTTTTACTCGTGCGACCGCCAGGGAAAAAGGGGCGGTTTGGCAAACATTTACTCGAGCGATTAAAATGTAAAGATGTTAGTTTTGGTAAATTTAAGTCCTTTGAGTATCTCGCCGTTGTTATTCATGGAGATTCTCACGTTCTCGTATTATCCGTGTATAGACCTCCTAAATATAACGCGTCTTTCCTTGAGGAATTCTCTGACTTAATGTCAATTTTAGTTACAAACTATGACACTCTTAATAGTGGCACTTTAACTTTCATGTCGACAATCAGTGTGACCAAAAGGTAAAGGAATTCATGAACCTCCTGGACTCTTTTGATTTGAGGCAGCTCGTAAATCAGCCTACACATAAAGCAGGTCATACGTTAGACTTAGTGATTACTAAAGGACTTAAAGTTGATATAAAGCAGGTCACTGATATCGGTCTATCAGACCATTTCCTTCTACTATTTAATATAGAAATAAAGATAGAAAACGCTCATGAGAAGCATTTTGTTAAAAACGCTTCTTTGACTCATCAGCAGCTTTAAAGCTTACAACTATTCTAAGCAATCAGTCCGTTTATAATGCCAGCTATAATAGCGAGGATAATGTAAATAGTAAAGTGGAAAACTTTAATTCTAAAGTAAGAACTGCTGTTGACATAGTTGCACCTGAAAAGACAGTTAAAAAATTCTCTAGTACTGTTATTCCATGGAAGACCCAAAGAGTGTCTGATTTAAAAAGAACATGTCGTAGAGCTGAGCGTAAATGGAGGAAAACTAAACTAACTATCCACTATGAAATATTAAAAGTTAAAATAACAGAATACAATAACACTGTCCGTCTTGAGAGGCGCTATTTCTCTAATATTATAAATAACAATGCTAGTAATCCCAGAGTCTTATTTTCAACAATTGACCGTCTGTTAAACCCAGGTAACACAAAGGAATGCCCCAGAATACTTCCAGTGAAACCTGTGAGAACATTGCTGTATTTTTCACTCAAAAAATTAATGATATTAGAGATAACATAGTATATCTCCCCAACACTGCAGAACCTCCAAAGCCCCGGTACTCCGTTATAAACAAATTAAATGCTTTCACCAGGATAGATTTACCTGAATTACATAGTATAATCTCTCAACTGAAACCCTCCACCTGCGTCCTTGACCCAATACCAACCAGGTTTTTCAAAGAAATATCAGGCGTCTAATTGACAATATTCTGGACATAGTAAATTGTCATTAGATAGGGGTCTTTCCAGACTGTCTTAAGACTGCTGTAGTTAAACCCCTCTTAAGAAACATAATCTTGACCCCTCTGCCTTTGAAAATTTTAGACCCATTTCTAACCTGCCCTTCTTAAGTAAAATTCTAGAGAAGGCAGTCATTATGCAGTTAAATGACCACCTAAATAAACATGCTATTCTTGATACTTTTCAGTCAGGCTTCAGAACAAATCACAGCACAGAAACTGCACTTGTTAAAGTAGTAAATGACTTGGGTAAATGCAGACAGAGGCCATTTATCTGTTCTCATCCTCTTAGATCTGAGTGCTGCATTTGACACCATTGATCATAATATTCTTAGAAATCGCCTTAGTCAATGGGTGGGCCTCTCTGGCAGTGTCTTAAATTGGTTTGAATCCTACCTGGCAGGAGAAAATTCTTTGTGAGTTGTGGTAATCAAATCTCAAAGACACATGATATCCGATATGGTGTTCCACAAGGCTCTATCCTGGGTCCGCTGTTATTCTCAATCTATATGCTTCCGTTAGGTCAGATTATCTCAGGTTACAACGTGAGCTACCACAGCTATGCTGATGACACACAGCTGTACTTATCAATAGCACCTGATGACTCGACTCTTTCGATACACTAACACAATGTCTTACTGGTATTTCTGAATGGATGAATAGTAATTTTCTCAAACTAAATAAAGAGAAAACTGAAATTTTAGTAATTATTTAGAGTTTCAGAATAAACTGCAGAAAATTAAACGGAATAAAAATGGAACGTGCTAATTATTTAAACGAATTATCGAATAGACACATTTTCATTAGAAAATAGCTAAAGTAACTTTGTCTTGAGATCTGAATTAACGCTGTTTCAGTAGACAGATTTCATTTAAGCACCCCCTTGACTACCAAAAATAAAACATTTGGAAGATGCAAAGATTAATCCTTAAAAAGAAAAATCAACCAATTTTTCCTTTTTATTCCAAGGTTCCTTGCTAGATTTACTTAAAATACCGGGAAAAAACCAAAATTTATTTTATAATCGGTGCCTGACAGAAAAAATCGTAATTTAACCTTAAATATGCTCTTATAATTTAAAAAATAAACTTTAAAAAATGGGGGGGCCTTTTTGATGCCCTTTTAAAGCCCCAAGGAAGAGGCTCGGGAGCAATTTTTAAAACTGAAAAAAACGCTGCTATTAAATATTGCTATAGTTGCTCCATTGTGTATGTTATCTCTATGCCTGAATAATGTGCTATATTAGCTCCAAAACATAATCAACACTCATTACTGAAGGTTGTCCAATACCAGTACATAGTGGTAAAGACTCGGCAACAGTGATGACCAGCTATTGATTGCAGAAGCCAAAATGAATATGACTAGAGCGCCTACCTTTTCAAGTTGTTCACCCATGGTTTTAAGCTGTAATTATCCAAAACTGTTTTGTTATGCTCTTTTATGAAGAGCCTTTTGTGCAGTCTTGTAGTAGTGGTGTATATCATAACAGACATGCAAATAAAATGACTGTATATACTCGCAGATAAGTTCTCCTGCGGATAAGTCGGGACTTGGTTTTACAGTATAATTTCTGGTATTTTATAATGTCAGTCGTATGAGTCAAATCCAGAAAACTCACACTATTGGTCCAAGAGATTATGATATGCTAATGCTCACCTGAGAGAGTAACCACGGAGCACACTGCCTTTTTTTATATGTGGGTGCGGCAATGTGCTGTATTAGCATGTGCTCCTAACCTCTCTCACTCTCTGTTGTGTCTATGTGACCACACGATAATACCAAACTATTCTGAAGCAATGTTTGCACTGATCACACCCTCATACACCTTTATCGTAAGAGCATCCCTTATCTACGATGGAGCATTCAATCAGAACAAAATATGAAGCTGGTTTTAAATGAAATGTCACTGAAGTAGAGAAAGAAATTGGTAACTATGCTGCTGCAACAAAATTTAATGTGTCTGAGAAACTGATGCAAGATTGTAGGAGGCAAAAAGATGTAAAAAAAAAAAAATTAACTGTTGCATTTTTGAACAGCGTGTAAGTCAGGGTCTGATTTTATGATAACTTTTTGGATTTCAAGACCCGACTTATACGTGAGTATGTATGGTAACATACCTGTAAATATTGATCTATCATGCTTTTTTCATGTAAGTTGAACAACTGGGTCTAATTGCAGCTATTTCTATAGAAAAGTGTTAATTCATAACTCAAAAACAATGGCAACAATGCACATTCAGTGATATGGTGTCTTCTTACAATAACAATTAATTGGGGTGTAAGGTTGAGAACCATTACTTATACAAAGATTCACTGACCCAATGACCTACAGTATAGCAAGAACAATAACAATGTTTCCTCCTTTAGTGAATTAAATTTTGAAATAAATATAAATAATAAATATAATACCTGTCAGTTTAAAGAAATTTGGAGTAAAGTTATACAGTATGTCACCATGTAATATTTGCTTTCTGTTACAGGACTAGAACACTGCTTAGTCAGTAAGTTGTTAAATTATTAACGAGTTTGTTACATTAGAAAATTAGAAATATATCATTTTTACTAGAATCTGAAAGACATTCAGTTGAAACATATCATTGTGGCGGGATTAGCAGGAGAATCTCTATATTGACAAACAATGACAACGACCAATGAGGTTGAGTGGCAGACATAATACTGCAGATATAACTTGTCTGTTACTTATGGACTAGTCACACAACACTAAAATTAGGCTCTATTAAGTAAACATTTCAACCCTGATCATGAAGTAAAGGAGTTAGTCCAAAACCCCATTTTAGTTTTTAAAATGTATTTGACATAAACCAAAAAGATAGTTGAAAATGTCAAAATTGAATAGATAACTCCCAAATTAACTCTTGATATTCAATTTAAGTTCCAACATAAAACATCTGGAACCTCATGTATAACGCTGTAGGTAGAACTCACACTATAACATGGTGTAAGCACAAAAGCAGTAATGTGAGTACGCACAGAAAAATCCAGATGCATAAATCTGTGCGTACGCAAACTTCCACATTTTTCCGCTACATAAATCCCGGTCATATTGAAAAGTAATGCACGTGCACGCACCTGCTGTCCCGCCCCAGCTCCTCCCAGAATTATGCCTCTTTGAATATGCAAATCAATATAAATACCCCTTAAGCTCAGCCTTATGTGAAAAGACAATGGGAAAAGCACGAGGGAAAATGTAAGAATTTTAGCGAATACCAAGTGGAGGCAAGGAAAAACGTACTATTTGTTGGTTTAAACAGTGGTATAATCAACAAAAGGAAGCTGATCGAGTGACAGAGTGTCAGAAAAACTCGAAAGCTCAAGTTCACAAAGTCGCACAGTGCCCGAAATATAAAAGAAGTCACATATCAAAGTCGCCGTGAAAAAGTGAGTCTAGCCCGCCGTCTGAGTGTCATATGAAAGCTTATTAGGGTACAGAGAAAAAAAAAATAGGCACACAGTGGGAAAAAAGCACATAATGTCAACTTTAATCTTGAAATTTCCACTTTAATCACATAGTTTATTTTGTCATTAAAGCAGAACATCATAAACTTTATCTTAAAATCGTTTAATTTACTAGTTTCTCAAATCCCATCATAACTAAAGTAGCATGTTAAATGCTTTGTTTTGTATTTGATCTTCTATGTGCTCTGTGTGTGTGAATCACTACGTGCTTCCGGGCTTTCTCTTCCTTCGACAGGACACAGAATGCATTACATTCATGATATTACAGCTCTCTGAATAATTAAAATACTGAGATGTATACGTGATATCATTTTCATGATGATAGGAGTTAAATCATGTTAGTAAACATGGGAACACGGTGGCGCAGTGATTATTCATGTCTCATGCAAAATGCTTGCTGCACCATAACATTTATGATTGGTTTATTAGTGTAAAAGTGTACTGAAAATTAAAGAAAAATGATTACATTATTAGTTTGTGATCAGTAAGCCCCTCATCATTTTGCAGCTCTAAAAAATAGATGTTTAACTACGAGCCAGCACTCAGTCAGCTTTCTGGGACTCACCATCTAGAGGTCTCTATTTAAACATGTCTAATTTCTTTATTTCAATTTTCGACTGAAGATCTCATCTTTTCTCTACTTCGTTTTAGTAAATGCTGCTCTTATTTTCTTAAACAAATACATACAGTCTTTTTTAATTACAAATTCTTATCAATGCTTTTATCATGTTCCATTTTTTTCTGGTAAGGGCTATAATAGGCAGAGACTGAGCTGATCAAACCATATTTCTCTATTATCATCAACAGTCTGCAGGTACTCCTTAGCTTTCTTGGCAAATGAAGGCAATCCGAGAAATTGTAATCCTTTTGTTGTGTCTTAGTTGCATCGAAGCGGGTTTGTTTTGCACATATCCCATTGAACATGTCTAGGATTATCCCTAGATTTTCAAATGTTTTTTGGTTTCTGTTAATGTGATGGTCTAGAACTTCTGATCTAAAGCCAAGATTGTCAATCTTATCATCTTGTCACAGATTACAAGTTTAGCAGTGATGTAGAGGAATCTCTGTTGAGATGTTTCTTTTAGTTACTATCTAAATCTCTTGACCAAACTTAATGAAATTAAACTACTGCAACAGGTCAATTCTGTAGTTGCTGGACCTGCAAGTGAAATGGACGCCCCATTATTTGCAGCATTTACAGTAAATAGTAACTCAAAATTAATAAGGTGTATTTTTTGGATATCTACATTTCTTAGTTATTTTTTGTAAAAGTAAAAGTAAAAGTGTGTATTATTGGTTTTATTTGAAAAATTGCTTTTAAAGCATCAGTTATCCAAGAGATATATAAAATGTTTTGTCCAAAATGGCTTAGGTGTTTTAAGTGGTTTAAAGTCCAAATTACTACTGCCTGTTCCGTAACAGATTGTTACATAATCAACTGACTATTTAATAAATAGGATAATAGGGTCAGTATTGTCAAATATACAGAGCACAGTGAAAATCGTACTTACTTTCTGGTGCCATGATTAGTGAAATTTCTGTCTTTCTTACATTGAAAAGTATGTCATTAGACCTAAGAGACTTGTTCATAAATATATACTGTAACCCAAATGATAAACATTTTTATCCCAGTTCTAGAGAGAAGACATTTGAAAGCTGACCCATTATATGTGAGCACATTCACTCCAAGGCAGACCAAGTGCCACCACAAACAAAGAGAAGATAAAGAAAATAGTAAGGACTTTGTTAAAAAAAATGAGTTACAATTAATTAAAAATTAATACAAGAGATCAACCCTAAAACAAGTGTATGCATGCTAACTAGAACTGCTGATTAATAACCATTAATGTGTGCGATTAACATGTTACAATTTCTGTGATTACATTTTTTTTAATGTATCCACTAAATGCCTTGATTTAATTTGGTTAATTTAATATAATGAAGCACCACCAAATGAATTCAAGTGTATTAATAGTAGTAGTAGGTCATCATTGCTTGATCGTTTCCTATGTTGTTTCTTGATAATGAACTTCATCCACACACACCAGTAGGGATTCTACCTGTCCCTGATAATACAGGATTGTCCCATATTGGAACATAAAATACAGTATACCATACTGAATCAATAAGAGATGAGGTATGTCTCATATTTTCACACACATCCTTTTATACATACATTAGCTCTTTAATGTTCAAAGAATATCAACATATCAACAGAACAATTAAAATTAAACCAGTTATACAAGCTGTATGAATGAGTTTCATTTTCATGTCAGACTAATGATGCAGATGGACAAGCTCTTACGTGCTGAGAGAGACTGCGTGTCTGCATCGTCCTTGCCATTATGCTGTGTTCACACACTGACATTAAAAAAAAAATTCACATTGCACAGTATAGTGGAAAGTCCAGAAAAAGACACTGCACGCAGTAATGTCTGCTTATCCAAGTTGACTGGCAAACTTTTTTTTGGTCACCCATGAAGGGATATTAAACATGGACCCGCATTGAGCAGCTAGACAGCAGATGTCACAGTGTGGAATTGCTCGATTCCTTATATCCCACTCAGACATAACCCAAAGAAAACATGGTAGGTTGTTGTTAAATTAATTACATATTACCCACTGTAGCCTGCATAACAACCTCCTTTAGCTTATATTATACTGTAACCAATAAAATTATTCAATAATCAGCGCAAATTGATCATGCTAATTTTTCCATCCATTTGTACTGAAGGTTAAGATAGATTAATTTTAGAATTCATAAATGACATATTCTATGTTAAGGTGCAAAATCTAAATAATGACCCTATCGAGGACATATTTATATGTTTTTTTACTCTATCTATTAGATTTAAAAGCCTTATCTATTCTCATTTCCATTTTTTCAGTTTTTTGCATCACTATATTGAATAGTGTATATTTTTAAAATGATTATTCTTTACAAGTTTCTTAAATTTAAGAGAAAAACATTTCTCATTGCAAATATTAGTTAATAATAATTCTTTGCACTTATATAGAGCTTTTCTCACTACTCAAAGCGCTCAGCAATTCCAGGTTAAGGGCCTTGCTCAAGGGCTCTACAGAGCAGAATCCCTTGTGGCATTTACGGGATTCAAACCGGCAACCTTCTGACTGCCAGTGCAGATCCCTAGCCTCGGAGCCACCACTCCACCTTGTTGTATAAATATACGAAAACATATGTTATGCAGACAGGATTTGCAGTACTACATCTCTTGCTGCCATCCCTAGCAGCATACCACTCACATTCTTTTATATTTCTGTAAGTCTGTTAGAATTCAACTATTCACTTATACCCTCAAATCACAAAGGAATTTCTGCTTCAACTAATAAATCACAAAAAGACATGCAGTTTGTATCACACTCCTAAACTTTCTTTGCTTTAATGAGATCTTTAAGTGAGTTTTAAGATTACGAGTATATATTCTAAGGACACTTAATAAAACAATCCGATACGTACATTACGTAGGATTTGTGATGCATAATTCGGTATAGCAACTATCCTTATCCCCTTTTGATTAATTTGCACTTTAATTCTATTGCATTCTTAAATCTTTCAAAAAGATGCTAACAATAATACTGATATCTGGACATTTTATAGATTCTTTTAATAATATGCTTCTTTGCCCATATGTAAATGTAAATTTTCATTTTCAAAAGCCATGAAACTTAAAATATTTTTTGTTTCTTTGACTCGCTACATAAGGATAACATAACCTGTGTGAATATGTCAGACAGGCAATAATAAACTAAAGTAAAAAAAAGAAGATCATAATTGCTTTTTATATTCTGTCTAATGTTGTGAAGAACTGTATCCAAGTACTTTTATTACTACCCCAAAGGAATACTTAGAAAAGACAAATATCACTTTCTGTTTATATGAAGACTATCTAATTAAATCTACATAGTCATTCTCAGACAGTACTAGGAATATTTTTCATAGCACTTCCAAGAAGCTTTGGCTTGCTCACAAGTTATCAATAATCCATTAAACTGCATAAACAGTGTTGGACTGAAGTGTTTTGACCTTTTTGTAGTTGTTGTATGTATGTATATATATATATATATATATATATATATATATATATATATAAGAAAAAATGAGTGTGTGTATGCATATGTATAAGCAAATGTAAGTCCAGGAGCAAGTATTTCAGCTAATGTCTCCCTTAAGTAGGCAGTCATTTTTTGTTAGCTAGGTATAAACCATAGATGTCTATGAAGTGAAAAATCTGGATAACATTATATGTCTAATGGTTATTTAATAACCACTGAGTCATGATTTTCCTTGAACTTTGCTCCTAAATGCATTTTATCAAGACACGGTTTTCAAGTGTTACTTCAGTACAGCAAACAGAACTTTTTTATGTCATATTTTTGTTATGGTTTACAACAGAGGGTTGTTATTACCTCATGCTCTACACAAAGATTTTCCACTCTCTTATTAAAACAATTGTTTATGTTCTCAGATCTTGTTTAACAACTTTCTTTCATCAGTTGCATTATATAAAAACATAAGGAAGTTTAAGGAGACACCAAATATTTTACTTATAAAGACTTAAAACATATTTAAAATCAAACATTGTTCAATTGGCACAGTCTAGTTCTTATCAGTGGTTGTGTTAGAATTCCGGGATCACTAGTGGATAAATACATTGCTACAATGCACATTACATCTTTTTGGATTATAATATTATTTATCTAACAATCCCTAAAAATAATATATAACAATACACAGAGACCTGGATTGTGGGCAGTTGTTGGTTTTTCACTGAATTTTATGACTCTATTGGAGTAAATGTTCAAACAAGTATACAAATGGGAATAGAGTATTAACTTCTCAATGACTTTTCATTCAAGCATTTTGGATTCTTTCATCAGCATCCACACATCTGGACTTGGGTAACTTGTAGGGGAGTTCCTTAACCACCACTCCTGGGTCCATCCAGATGTGTCATGATATCAGAAATTTTTTTACCATTTCAGCAGCTGTTGTTTTTGTGACCCTGTTAACACTTCCCTTATAATTAGTGGAATTATCCAGGAGTTCTCCACTCATTCCAGTAAGTTTTCCTGTTGTGTATCTCATGCAAATCCAGCATCAGAGAATGTTTATGTGGTATATTTGCTCCTTTCCTTTACTTTTATCAGAACCGAGAGAAACAAAATATCCTGGACCTTCCTCTCTTTAACTTAATAGTACCTTTAACAGCATGCAAATCGTTTTAATTGGGAGACTAGTAGTAGAAGAAGCATTACTTGGACTCTATACTAAATTTGCATATTGTTGTGATGCAGTTGTACATTCATGGCTGCTTTGAAAGAACAGTTTCAGAATATCCTTTAATTAGGGGTCTAATATCAAATATTGTATGCAGCTTGAGCATGTAGTTGATGACTCTTGGCTGTGAGCCAAGTTGTTCTTTGAAGATCTCCCATGCAGTATATAAATGTTCTCTGGGTTGCTTTCCAAACTACTCAAAATTAAATGGAGAAAAGACAGCTGATGTTTCAAGCACTTTCTAGAAGGCAAAAAGAAAAAGCATAATAACTAGTCCCAATCCTTCTTGTCTGTTTGCACCTCCTTCAACAACTCTTTTAAAGTTTTATTATGACCTTCTACCAATACATTTTTCTGTGGATGGTAAACAGATGTGCAAGGACTTTATTATTAATATTTGACTAAGACTGTTAAATAGTGATGACATGAAAAGAGAAAAGCCTTTTAGTACCATATAACATGGTCAGTGACTACAAGCATTCATTGATATCCCTTCAGGTCTGGTCAGGTTGGGGAGCATGCACTGCTACGAGATTCAGTGAGCAACCGGTCATTCGACACAAAGTCAGACCAGCTGTACCCAAGGATTCCCCCAAGAGACACAGTACTGAAAGAGTCCAGTTCTCATCTCAGGTCATTGGATTGCATCCATGTCACACAACCATATAGCAAGACAGGAAAAACCAGGACACTAAAAACTTGGACCTTTTTCCTTTGGCATTGATATTGGGAGCACCACACACCCCTTTCCAGTGACCTCATGACCCCCCATGCTCTCCCAATCCTTCAACTGACATCATAGGAAGACTCACCAGAGACATGAGTGTCACTGCCGAGGTAAGTAAACTTCTTGACAATGTTTACTCTCTCCCCACATACAGAAACACTGCTGATGGCAATGCCCAAGAGGTCATTTTATCCAGGACACTTGCAAGCCCAGACACTCAGACCCCTCGCTCAGTCTCTCGAGAGCCCCAATCAGAGCCTCCATTGACTCCACAAAGATCAAAGCATCATCAGCAATGTCAAGATCAGTGAATCTTTCTTCACCAACAGATGTCCCATAGCTGCTGGACCTCATAACCTTGTCCAACATCCAGTCCATGCAAGCATTGAACAGAGAATGAGAAATAGCACATCCCTAACAAACCCTAGAATCAACTAGTAAAAACACAAAGGTTCTGCCTCCACTCTGCACAGCACTCACAGTACCAGTATACAGGCCGGCCATGATATCCAGCAACCTTGAGGGGATCCCATGAAGTCTCAGGATGTCCCATAGAGCGGCTCAATCAACTGCGCTGAATGCTTTATGAAAATCGAAAAAGGCTGCAAAGAAACTCTGCCGATATTTGTGTTTGCACTCCATGAGAACCCTTAGTGCTAGGACGCTGTCAATGGAAGACTTCTTAAGTATAAAGCCAGACTACTCTGGATGCTGGTGGGTGAGCAAGTTAACACAGATCCTATTGAGGGTGAACCTAGCAAGGACCTTACCCGGCACCGACAGCAGTAGTTGCCCCTGTAGTTGCCGTAATCCAGGCGATCACCCTTTCCAGATCCGCCTTTAGCAAACAGACAAATGTAGCATGACTAACCCTCGTATTCTTCATGAGTACACTCATGGTGTGAGGCAGAGCATTGCTCCACTTCAGTCTTTATTCCAAACAAATAGAACATTCTCAGGGTGTTTTCTAAAAGGAAGGTTTTAGGCAGGTATAGGAGTCCATTCCTTACCATTTCCTCTGTGTTACCCTATACAAAATCATGTTTATAATTTCTATATACCAGCACGTTGTAATACAGTCCCAATCTGTACTACTCCTTCTATAGTGAGACATCTTTCCTTGTATTTATTTCTGGGTGTCATCATTTTGCTGATCAGTTTGAAAGCTGTGTGCAGTGAGGCTGCCAGCAGTGGTGTAGTAAACATGTGGAGTGGGTGAAAAATTCCACAGACCCCGGAAGCTCTCAGTGCCTTCCTTTTTTTTCAAAAATTCCCATAGATTCATGTTTACTAATCCATGCAGTAATCATGTTTGATCAAGATTGCAATTTAAAAGTGTATGGTTTCAAACTATTAGATCAATAACACCTCCTGCTACAAGTTCTAATAGCAGCTTTTATTGCTGATATGATTTGAAACTGTATGCATTTAAATCACTGTTTGCAATCCTCTTCTTGAAATGATGGAAGCGATGAAAGCAGAAGAAGCAACTGCGCAGCGAGCCAAGCAAGAAGTTTGTGTGTATATTTTGCTTATAATAATTGAAACTATATATGCGAGGTACAATAAATACTGTCTGCGTTTTTGTACCAGTCAGCTCTGTATTGAGCAGTGTTGGGGTTTACTTTTCAAAGTAAAGAGTAACATAATGCAATACTTATTTTACTGAAGTAAAAATACCTGGATTACTGCATTACATTTTTTTCACATGTTAAAGAGAACTTGATATGCCCTCTGACATTTGTTTAAAATAAGGCAGGTGCAAAGGTTGATTGACACGCAGGTTCTGTAAATGGCAACTGAAAAAGATAAATTAAGTTTTTTTATTTTGGATGTTTTTTTATAAAAAGAACATTTTCTGCATATACATTTTTGGTTTTGTCTATTATATTGAAAGTGGCAGTTTGATAATCGTACAACATTGTTTTCAAACCAAGGGCAGAATTTTAAGGTGGTTGGGGATCCTTACCTCAACCAATGAATGCGCTAGTCAGTGGTTTCCAGACACTGGTCTGTGAAGGGTTTTCTACTGGTCTGCAAGAAATGGAGGGATCTACTATTTTATTATGGTCTTTATGTTCTCAAACTACACTTTTAAATTATATGCAGCACACTTTCATGTTAAATTGTTCAGAGATTGTAATACGGAGGGCTGCTTTAAAGCCCCATCTCACATGCACAATCATTACGATTGACTTATTTCATATTGTAGCACTGTGCCTTTGCAGTGCTCACTGACCCCGGGTACGGATGGATTAATTGATTTTTTCCATCACTGTTCTTGGTAGCTTTGTTTGCTGTTACTACACTAGTTGGAATTTTTATGCTAGTTTGACAGGCTTGCCTTTTCTGTCAGCTCTTCTACAGCCTTCAATGAAGCTACTTATTTTGCCTGATGGAATGCCAGCTCCTACTATGGGCGACTCATCCTTTGGCAATGTAAAAAAACAAAAAAATATTTTTCCTTCCTTCAGCATATGAAGACACAGATTTTTTTGTGACACACATCAAAATATTGGCACGAGCCTGCTTTGTGCTTAGGATTTAATAACAAATGCTGGCCATTAAAATGTGCAGTTTTTTCATACAAAAGAAGAAAAAGTAGAGCATGGGTAATTCATCTAAGTTACTTTTAAAAATAACATTCCTCAACACTGGTGTTAAGTATATACTATTTTGTGTTTTAATTGAAGTGAATTATTCACTGATTTTGTAATGGCTTGTCAGTAGTGCAGTAAGCATAATGTACTCAGTACATACTGAGACAAAATTATGATTAACGGTGGTTTTCTAGTTTATTTGAGTGAAATTGCAGCAACATTTGTATAAATTATGATCATAGCATGTAAAATACTGAAAATTATAAATTTAGCTGATATAATACAATTGAAAGTATGCATTCTGTCATAAATTTTATCATACACATTTATGAAAATAGCATATAAAACAGTAAAGCATCCACTTCTCCGGCAACTCACTAAAAAATGCATGCAGGCAGTAGTTTTCGATTACTTTGTATTAAATATCCATTAATTCAATAAATTAGTAACCAACAAATATTTTACCCATGCAGTATTTGACCTATTCATGTTTCTGAAGTAATGTATTTACAGTGTCATCCTCTTACATAAAAATTTAATATTTGATGTACAAAAACTCATTTCAAATAAACTCTATATTAAATATGAATATTATATTAATGATATTAATATTTATTAAATATACCTACATTTGATTAAACTTTTTTCCTTGAAGTGTTTAAATGTCGATTCCTTAATATTATATGGGAGGTCCCCTCAATGTTTTTTTTCTCACAGGCCCCCAATGTATTAGCTATGCCACCACTGCCACTCAGTAATTGTCAGACGGAGATGGTGGGATTGCACTTATGTTAACTCTCTGTGAATGTCTTACTTTCTGTGTTGACAGAGAACCACCAATGAAACCCTTCTGTTCTTCACAAATTCAATTATGTCATCCCATTCCCAGTGTAAGAAAGACAGGATGGAGGGAAAGCATCTAGTTGATATGGACATGAATCCAATTATGTCCCAGGATCACAGCATACAGCAGCTTTTGCACACATTCCCAGCACCATATTGTCAGGCCTTGAACTTCTGAAGCTTTTTTCCAGGACTGACTTTAAAAGGAGATGTAAGATTTAGATTTTCTAATAAGTTAATCAAATTATTTATTTACAAGATTTGGAAGATAGTGGTTACTGTAACTGTTTCAAAACTTTTGTTTTGCTTGAAATTTGGAAAAGACTTGGAATCCTGTAATCAAAGGCTTGTTTTATTGAAATGTTTTTTTCTAGACTCACATTGAGATGTGTTATTTTGTACAGAAACTGCATGTTCATACACTTCCCATTTTTTTGGATGTGGAACACTTAGTATGTACTTCAGCCAAATATGTTTTTTTTTAAAGAAAAATAAAAAAGTACATGAACAGCAGTACATGAGAGTAAGAAATTTGAAAAAAACAAACAAAAAAGAGTTATGAATAGGTATTTTTAAGTATTTCTGAAACCTAAATTTAATAAACTAACAGTATGTGTGTCCTCTTGACTTAGGGACAGTCATTATTATGTATACTAAAATAATTTTGATCAATTATTAGAACAATTGCAGAACAATCCTCTAATAGTTGTGGCAGTAAAGGTTAGCTCCATGCTCCCATTTGCCTTTCGGGAGCCTCTTTCTTCTGGATCGTAAAACCCGTAACAGAGATGAGCCGGGCAGATGAGGACACCTACTTTCCAGACATGGGGTGCAAAAGTGAATAGTGCTTTTATTAAAAACAGTCAAAACAAGTGATCCAAAAACAGTGCAGTGCATCTTCATAAATAAAAAATATTTTAAAAAGTGAACTGTGGAATTTAAAATCCAGAATAAATAATTCTATAAAATCGAGGTTAAAACACAACAGGAATCTTCACTAAAAATGTCAGTCCCCGGTGCTTCCCTTTAAAACTGATGTTCGTCTATTTACCCTCACTGTAGAGGAGACGCCTTACTGACAGGCACAGCCAACCTTCTCTCCTAGGTCCAGGTCCCTACTGTTCTATGGCTTCCAGTAGGGCACTGTGCCAAACCTCATCTCTCTTAGGCTCAGGTCTGTGGCCCCAGCATGGTGCTGCACCGAGCATCCCCAGCTCCCACTGCCTTTCGCGGCAGGGTCACTTAAAATAAACAGGTCACTCCAGCTCCCTGAACTGCTTAGCTGGATTGAACCTCTTCAGCCCCTGACCATCAGCCGTATGCTCTCCCAAGGGGCTCTCCTCCTGCCTTCTACATCTCACACCGGCTCTCCCCCATTCCTGTCTTCTTCTCTCTCTTTCCCTTTTAACCTCTGCTCTTTCTTTTTCTGCTGATCTTTCATCTGTCTTCCCTCTCTGTCATGCAGTGTCCCCACATATTCACTGCCTAGTTGGGCACTTCCGCTGCAGCACCATTGAAACGCCTGACTGATCTGCCTACTTCTGCACATGTACAATTAACATGCACAAACACACTTGCACACACCCGTGCCCCATTAGAGCCTGCATTTTTTATAGCAGAATTGTTTAATTCAAATTTGCCTGATGCCACAGACCATGTATCATAATGATACACTGATAGGCACTATACATGAATAATCTATTACAAATGACCAAGAGATTATTGTTGCTATAGGCACTACCATGAATTGTTAAAAAAACTGCTTAAAAAGAGTTTTAAGGGATCTTGTCACACACATATGCTTTACCAATTAATTCCACTGATGTGTACATATCTTTGGACATAACCTAATGAAAGTTTATGTGTTTTATAGAAGAGTGACAACAATAAACACCTTCAGTCAGAGGATGTCAATTATTTTCAGCTAATACCATTTTTCATGTAGATCTATTTAGAAATACAGTATATATATACAGTATATATATATATATATATATATATATATATATATATATATATATATATAGCAGAATACCCGCATTTCAGCAGGAGAAGTAGTGTGTTAAAGAAGGTATTAAAAAGAAAAGGAAAAATTTTAAAAATAAGCAACATGATTGTTAATGTAATTGTTTTGTCATTGATATGAGTGTTGTTCTCATATCTATATATATATATATATATATATATATATATATCTATATCTATACATATATATATACACATACATATCTTCATATCTATATACATATATACATATCTATGTACATATCTACATATACACATATATATATATACATACCTATCTACATCATATATACACACATACATACATACACACATACAAATTATATATATGTGTGTGTATGTATGTATGTATGTATGTATGTATGTGTGTGTGTGTGTGTGTGTGTGTGTGTGTGTGTGTGTATATATATATAATGTAGATAGGTGGGTGTGTGTGTATATATATATATATATATATATATATACACATACATACACACATATACACAGGTATATATATATGTATATATATATGTATGTGTCTATATGTGTGTGTATAGCTTTGGTCACTGAGTGCAAGGGAAAAATAATAAAATTAAGTCTATAAGTTATTAAACAGTAAAACATTAACGTTTTAAGAAGTACAGGTACATTGAGCACTACTGGAGTGGTTGCGGGTAAACTACATTTTAAAGACGGTGTAACACAACAGGTAAGTAGTACTAACAGCAGCTAAAATGTATATGGATCATCTCTCGGTAGTAGATCCCTTTTGAAAGGCGCTACACGACGGCTGTGGTATAGAAATTACATTTTCTATGTGAACGCTCAAATTTCTGCCTCTGGTAATGTGCCTTACCGGCATTAGCAGCAATTAAAGAAAATTAGTTTTGTGTCCTCTGCAGTGTTAAGAGAGAAAGGCTTTGGTTTGGGATAAAAGGAAAAAAGGTGTAAAGAAAGGAAACTTGCCTTTTTCTTTTATATAGTGTAGAGAGATGTCTTCGCTGACGATATGATCGCCTTTTGGGTCTTGTTGTAGACTGGTGAGACGTCCCTGCCATTAATCGGCTGTGATGGCACTGTCAGTCCTCCACTCGTGTGCGTGTCTTCATAATCCGAGCTGACGACCTCATAATCGTATACGCAAAAAGAAAGTGCGAATCGCCTTAATATTACTTTGCCGCGGTGTAGAAAAGGGGTCCCGTGTTTGCACTTGTCTGGGCTATAGCTCAGGGGGAGGATGAAAAAAATCAAAAGTGCTCACTTTGAATTAAGGCAGAAGCGCAGTCAGCGTCTCAAAGGCCGGCACAGCAATGCGTGCGCGCCGGCTGCTCGACTTTTGCTGGGCAGGAGACCCCAGTTTTTGCAGACACGTTCACGATACCAAAGTCTCAGTGCTCTTTGGAGGTCATTCATATATATCAAAATACCCGCGCCTCGCAGCGGAGAAGTAGTGTTTTAAAGAAGTAATGAAAAAGAAAAGGAAACATTTTAATAATAACGTAACATGATTGACATTGTCATGAGTGTTGCTGTCAAATATATGCCTGCCTAAATAAGTCACCCTCGCTTCGCTATTACTTTTTTACAGTTCATTTAATCATGGCTAGTGGCGGAAAAATTATTAAATGGAAGGAGGATTACACTGAGTATGGCTTTACCAAAACAATTATTGATGGCGAATCGATTATTCATAAAGCTTGAATTGGTGATCTGTTTTTCTGTGTTAACCTCATATTTTTTCATACTTCTTCTCAAACTAAGGTGGTGCGAGGGTAAAATGAATCGGGATGCGCTGATCAAAGTAATCGGTGTACCAGGAAATCATGCATTGACAAAAGTTCCCCTTTGCTTGTAATGCAAAGTGTGATTAAATGCATTATTTTTTAACGCGTTATGGAGCACATGCATCGAAGCTTCTCAGCTGTGCTTGTGCTAAGAAAAGGAAAGATTTTAAAAATAACGTAACACGATTGTCAATGTAACCTTTTGTAAGTAGTGCCTGGAGGATTCAGTGTGGAGAAACTCTAGAGACAGCGTGTGTATTAACTTGTGGATTTTTCTGGGAGTATTTGGTGGCAGTGTGACGAAGTTGCTTCGAAAGGCGGTGTTAGCCGCGGAGCTCAGCTCACAACGAAATGAGGTCAATGGGAGGGGAGATGATGACGTGACTCCCCAACCCACCTTAACTGTCAATCCCCCACAAACACAGTCTCTCGGAATTTGCATAAGCACACCCCTTCACCTGCAATTTTAACTTAGTTACAAAGTGATCAAAACTCTTGTTTATATCCTGCGTGCTCTCATTAAACTTGTATCCTGCATTACCCGTGGGCATGAGAAACGCCAGCGGCAGCCTGTCTATGAACTTAATTTAAAGTTTAGGTTTACACCTTGCTTTCTTTCCGAAGTAGCAGCAGTCATGAATATGGTAGTATATGTCACTCGCTCGCTTCTTATTGTTTCGCTTCTCAATTATATAATGCATGTTTTCTTCAGGGCTTTTTGGAGGTCTTCATGGTTTTCTACGCACTGCGTTGACAGTCAGTTCACGTGATTATGTGGAAGGCGTGATGATGTCACACGAAACTCCGCCCCCCACGGCTTTCGAGCTCAACTCCATTACAGTAAATGGAGAAAAATACCTTCCAGTTATGACCATTACGCGTAGAATTTCGAAATGAAAACTGCCCAACTTTTGTAAGTAAGCTGTAAGGAATGAGCCAGCCAAATTTCAGCCTTCTACCTACACAGGAAGTTGGAGAATTAGTGATGAGTCAGTCAGTGAGTGAGTGAGTGAGTGAGTGAGTGAGTCAGTGAGGGCTTTGCCTTTTATATAGTATATATATATATATATATATATATATATATATATATATATATATATATATATATATATATATATATATACATAAACTGTTCAAAAAATTAAAGGAACACTTTGAAAACACATCAGATCTCAATGGGAAAAGAAATCCTCCTGGATATCTATACTGATATAGACTGGGTAATGTGTTAGGAACGAAAGGATGCCACATCGTTTGATGGAAATTAAAATGATCAACCTACAGAGCCCTGAATTCAAAAACGCCCCAAAAATCAGAGTGAAAAAATTATGTGGCAGGCTAGTTCATTTTGCCAAAATTTAATTGCAGCAACTCAAAATTGTACGCAGCACTTTGTATGGCCCCTGTGTTCTTGTATACATGCCTGACAACATCGGTGCATGCTTCTAATGAGATGACAGATGGTGTTGTGGGGATCTCCTCCCAGATCTGGACCAGGGCATCACTGAGCTCCTGGACAGTCTGAGGTGCAACCTGGTGGCATTGGATGGACCAAAACATAATGTCCCAGAGGTGTTCTATTGGATTTAGGTCAGGAAAGTGTGGTGGCCAGTCAATGGTATCAATTCCTTCATCCTCCAGGAACTGCCTGCATACTCTCACCACATGAGGCCAGGAATTGTCGTGTACCAGGAGCCACTGTACCAGCATAGGGACTGACAATGGGTCCAAGGATTTCATCCTGATACCTAATGGCAGCCAAGGTGCCTTTGTCAAGCCTGTAGCGGTCTGTGTGACCCTCCATGGATATGCCTCGCCAGACAATCATTAACCCACCACCAAACTGCTCATGCTGAATGATGTTACAGGCAGCATAATGTTCTCCATGGCTTCTCCGGACCCCTTCACTTCTGTCACGTGCTCAGGGTGAACCTGCTCTCATCTGTAAAAAGCACAGGGCACCAGTGGTGCATCTGCCAATTCTGGTATTCTATGGCGAATGCCAATCGAGCTGCATGCTGCTGGGCAGTGAGCTCAGGGCCCATTAGAGGACATGGGGCCCTTGGGTCACCCTCATGAAGTCTTTCTGGTTGTTTGGTCAGAGACATTCACACCAGTGGCCTGCTGGAGGTCATTTTGTAGGGCTCTGGCAGTGCTCATCCTGTTCCTCCTTGCCCAAAGGAGCAGATACTGGTCCTGCTGATGGGTTATGGACCTTCTATGGCCCTCTCCAGCTCTCCTAGAGTAACTGCTTGTCTCCTATAATCTCCTCCATACCCTTGAGACTGTGCAGGGAGACACAGCAAACCTTCTGGCAATGACACGTATTGATGTGCCATTCTGGAGAAGATGGACTACCTGTGCAACCTCTGTAGGGTCCAGGTATCGCCTCATGCTACCAGTAGTGACACTGACTGTAGCCAAATGCAAAACTAGTGAAGAAACAGTCAGAAAAGATGAGGAGGGAAAATGTCAGTGGCCTCCACCTGTTAAACCATTCCTGTTTTGGGGGTCATCTCATTGTTGCCCCTCTAGTGCATCTGTTGTTAATTTCATTAACACCACAGCAGCTGAAACTGATTAACAACCCCCTCTGCTACTTAACTGACCAGATTAATATCCCATAAGTTTCATTGACTTTATGCTATACTCTGATTAAAAAGTATTCCTTTAATTCTTTTGAGCAGTATATATATATATATATTGTAACAGAGATAGGAGGAGACAGCAAAAAGGTTTGGGGTTTTCCAGCCCCGTATATTGTTTACAATCCACAATAAAGAAAATTGGTCAAATTTTATAAACAAAAACTGTTCATAAGCGCGACGCCGAAACATGGCGTCAGCGGCCATTTTATGGAGGAGGAGCCGGAAGTGGAGGAATGCTGGGAAGGAACCATGAGGAAGGATGGGATTGATGACGTCAGGAAAGATGGCGGAGGAAGGGCGGGTTTTTTCCTGAAAGGAAGCATAGGGAGAAAGTTAGTACCCCGCCATTCCCTGTCGGCGAATGTTTTCCCAGGTGTGTCAAGATCCTTCCGCGGACTCCCACTCGCACGTGCGTGACAATATATATATATAGTCACAATAACGACCATCAAACATTGAGAAGGTTTGGGGCAGCCACCTGTATAATTGTTCCCGGCTGCAAAATTGATTTAAATAACAAAACATGTTCATCCAACTGAGTCCAAAACAGAACTGATCTTCTAGAGATAAGAAGGCGGCTTTAAAGGACAGCAAAGGAAGTGATGTCATCAATGCCGGAACTGGAAGTGACGTCAGTGACTGCCCCAGAGCCGGGCAGGATTTCCCTAAAATGGTCTGCAAAAGATCGAGAGGGAAAATTAGTGCACTTCGCCACCCCCTGGTCTGGCATGGAATCACAAGTATTCAAGCCCTTTAGTTGTCTCCTAAACACATGTGTGTGACAGGAACCCCCCCAGCCCAGACCCATCGAGTCGGGCGTTCTGCACTGAGAGGTCATGAACACGGGAGAGAGCATCGGCGTTGGCGTGGAGAGAACCCTTCCGATGAATGAGCGAGAACTTATAAGGCTGTAAATCAAGGAACCACCACGTGACTCATGGGTTAGACTCCTTATGCAGGGCCATCCACTGTAAAGGTGCATGGTCCGTGACAAGTGTAAACTCCCAACCCAAGAGGTGGTATCTCAACTGTGTAATCGCCCACTTAATCGCAAGAGCCTCCCTCTCCACCGCCGCATACTTGGTCTCCCGATCCAGCAGTTTCCAGCTCAGGAACATGACGGGGTGTTAAGCACCATTGACACTTTGGCTCAGCACGGCTCCTAAGCCTGTGTCCGAAGCGTCTGTCTGGAGGATAAAAGGCAGTGAAAAGTCAGGTGCATTTAAAACAAGTGCCGACGTCAGGGCCTTTTTTAAGTCACCGAAGGCTGCCTCAGTCATCTCATTCCATACCACAATGTTAGGAGCCCTCTTCTTTGTTAAATTAGTCAAGGGCACGGCTCTCTCCAAAAAGCGTGGTACAAACCGGCGGTAGTACCCTGCCAAGCCAAAAATGCCTGGACCTGCCACTTGGTTCGTGGATGGGGCCATGTTCAAATGGCTTTTATTTTACAGCACTGCGGTGTGACAGTACCACGACCCACCAGGTAGCCCAAATATTTGGCTTCTTTCAATCCAAAGAAACATTTTTTAGGATTGATTTGCAGACCGGCTTCACCCAGCGTCCGTAATACCGCTCGGACATGCTGTAGGTGTTTCTTCCAGGTGCTGGAATAGATGATGACGTCATCTAGGTGGGCAGCACTATACTTATTATGGGAACGGAGCACTTTGTCCACCAGACACTGGAAAGTTGCAGGAGCCCCATGTAACCCAAATGGAAGGACATAATACTGCCAGTGCCCACTAGGGGTGCTAAACCCGGTTTAACAGAATCCGTTAAAGGAACCTGCCAGTACCCTTTAGTCATGTCAAGTGTGGTCAGATATTCAGCTTGTCCAAGCCTCTCAAGGAGGTCATCCACTGAAGGCATTGGATAAGCATCAAATTGTGAGACCTGATTAAGCCGACGGAAGTCATTGCAAAACCTCCAACTCCCGTCAGGCTTAGAAACCAAGACAATTGGGCTGGACCAGGGACTATGACTCTCCTCTATAATTCTTTTTTTTTTTTTATTTATTTATTTATTTATTTATTTATTTATTTATTAATTTTATTACAATCAATACATAGCAATCAAGTTTTACAAAAAAAAAAGAATTATGCTAAGAACAGATCGATCCCCACCCTTGAGAGAGAGAGCAAGCCAAACGGTGTAAAATTTAAGGCTTTTAAAAATACCTAAATCAACAAATTCTCTGTGCTTTATAAAATCATTTCAAAATATTACTGATTAGATCCTGCCATGTTTTGAAAAAGTCTGCACAGATCCTCTAACTGAGTATTTGATTTTTTCCAATTTTAAATAATATAACACATCAGTTTCCCACTGACTTAAAAGAGGAGAGTTTGGGTTCTTCCAGTTTATCAGAATAAGTCTGCGTGGCAACAGTGTAGTGAATGCAATCACAGTTTGTTTGTCTTTCTCCACTTTAAGACCCTCTGGAAGAACCCCAAACACAGCTGTTAATGGGTTAGGAGGGATTGTGAGTCCAAGACTGTCTGAGAGGTAATTAAAAATTTTTGTCCAGAATAATGTTAATTTGGAGCAGGCCCAGAACATGTGACCTAGTGAGGCTGGGGCTTGGTTGCAACGCTCGCAGGTTGGATCATGGCCTGGAAACATTTTGAGAGTTTTAGTCGAGACAGATGTGCTCGATATATAATTTTGAGTTGTATAATTGTATGCTTTGCATATGGAGCTTGAGTGAATTCTCTGCATTGCTACTTTCCACTCCTTTTCTGATATATTAATTGAGAGGTCATTTTCCCAGTGTCCTCTTGGATCTTTGAAAGGAAGGGATTGTAAAAGGATTTTATATATTGTAGAGATGGAGTCTAACTCCTTGAAATTGAGCAATAATTTTTCCAGCGTGGATGAGGGTGCAAGATGAGGAAAATCTGGAAGGTTCTGTTTAACAAAGTTCCTGATTTGAAGATAGTGAAAGAAATTTGTAGCTGGAATGTTAAATTTGGAACGTAATTGTTCATAGGATGCAAAGACGTTGTCTATATAAAGATCTCTAAGCAAGTTAATTCCAAACTTTTTCCAGATATTAAAACTGCATATGTTTGTGAGGGTTGAAAGAGGTGGTTCTTTTGCAGGTGCCACAGAAAGAAGCTTCTCCGCCTTAAAATGCTTTCTACATTGGTTCCAGATTCTAAGTGAGTGGAGCACAATTGGGTTATTAGTGTATTGCCGATAACGTGTGTTTATTGGAGCACAAAGCAAGGAATACAAAGAAGTACTGCAGGATTTTACTTCTATTGCGGTCCATGCCTGTGTATGTTCTTCTATTTGTGTCCAGGTTCTTATCGACTGTATATTTGCCGCCCAGTAATAAAACTGGAAGTTAGGTAGAGCCATGCCGCTTCTGCCTTTTGTCTTTGTAGGGTCGCTCTTTTGATGCGTGGATGTTTAGAATTCCAAATAAATGAGGTTATTGTTGAATCTAATTGCTTAAAGAACGATTTATTAATGTATATTGGTATGTTTTGAAATAAAAAAAGGAGCTTAGGAAGAATATTCATCTTAACAGTGTTAATTCTTCCAGCTAGTGTGAGATGAAGGGTTGACCATCTATGCAAGTCTTGTTTAATTTTTTCCATGCAGACGACGTAAATTTTGTTGATATAGAGCTTTATGTTTACTTGTGATGTTTACCCCTAGGTATTTAAACTGTTCTGCAATGATAAAAGGTAGGGTGTCTAATCTAATATTATATGCTTGAGAATTCACCGGAAAGAGTACACTTTTATTCAGATTAATTCTGAGACCAGAGAGCTTTTGAAATTCTGTGAGTGCTGCTAAGACTGCAGGCACAGAATTTTCTGGGTCCGATATATACAGTACCACGTCATCTGCATATAATGAGATTTTCTGTTCCAGTCCTTCTCTGCTAATCCCCTTTATCTGATCAGTATTTCGACAATGTATTGCCAGTGGTTCAATGGCAATTGCAAACAGCAGTGGTGACAAAGGGCATCCTTGTCTTGTGCCACGTTCTAGTTAAAAGTAGTCTGAGCAAATGTTATTGATGCAAACTGAAGCTTCTGGGTTAGTATACAGTAATTTAATCCATGCACAAATGTTCGGGCCAAACCCAAACTTCTCCAAAATAGTAAAAAGGTATTTCCATTCAATCATGTCGAATGCTTTTTCTGCATCCAATGATAATAATATTTCTGGGGTGTTTGATTTAGTTGGTGAGTTTTTCATCTACCACCTCTGGGATGGACGAGATAACTGTTTCGAGCTCTCGCTTCTGTCGGGTATTCAGATTAGACCCGAAGTTAAGGGTGTTAACCTGAGCAAAGAAGGAGCGGGGCTGGCCGGCGGTGGGATCAGGGTCCCTTTCCTTCCACGGTTTCAGCAGATTCACGTGATATATCCGCTCACTCGGTCTACAATTGGGCTGTTTCACCAAATAGTCGACGAGTCCCTTTCTCTCCTTAACTTTGTATGGTCCTTGCCAGTGGGCAAGTAGTTTAGAGTGGGAGGTGGGAACCAACACCATGACCCAATCCCCCGGTTGAAACTCCCGAAGTGTCGTGCCACGGTCATAATAGTGGGCCTGTGCTGCTTGCACCTCCTCCATGTGACTTTTTAATATGGGCTGAATTTTTTCAAATCTATCGCGTAACTGCATGATATATTCCAAAATATTAGTCGAGGGAAGAGCCTCTCCTTCCCAACCTTCTTTTAAAATGTCCAATATGCCCCGGGTTGTCATCTGTATAATAATTCAAAGGGTGAGAACCCCGTTGAGGCTTGAGGGACTTCCCTGTAGGCAAAGAGTACAAGGGGGAGGAGCTGATCCCAATTCCTCCCATCCTCACTGACCACCTTGCGAAGCATCTGTTTGAGAGTCTGATTAAATCTCTCTACTAAACCGTCGGTTTGAGGATGATACACCGTGGTCTTCAAGTGCTTTATTTTAAGTAAATTGGCCATTTCTCTGAACGTTTCCGAGGTAAACGGCGTTCCTTGGTCCATAAGGACTTCTTTAGGAACCCCAACTCGCGCTAAGACTCCCATAAGTTCCCGTATGATTGCTTTAGAATTAGCTAAGCGCAACGGAACAGCTTCAGGATATTGGGTTGCATAATCCACGAGGACTAATATATATTTATGACTTCGGGCCAAGGGTTCCAGGGGTCCCACTATGTCGACCCCTATCCTTTCTAATGGGACATCAATTAAGGGAAGGAGAACAAGAGGCACAGTCCCTCCTAGGAATTTGCTGCAGCTGACATTCCAGACATGAAATACAGAAGCGGCGAACCTCCTTGTTAATTCCTGGCCAATAGAAACGGAGCTTAATACGCTCAAGTGTTTTTTCGGTGCCCAGGTGGCCACCTAGGAGGTGGGCATGCCCTAACTCACAAACTTGCCTCCGTAAAGTTTAGCAACAGCTTCCGCACTCCCGCCTCATGTTCACTAACCCGATATAATAAATCATTTTTTATAACAAAGTGGGGTCCTTGTGGCATGGGCTGATTGGAGCGTTGGCCGTTGACTAGGACAACTGCATTCTTTACAAATTTAAGGGAATCATCATTCCATTGTTCCCTTTTAAATGAGGCCGGTGTTTGTTTAAATTGGAAGCTCAAATCTGAGAGAGGGTCTGGTCTGACCTCAAGGGGCAGATAGTCCTCCCGTTCTCGAGAGGCGCGGACAGATGACGTAGTGATCCGCGACGGTCCAGGAAGTTCCCCATCTTCCTCTTGACCTCCCATATCTCTCCCCACCGGCTGAGTACATGGTGTAGAGACAACTTGAGATGGCGGATTCCCATCTGTAACTAGGCCCGATTTCAAATTAGGAGAGATCAGTACTTCACTGCTTTTAATTTCAGACTAGTCTCGCCCGAGAATCACAACACACGGTGGATTTGGGAGGACTGCTACAATGATTCTTTTAAGTGATCCTCCGTGGTTGATGAAACATCGGGTGGTTTTATAGGAGCGGGTATCTCTGTGCACACAGGTAATTCTGATCTTTGTTTTTAACCCCTGTCGCGGTAGTACGTATCAACGATCAACAATAGAACTGTTACTGCCGGAATCAAATAGAGCTTTTACCTTGAAACCGTTTACTATTACCTCTCCTGTATGAGCCAGTAACAAGGGGTTTGAGAGTGCACACAATCTACCCCTCTCTCTCCGTTTACATTCCGCCTCGCTCCCAAGCGAGGGCTGCGCCCACGGAATCGGGTTCTTCGGTGCAAACTCCGGTTTATGCCAAGAAGGCAGATTAAGAAGAACATAATCTCTACGGCGTCCGCTTAAGGACCATTCTGCTCTCCCAAATTGCGAGGCTGTCCTAGATGTTTCAATGAGCTCAATGAGCTCGTTTACATTAGTAAATTCTCCCCAGACCGGCTGGGTAAAATGTTCTGGCAGGCTATTTGTTAACAGAAAGCAGGCCACTTTCTTGACTAACTGAAATTTGGTACATTCAACTGGCCTTAACCAACCCGCCACCTCTTCCCAGAGAGTATCATGCTGCTCTCGGGTAGACCGCTTAGAGTCAAATCTCCAATTTTGTATTTTCCTCACCTTCTGGTCTGGGGAATCCCCACTCTGTTCTGGTGCCCTAGCACCAGTGGGAAGGACAACTCTTTTCTCTGAGAGAGCATAATAAGTCCCCATCGCTTCCCCCATAGAAACCAGCCCACGTCTGTGTGTCCCATCAACACTCTCCCTATTTAATTTAGGTGGCCCGGAACTAGACAAAGGGAGCGGAGTCTGCACCAGTTCTTTCCGAAATCCGAGACGCAATCCCCAACCGACAGCTTGGCCCAGGTACTCTCCCACCAGGACATGATTCAGGTCCGGTCCCGGTCTCTTCTGGGTTTTCTCAATTCTGCCGACTACGCCACTGTCACAATAACGACCATCAAACATTGAGAAGGTTTGGGGCAGCCACCCGTATAATTGTTCCCGGCTGCAAAACTGATTTAAATAACAAAACATGTTCATCCAACGGAGTCCAAAACAGAACTGGTCTTCTAGAGACAAGATGGCGGCTTTAAAGGCCAGCAAAGGAAGTGATGTCATCGATATCGGAACTGGAAGTGACGTCAGTGACTGCCCCAGAGCTGGGCGGGATTTCCCTAGAATGGTCTGCAAAAGATCGAGAGGGAAAATTAGTGCACTTCGCCACCCCCTGGTCTGGCATGGAATCACAAGTACTCAAGCCCTTTAGTTGTCTCCTAAACACACGTGTGTGACAAAATATATACTGTATGTCAGCATTTCCATTACACTAAAAACAACCTCACAGCTGCGTTAACTGCATATTATAATGATTAACTTTTTCTTTGACACTAGAATGTATTTACAAAACTCCAGATATGCTCTCCATCTTGGTTCAAAGCTAAAAATTTTTCTTGACTTCAATAGAGGTCATACCTCTATATCATGTATGTCTTTCAAAAATGCTATGTTTAAGAAATCAGAAGTAGCCCATACAGCCCTTTGTCATGTTTAGTTAAGTTTTCTTGTCCTAGGAGACAGGCTATGTTTGTCGAAAGGTAAAATAAAAAGGACAGTCAAAGTCATTAGACTCTGTTAATATTTGAACTAAGGAAATTTGTTTCAGTTTTATTGCTTGTTAACATATATAAATGTTGAAAGGTTATGCACTTGAATGTTACCATATTATATTTGCATATCTTGAGGTCTTGTACTCAGTCAATAGCTATACTGCATATAGATATAATATTAACTAAATTCAAGTGCATTGTGTATTTTTTATCATGTTTGTCCCTCTGACAAGCTACTGAACACAACCCACTTTAACTGTATCCTGTAGTCTTGCTTGTGCAGTCTTTTGAGCCTCAGCCTATCAACAATTGCTTTATATTATTTATGTGTTTGCAAGATGCCAATCCTTGTTCACAGGACTGGCTCATGTGGTGAGCTGATGTGGCGATTACCTCAGGTAGTACTTTGGTCAGGGTGGCATCTTCATACGAATACGAGTATTTTTGATATGAATTATTAAATTCACATTATGAAATAATTCCACATTAGGATTCATAAGCACATACAGTACATATCAGATATTTAATTTATAAACTGCCTTTAAAAACGGAAAGAAATATTTAAACTTTAAAAGTTTCAAATAGCCCATATGTATTTGCACTGCTTCATTACATTATTATTATTATTATTATTAAAATGGCACATGTACATGGTACATGTACAATGTTTTACATGTCCATACTTTTCACATAGTGTGTTTTGTACACTATACATTGATTGTAAAATTTTGTTATTTTCTGGAATGTTATTAAAATGACAAGTTTCACGTACATTATCTGTTGATTGTCTTTTAAATTTATCCAACATGTATTTAGTTAGAAAAATCATCTTTAAGCTTGCAGCACAAGAGTTTTCAGACTACCAAGGTTATTTAGTGAAGTATGTGAGATTTTCAAAAACACAAACGTTTTGTTTCGCATTCAATTTTGCAATTGCAAAACTTAAAAAACAAATTCAAATTTAGACATAAGTAGTAAAGAATTTTTACATTTTATTGTTTATAATGTCTGTTTTGTGTGTTGTATTGATTTAAAGTTAATCCTTTTCATTTATTTCACATTTTGTCTAACAATAATATTACTTATTTATTATTTTGCTTGTTCTGAGGATTTACTTAATCATGGAACTATCCACCTTAATAAATGGTTAAGTGTCTATGTGTCTGTCTGGTATCACAAACTTTTTTTGTAATAACAGGCATGTGTCTTTCCAACAGATGGCACATCACAAACATTAACACTGCTATTACAAATCTTATACCAAACGTCATGTAACAGAGACATATGCATTGCATGGTGTACTGCAGACATTATTGTTAAGATCTATGTTGCTTACTTAGATTTCAATATGTCTTAGATGGGTAGCACAGCTCATTGCATTATAAACCCTACATCACAATATGTATCCATCCATCCATCCATTTTCCAACCCGCTGAATCCGAACACAGGGTCACGGGGTCTGCTGGAGCCAATCCCAGCCAACACAGGGCACAAGGCAGGAACCAATCGCAGGCAGGGTGCCAACCCACCGTAGGACACTCATAAACATACCCACACACCAAGCACACACTAGGGCCAATTTAGGATCGCCAATCTCACAATATGTATTGTAATTGAATTAAGTGTGTCAGTTCATGCCTAATAAGAATATACAGTGGATTAAAACCCATAGACCATCATAGAATGAACTGAAGATGCCAGTTTACAGAAGCTTCCCATCCAAAATAATGGAGCTTGAGAGGATCCACAAGGAAAAATGAATGAACTGCCCAAATCCTGGTGTGCAAAGCTTGTACATACTTGCCCAAGAAGACTTGAAGCTGTAATTGTTGCCATAGGGGCTTATACAAAGTATAGAATTAAGGGTTTGAATACTTACATAAATGAGAGATTTTAGTTTTTGGATTTTAAATAAATTTGCAAAATTTTCTGAAAACATGCTTTTACTTTGTCATTATTGCTTTTTAGTTGTAGATCAATGGGCGAAAATGGTAAAATGTTCCATTTAAAACTACTAGACAACAAAACTTGCAGTTAGTGAAGGGGTCTGAATACCTTCTGAATCCACTGTATGTGTGAAGGCGGGGGACCACAAATATGCCTTGACTCAGAAGGCTTTATTCAACATGCTGACTGTTTCACAAGTTAATAACGACAGTAGTCGGGCAATCAGTTCAAAGCTGGTCGTGTTATAAACTGCTGCAACAAATACACCAAAGCAAGCCCGTGCTGACCCAACCTAATGAAATCATCATTGGCCGCGCCAGCCCGCTAGTTAATATCCCTTAACATCTTTCCCTTCTGAACGAAATAGGCCATCAAGTGTATAACTAGAATTACCATTGATGCCAAGTAAAGCTATTATTATTTTTTTTTATTTTTTTAAACAATGTAATAGCAACAATAACACATGAGTAGGAACAAAAAAAATTACTGAGAAACAACTTCAAGAACGAGGGGGAGTACATCACAAATTGAGTCTGTTGGGAGGCCTGGACACCCGATCAAAGCGTGAGATGACGGTGGTATGTTGTGCAGGGGTGGCATCACTAACATCAGCACAGGAGTCGTGAACAGAAGGTGTTGTTACTATTGCAGGAGATGAATGCTCCTCCTCCTTGTGTTGCTCTGCCTTGCCATTTCCTTCCGATTGACTGAAAGTTGCCGAAGTCCCAGACTTTAAATCTGAATTTTGCATAGAGGACTCTGCAGGCCTCAAGTCCACCCTATTCCGACGATACAGCGAGCCATCTACTCCTACTAAGTAGGATCTCGGGGTTACCTTCTGCACACAGGATCCCAGCTTCCAGATGCCCGTTTGATCACCTGGTGGCGGCTTCATCCAAATTGCTTCCCCCACTGAACGCTCTGGGAGATCTTTTGTACTGCGATCATAAGTAAGCTTTCCTATCTGTTTTCTCTGACGTAGTTTCTCCACAACACCTGTCACTACACTGGGCTCTAACAATGAATTGGTGACTGGAAGGGCAGTCTTCACGCGCCTAGACATTAGGCGCTGTGCTGGGCTACTGTCCATTGTTTCAGTTGGTGTGTTACGCCACTGGAGTATGGCCTTCCAGGCATCAGTGCCGTCACGCAGTGCTTTTTTGATCAGATTCTTTGCTAGTTTCACCGCAGCTTCAGCCTTGCCATTAGCCTTTGGGTGTCGTGGGAAAGATGTGCAATGTTCAAATTCCCATGCTGCAGCAAAGCGTCTGAATTGAAAACAAGCAAACTGGGGCCCATTATCGGTGATTACTCTATCAGGCTGACCATACCGGGCAAACTGTGCCTTACAACGTTTGATGGTTGTTTCTGCAGCCAAATCAGGTAAGAGCTCTATCTCCCAAAAGTCCGAGTAGTGGTCAACCAGCAGCAGAAAATCTTTACCGTTGTGCTGGAAGAGATCGATGTTGATGATTTGCCAGGGTCTGGTAGGAAGTTCATGAGACATCATTGTCTCTTTTTGCTGCTCTATAGCGTATTCATTGCAGACTGTACATTTGCTCACAAAGTCTTTAATCTCACTCTGCATGCTGGGCCAGTATAAGGTGTCACGTGCCTGTCTGTAACAGGCTTCTCCACCAATGTGACTTGCATGTATCCGTCTTAACATTTCTGGGCGCATTGATTTTGGGATAATCACTCTCTGACCTTTATAAAGCACACCGTTTTGCACACTGAGTTCTTCCCTGTATGGCCAGTATTCTCTGACTGCTAAGTTGGTGTCTTCTTTCAGGTTTGGCCAGCCTGTTAGAACTGTGGATTTAAGCGCTTGTAGGTTTTCATCTTTTTCTGTGTGCTGCCTTATTTGAGTAAGGCGCTGATCTGTGACATTGAGATAATCGTCCTGATTCACGTGTTCTAGATCGAACTGCTCCTGCTGTAGCGCACAGACTGAGTGCCATGCTTCACCTGAACCACTGTTTGTGTCCGCTGTAGTGGCTCTGCTGAGGGCGTCACTCAAAAACATTTCAGGACCCGGTTTATATACCACTTTGAGGTTGTAATGCTGGAGGGCAAGCAGCATACTCTGAAGACGTTTTGGTCCACAGATAAGAGATTTACTGAAAACTGAAATAAGAGGTTTGTGATCCGTTTCTGCTATGATTTGATCTTGGCCATATAAGTATTGGTGGAAATGCTGGCAAGCAAATACAATACTTAGGCATTCCTTCTCTATCTGTGCATAGTTTTGCTCAGCTGAAGTCAATGCTCTCGAAGCAAAAGCAATGGGCTGGCCCTCTTGCATGAGGCAACAGCCAAGACCGTGGCTTGAATCGCTTTGGATGGTAACAGGTTTAGACACATCATAGTATCACAAAACTGGAGTTGTGGTGACAAGCTTCTTAATCTCTTGCACAGCAGCTTCATGTTTGGGAAGCCAGTGCCAAGTTACATCCTTGCTCAAGAGATTCCTTAGGGGCTCACACACTTCCGAAAGACGTGGTAAAAACTTGCTCAGGTATGTGATGAACCCTACAAATCGTTGCACAGCTTTTGCATCTGTTGGAGTTGGCATTTCCATGATTGCCCGCACTTTATCTGGATCAACTTTTAAGCCACTGGATGACAAAACATGTCCATGAAAGCGAACTTCAGGCACTTTAAAGAGCAACTTCTTAACGCTAAGCCTCAGCTTGACCTTTCTGCATTGCTCCATGAAAGCAAGCAGCTTCGTGTCATGGTTTTTATTAGCCTCGACATCAGTATAGCCACAACCTACAATAAGGATGTCGTCTGCGACTGGCTACACACCCTCAAGCCCTGACAACAACTCATGCTGCTTACGTTGGTACACTTCTGGTGCAACACTAACGCCAAAGGGAAGCTTCAGCCACCTCTTCCGCCCCCAGGGTGTCCAAAATGTGGTCATGAAGCTACTTTCCTCATCTAGCTTACACTAGAGAAAGGCATCTCTGGCATCCACTAAGGTAAAGAGCCTAGCCTTAGGGAGTTTGTACAGTACATCCTCCAGAGTGGGCATAATATAGTGAGACCGTCGCAGTGCTTGATTCAGAAATTTTGGATCTAGGCACACCCGCAATTTATCAAGCTTCTTCACGATTACCATGTTGCTGATCCAATCAGTCGGTTCTGACATTGTGGTAATATGGTCATCAGCTTCATATTTGTCAAGCTGGGCTTTAACAGCACCCTTCATAGCAACTGGCACATTACATGAGGAACATTGAACTGGCTGTACTAACCTGTCTAGGTTGAAATGTATAGTGCCTGGGAGGCAGTCGATTGGTCCTGTGAAGACATCAGCATACATTTTAATCAAGCTACTGCAGGTGAGGGGCACAGATGAGGCACTGTCTATGAGGTGTATATCTGCTGGAATGGTAAAGCACATTAGGCCAAGCCTTTCACACGTTGAGCCTGACAGAAGAGGTTTCTGACTGCCCTCTACGATCTCAAACTCCAAACTATTCTTACGACCGCAAATGACACATTCTGTGTCAAAGAGTCCTAAGGAGGTCATTGTTTGACCCGAGTACAGTTTTAACTTGGTATTACTGGGACGTAGTTTAGCTCTTGGTGCTAATCTCATTTTGTCCTTTAAGCACATAACATCACAAGTGGCCCCAGAATCTAATTGACATTGCTGTGGTTTCTTATGAAGCTGCAGTGTAACAAACCACTTCTTACCTCTAGCACCCATAGTGCCAATGCGTTCAGTAGAATAAACATCATTATCAGCACAGCTGCCTGCTTGGTTTACCTCTGGTTCAATGGCAAGAAGTTTACCTTCCATTTGTCTTCTCTTGCTTTTCAGAAACACACTCTAGCGAAGTGGTTGGCTGTTTGACATAAGTTGCATGTTTTTCCATAGGCTGGACAGTGCTCCCTCCCACATCCATGTGGACTGCCACAATATTTGCATGTCGGTTGATCTGTATCTGAACCTGAAAACTGACTTGCCTGCTTTGCTGCGGTGATGGGTGGCGACCTCCTAGTAATTCGCTTCGAGGTGGCATTAACACTATCCATGGAAGGTTTATCCAACTCCATCGACCTAAGTCTCATGTCAGTGAGCTCTGCTGATCGACATGTCTCCACGGCCATGGCCAGGGTGAGATCTTTCTCTCGTACTAACTGTCTGCGGGTTGCTTCATTTGCTATACCTAGCACAATTTTATCCCGAACAAATTCGTCTCTTAATGCTCCATACTCACAGGTGGCAGATTTTTCTTTTAACCGTGTAAGAAAACTGTCAAATGGCTCCCTTCCTCCTGCTTGCAACTCCCAAATACATAGCGTTCATAAATCACGTTCTTTGTAGGTTTAACGTGCCCCTCTAGTGCATTTAGAATAGCCGTTACATTTGACTGGTCCGCTGCCGAAAAATTCAAGTTGTGCTTGTACACGTCTTCACTCAGCGCCCATGATACTCCGCAACGTAGCCGCTTGAATTGCGGTGTCCTTCCTATTAAGCTCGATAGCAATGGCATAATCTTCAAACTCTGACCTGAAAACATCCCAGTTTGTGCCCAGGTCGCCACGCGTTTTCATTGCAGTAGGAGGCGGAATGTGTGTTGCCATATCCACGGGTAAGTTCAGGATGAGCGCGACTACTAACTTGAATTGATTCGCAGCGGCGCAGCCCTTGTCTGTGTTTAGGATGCGAAAGAAAAGCGGTGCGTTTTTTAATCTTCGGAGCCGTGGTTAAACTTCTGACACCATATTTCACAAGTTAATAACGACAGTAGTCGGGCAATCAGTTCAAAGCTGGTCGTGTTATAAACTGCTGAAACAAATACACCAAAGCAAGCCCGTGCTGATCCAACCTGATGACATCATCATTGGCCGCGCCAGCCCGCTAGTTAACATCCCTTAACACTGACCCTGCTTATTTAATGTGGCTGTGATCCTTGTTCTTGTTTGTCTGTGTAGTTCACCCATTCACTTAGATATCAGCTAATATGTCTTTTTTTCTGAGCTGTCCTGTCCTCCACCTGCCTACAATAGATAGCAGCTGTTTATTTGTGGGACCTGCAACACTTTCACATGGTAGCATAAACAGTATTTTTAAACTGTATAGTTTTATCAATAGCTTTCCATGATTGAGATTGCTGCTCACATAGAAGATCAGTATTCTAGGGAGAGCTAAAAACTTTTTTTTTTTTCAATTTTATTTTATTCACGTACCTGGATCATGACTTTAGGTAAAATTGAAACTCTAATGTAGTGCTGAATATCTATGGATATGTGAAAAACTAGCATCCTCATTTATCCCATGTGCTTGCATGAAGTGTGAACAGAAAATAGATGGATGAAAAAATGCATGACAATCAACAACAAATGTAGTCAAAAGTCAAAAATGTAGTCAAAAATGACACTAATATAAACAATGCAAAAGATTTTCCTAACATAGTTCTGCAATTGTTACTGCTGTCTTACACCGGAGGAAATGTCTAAATACCTTGTGGAACTATCTTGTTCCAGTCTGCAGGTGAATATTGATGTGTTATATCTGAAGGAAAAGCATCCAGACTATAAAAATATACACATTAACCATTTATTATTATTGGTGTTAAATGAGTTGAGTTTAAGTTCTGAATTATTTTATTTCTGATATACAAGACATGGATTTTTTTCTCTACAGATATGCCAGCTTTCTCTTTCTAGTTAAGGAATGGTAATGCTTTCTTCTGGTTAAATGGGTTGGTGGTTGGAGGATAAGCAAGCTTTCTTTTTGCTATATTTCATAGGGAACCAGGTAATACTAGTCATTGTACTGTAACTCTGATTTATGGAGTTGCATCGATGCATATTAATCTCTGACATATGTGTAATGAAGAGTTCTGTTACAAAATACTATACAGTATCTATAAAAACTTTTCCTGAGCTTTATTGCTTTGATGCATTTACATCTGACAGGGCAAAACAAAAGTACACTTCTTAAGAGCATTCCAATTACAGAACTGATTCACACACATCTGGTGTTTGTTTAGAATAACACGATATAAGTTGAACTGGTTCTTGACCAGAGGCTAATGATAAATCACTCTTGACTGTAACAAGCACATGCATTTTATGCTATTTGTATAACACCACGGTATAAGGTTTATCCAAAACCTAATTACATATTTCAGACCTATCACACCTTAAGGTATTTAGCTATGTGATATGCACTATAATGGGAACCTACATCTAGGAGCTCAGTAATAATTTAATGAGTTCAAAGTGATGTGTCTGCTTTAGTGAATCATTTCTTCACACGCTTTTAAACGGAGTATCAAGTATCCAAACGTTTTGCTGAATAAGAAACATTTGTTGTTTAAAATGGAATCTTATTCACTACATTAATCGCTAACATTTCTGGATATGTACTATTCATAACAAATACATATATATCACTGATTACAATATTAGGAAAATAAAGCTCATTTCACACTAGCACTTCAGCCACTAGCACCTTACCTTTTTTATGTGTAACCCCAAATAGTGTGAAAGCACATACGAGGATTTAAAACAACCCAGAGACAATAAACTCCACTATTTGGAATAACCTAGGTAAACAAGGACATAAGCAAGTCTTCTAATGTTTCTTATCCCTTTTTTTTTATTGTTATTTTTGTTATTGTCTTACTCTAGAAGTCTTTACATGCCCACAGAGGTAGCTCTTTATGCAAACAGTTTTCTGTCATAGATGCCAGTACCATCTTGCATTGTTATACTTAATTTGTTCATATTATGTTGCCAGCCAGGGGCAGCTGGAAAATATCTATGCAATTTTTGAGATTATATTTGATTTGAGTTTTTTTCTTTCTTTTTTTAACCTCAGACATGTAGGAAAATCAAGAACCAGCCATCTCAAGTTATCACAGGTCACACTCACACATGCATATTTAAAGTCTCTCATTCTAAACAAGGCTCAAGGTTATTGTCAGTTAAAGTGGCAACACTAGGATCTGTTAGTAAGCAGCAATGGTGAAGGAAAACAAAATGAACAAGTTCAACAAAGAATGTTTCATATGCTCATTTCCATGAAACTAAACTTGGCGTAAAGCCACACAAATTTTCACGGCAGCCTCACACCGTACATACGCAAGTTTCTGCTCAGTTTTACAAAAAACTCCTACTAAATAGTCCAGGGCTGAAGATTTTTTGGACCTTTTTATGCTGTACATCACCCAGTTGCAGATGACTAGATCCTTTTGAGACATCCATGCCTTAACTTAAAGCAACCATCTGATCAAGATGGCCATCTTACATAGAACAGTGACTGTCTATTTCTTAGGTAAGGGTTTTCTTAGTTCTGTTAATGCAGCAATGGTGGGCTTGTATCTGTCTGGCCAGCCATCCATCAGGCATCTGTGTTGTTCTTTTGTACGTGTAAACAGCTTAACCTTCACCATGGACGAGAGCTGTTTTTTTTTGTACTATCTATGTAGCCAGCCATCCCATAAGAAAATTAAACAACCATCGTCTCTGTACCACTAATTTGGTTCTATGTTTTATGACACTACTGATCTCCATTGGTGGAAGCTGCTTTTCTGCACAATCAGTAATCAGATTATAAGGACTGCATTGCACTAACTGTGAGGAACTCCTGGTACCAGCAGTTAGGAAATTGAACTCTGTCTCTGGCAAAAAATATATATATATATATTTTTAAATGTTAACTCATTCTGGATCATGGCATATGTGTCCCTTTCAGTTCATCAGAGAATATTGGATACTTCATACTTTACTTCATTTGGAATACATCCAAAGGAAGAAATATTGGTAAGATAACGAAGTCTGATCTGTCAATGCACTGTTTCCATCACTCTTTAACTCTTCCTTCGTGAAGAGTGAAAATGCATTGTATTCATATATTTTTTTTAACTACCGTACTAGTAGTTCTCACCGTTATAGCTGTTATAGAAGTCTCTCTGTCCTCAAATTCACATTTATGGAAGAGATCCATTAGTTATCTTACTCTGTTAAATTATGGGCACAAAATGATGTATTTTATGAAATGTTTGTATAAATCCACCCATAAAAAATCAACCTTTTTCCTTCTTTTCTTTTCCTACATCTGCTTTATTACAATTTATTTTCCAAACTAGCAGATATAGTTATACTAGATATATATATATATAGCAAAATACCTGCGCTTGGCAGCGGAGAAGTAAAAAGAAAAGGAAACATTTTAATAATAACGTAGCATGATTGACAATGTAATTGTTTTGTCATTGTCATGAGTGTTGCTGGCATATATATATATCTATACTAATAAAAGGCAAAGCCCTCACTCACTCACTCACTCATTCACTCACTCACTCACTCACTCACTCACTCACTCACTCATCACTAATTCTCCAACTTCCCGTGTGGGTGGAAGGCTGAAATTTGGCAGGTTCATTCCTTACAGCTTCCTTACAAAAGTTGGGCAGGTTTTATATCGAAATTCTACGCGTAATGGTCATAACTGGAAGCTGTTTTTCTCCATTTACTGTAATGGAGATGAGCTTCAACACCGTGGGGGCGGAGTTTCATGTGACATCATCACGCCTCCCACGTAATCACGCAGTACATAGAAAACCAGGAAGACCTCCAAAAAGTGCTGAAGAAAACATGCATTATATAATTGAGAAGGCAGCGAAACAATAAGAAGCGAGCGAGTGACATATGCAACCATATTGATGAGTTCTGCTACTTGAAACAAAGCACGATGTAAACCTACACTTTAAATTAAGTTCATAGACAGGCTGCGCTGGCGTTTGTAATTTAGTGCCTGCCCATATAAGGCCGTCCGTCAGCGGCAATCCAATAGCAAACTGCCACTAAATATTCACGGGTGAAGGACTGTGCTTATGGAGAGGAAGATGAGATGGTCAGGGTGGTGTTTGACACAAACTCAGCGAAACTGCGAGAGAAAGTTTTAAGTGCCAGGACTAAGGTAACATTAAATACAGCCATGGACATAGCACGAGATGGCACCAGCACAGCTGGGAACCTTCGATGCATGTACACCGAGTGGCTCACGTGAACTGGCGCAGTGCACAGATAAAAGCAACAGTTCCAAAAGCTGAACAAAACCGAATTACACAATTGAAAAGGCAGCAAAAATATGAAGCGTCTGATACATACAAGCATATTCATAAATCCAGCTACTGCGGAAACAAAGCACACGTTGGAAAAAGTCAATGTCCCGCTAAAGGAAGACAGTGTAAAAAAAACCCGTGCATGCAGTGTGTCAGGTCTCAGATAAAGAAGAAGACGAGCTGTTTATTGATGCAGTAAGAAACGAATCGATGAATGAAACCTGTCATCTTTACAGCGATTGACAAACACGGAATGTAACTTGAACACAACACATCCTACAAATACGAACCTGATTGAAAGAAATAATGATAATCAAATCCTTGATGACAGCAACACTCAGTAACACTCACAAAACAAATACTGTATATTGACAGTCATGTTACGTTATTTTTAAAATGTTCCCTTTTCTTTTCTAGCTTTTTAACACACTACTTCTCGCTGATACGCGGGTATATATATATATGTATATATATATCCCGATCTACATACTCGAATAATGGATACTTTATTCGCCATCAATGATTGTTTTGGTAAAGCCATACTCAGTGTATTCATTAGATGAGCGGTAAAAAAGTAAGAGCGTGGGGGGGATGACTTATTGAGGCATGCAGGCTGTAGTGCGCGTCAACTCTATCTGAATTGCGCGATCACATTTGAAAAATATATCTTTTCAAGTTCTATTTAGTCCATATGTGTCAAACTCAAGGGCCACGGGCCACATCCGCCCGGCGTGTAATTATATCCGCCCGAGATCATTTTATATACTGTATTATTGTTATTAAAGCCGGGTATATGAAGCGCTGGTAACACAATAAACTACAGATCCCATAATGCAGCGCTTCAGCTGCCTTGCGAACACTTACGCGTTAATCAAGTCTAGCTTATGATGCTGCAAGTTATTGTGAAGCTAGCTCACACGATGCTGAAGAGAAAAGTTGATTCTGAAAATAGAGCCTTTAAAAACCGATGGGAGGCTGAGTATATGTTTACTGAACCCGTGTGTCTCATTTGTGGAGCTAATGTGGCTGTAATTACAGAATTTAATCTAAGACGGCACTATGAGACAAAACATCAGGGTAACCTGAATGCAATGCAGAAGATACAGAAAGCAGAAGAATTAAATAAGAATCTGACACTTCAGCGGACGTTTTACCCGTGCACAATCACAAAGTGATTTCAAGTGAAGCTGCTTTTATGGGAGACACAAATGCACCAGTGCAATTTGCCCCACTTTCCCTGTTGCCAAGTAATGTTAAACCAAGTCGTCACTACGGTGTTCCCAAATCGCACTTTGCTGATAAACTGGCGCACTGACTGAGTTTGCACGGCGCTTTGGTGACTTTGAAGAACAAAAAGTCCGTCTACATGCGGCTCGAACCTTGTGCATGTTTGGTAGCACATATCTGTGTGAGAAGCTCTTCTCAGTGATAAAGACTAACAAAACAGCACACAGGAGTCGCCTCACTGATGAGCACCTGCAATCCATCCTGAGAATCTCCACAACACAGAACCTCACACCAAACAGAAACGAACCTGTTGCCAAAAAGATGCCAGGCGTCCAGCTCTAAAATGACATATGAGCAAAGACAACTGAATGATTTGATTTGTTATTGCTGAAAGGAACACATTTTATTTATATTTCCAGGTTTTGTTATGCAGCATGTTCATATTTGAATTTGTATAATTTTGACAGGATATATTTTTATGGAGAGCAAAATCTTTTGGGATATTTAAAATCTAAGTTTATTTTTTATATAAAATTACATAAGAGTAAAGAAATTTGAATGTTTGTTCTTTTAACGTTTACTTTATTTCTAACTTGTATAATTTAGACAGGATATATTTTTATGGAGAGCAAAATATTATAAGTTGTTTAAGGTTTGAGTTGATTTATTCAGAATAATATTCCTGTCTGTTTTACCATTCCTACCAAAGATATTTCTGTCGACTAAATAAAAATTCCTTCTATTTAAAATTTAAATAGAACTTGAACAAATCGATAGTTCATAATATCCACGCAGACTTGCGTAAGAGTGGGAGTCATCCGTTTTAACAAGCAGCGTATTGCACTGATCTGAAATAGCTGTGTGTGTATATATGTAGATATGTATGTATATGTATATGTATGTTTATATATGTAGATATATATATATGTATGTATATATGTGTATATATATGTGTATATGTATAGATATGTATATATATATGTTTATGTGTGTGTGTGTATATATATATATATATATATATATATATATATATGACAACAACACTCATCACTCACAACAGTGACAAAACAATTACATTGACAATCATGTTACGTTATTTTCAAAATGTTTCCTTTTCTTTTTCATTGCTTCTTTAACACACTACTTCTCCGCTGCGAAGCGCGGGTATTTTGCTAGTATATATATATATACACAGACACACACATATATAAACATATATATACATACATATACACATGTACAAATATAGACATATATATACATATATATACACACATACATATATATAGTTGCATTTTAGCCCCAATTTGCAGGAGTTCAGTTTTGTTGCAGTTTAATTTTAAAGAGTTCTGCTCCATCCAAGTTTTAATTTCACTAAGGCAGGTTGTGAGCTGAGAAAGTTCTGATGAAGTTCCACTTTTAACATTGTAGTAGAGTTGAGTATCATCTGCACAAAAATGATAGCCCAGTTCATAGCTACGAATAATATGGCAAAGGGGAAGCATATAAATACAGAAGAGAAGAGGGCCGAGGACAGAGCCCTGAGGAACTCCTTGTGTGACTGGCGCCAAGCTGGATCTGCTGTTGCCAAGACTAACAAACTCTTGCCTATCAGTCAGATAGGACTTGAACCACTGGAGGGCAGTGCCAGAGATACCCAGCATGTTCTCCATTCTGGACAGTAGAATGTCATGTCTGACAGTGTCAAATGCTGCACTGAGGTCTAATAGAATTAATATGCTGGTTTGTCCAGAGTCTGCTGCCATAAGCAAATCATAGGTTACCCGTAGCAGAGCAGTTTCACAGCTGTGCTGAACCCTGAAACCAGACTGAAAGGGTTCCATCAAGTTATTATGGGTTAAGTAATTGGTGAGCTGGGAGGCTACAACACGCTCAAGAGCTTTTGACAGGAAAGGTAAGTGGGAAATAGGCCGGAAATTGTTAAGATTGTCAGCATCAAGAACAGACTTTTTTAACATTGGGGTTACAGAAGTGATTTTAAAAGTGAGCGGCACAGAGCCAGTGTCAAGGGATGAGTTTATTATTGTTGTAGCAGTTGGGATTATGGCATGAAGGCAGGATTTAAGTAGTGTGCTGGGGATGGGGTTCAGTACACAAGTAGTCGGTCTCATCTTAAAAAGCTGGTCATTAACAAAAGCAGATGTGACTGGTGAGAACTTAGAGAAGGAGCTGGATGGAGTGGGAAAACAGGGAGAGATTTAAACAGATGATGTATTTATGTTAGTTGAATTATTTAGATCTTTAATTTTGTTACGGAAAAAGTGGAGGAAATCCTCACAGACTTTAGTAGAAGAGGTAGCTGGGCCAGATGCGGGTTAGAGTAGTTTATTAACTACAGAAAACAAAACCCTTGGGTTATTGTGGCCACTTTCTATTATTCTGCCATAGTGGGTGTTCTTAGCAGCAGTTAGTGCTTCTCTGTAAGCTCTTTGGTTGTCAAAGAAAGCCTGGATGTGCACAGTGAGGCCAGTCTTATGTGACATTCTCTCAAGGCATCGGCCAGCTGCTTTTATAGATCGCAATTCTGAGTTATACCAAGGAGCTGAACGTTTAAAGGAAACCTCCTTATGTTTTAAAGGAGCTGTTTTATCTAATGCTGAATGAAGGGCTGAGTTGGAGTGGTCAACAAGACTATCTAGTGTTGACGGAACAGGTGCAGACAGTAAAAGTTCAGAAATGGATCCAGAAAGGATAGAGGAAGAGATTATTTTAAGGTTTCTGTAAGAAATTTGTCGTTTACAGGTAAGAGGAAGTAAAGGCAGTGAGACAGTGAAAAATACTGCTTTATGGTCAGAGAGTCCCAAATCAGTGCTGTAGATGTTGGCAACAGATAGTCCAGAAGTGCAGATCAGATCCAATATATGATCACCAGAGTTGGTGGGAAATTCAACATGTTGTGTCATGTCAAAACAGTCCAGTAAGGATAGGAATTCATTTCTCAGTTTAGATGTAGTAGTGTCAATATGGATGTTGAAATCACCAAGAAGGATAATTCTCTGAGAGTAAGAGCTTAGGTGGGTTAAAAGTTCAATCAGATCAGATAAGTATGCATTGTATTTTAGGGGACGATAAAGAACAATGAGTGATACTGGACCTGTTTCCGTTATTAGATTAAGAGCCAGGCACTCAAAAGACAGTCAATTGGGATTTGTTTGATATTTAAGTCTGCTCTGATAATTACCGCTAGCCCACCTCCTTGTCTAGAGCTGCGAGGTTCTGTAAGGAAAGTGAAACCAGGAGGAGTCGCCTCCGTGAGAGACGTCAGTTCATTTGGTTTTTAAACACAGTATATCAAGTTTGGTGTCAGTGATGAGTTCTGACAGCCCCAATGCTTTGCCATTAAGAGATCTCGAGTTAAACAGTGCAATATTAGTTGATGGGGAATCTTTTTGCACAGAGCCGTAATCAGGGTTTATTTCCACACAATTTAAATTTGGCATACTGATACTTGCATTTCCAGGGCCATGAGAAAGAAGGCTTATTCCTGAGCAAATGCTGCCGGTTGTCTTTTCATTCGCAGCCCGGCGGTGGCGGCGACCTGACCCGCAATGTATATATTTCGGGCGCTGCAAAATACCGGCGTCTTTTAGAATGTTCCAATCAGACCATTTGCTCTGGACAAACTGTTTAATAAGACGGAATTTGTCATGAGAGTATTTTAGCAAGATACTTAGCAATACTTATCTGAAAAGCAGTAGAGAAGCAGCACAGCATAGCAGAACCATTAGGACAGGCGGGTGTGGTAGCGTAGATGAGGTGAACGGCGATAGCAAAGGAGCAGAAAGCATAGCAGGAGGAGGTAGCAGGATTTGGAGGTCCAATACACAGCCACAAACAGTAACGCTTGTTAATTTCATGCGTTATCACCCCGGAGCCATAAGCTAGGTTAGTATTTGCGTCAGATCAGATCCCAGTCGTAGAGTACTGTATAATGAATCGGGAGCAGATCAGCATAGCAAATATAATCACGAAGACAGATCATCCCGAGGTCATATATGCCAGGTACAAAGAAATGTTCGTAGGTCACGTCCCGCGATCGACAGACTCAGCTGTTCCCAGTCAAAGTAGAGTCTATAAAATCTGTAAATATTAAGCCAAATCCATGCAATTCAAGTCAGCTGTATCCACGAACTATATGTACAATAAAAGAAATAAAACAAGCGTGAGAAAGTGTAGAATTAAGGCAAATTTTGCGAAAAGTGTTGTTAACAGGGAGGAGCGGCAGCAACTTGCGTGCGCCAGCGTCCCCTCACCTGTCATTACTTCATAGAGTTGTAGAGGGTAAATACTATATCGTTATTTGGAACACATGCATTTCATGTGTGTTCCGTGTCTACAACAATCTATGTAACCATGTTTTAGTAACAATTAATAACAAAATGTAGACATTACGTGTATAATGTGTGAAGAGGTCTGACGTCATCCTGCCAGTCAGTCTGCCCCACACCTGTCCTTCAACGAAACAGCACAGCTTACAGAACTTGCCAAGGTATCGTGCAAAGTCCTGTTTGTGATTATGGTTTGCGATGCTCTTTATATGAAAACCTTGTATGTGTTACTTAGATAAAAGCCAGATCGAATGTTATTTACCTATATTTATTTACTTATCTTCCTACAGTGTAAAGTCACAAGTAAACTGCAGAGCTTCATCTGCTTGATCGACACAGGCATGCTCACAAAGTACATGGGGCAAAATAGAAAGCTAAGATTTTGTTTTGGAGCAAAAAAACTTTTGTTTTATGTTTATCAAGGGGACCAAGTTAGAGACCAAGAAAATGAGTTTTGGAAATTTCATCTTTATATCTGTTCTCTTCCATCTGGTTATTTCATAACAATTCCATTGTGGCAGGATTTTGGGACTTTTGGTGCATTTTCACATATGCTTATTTGCACAACGTCACAAAGTTTTATAAAAACCATGCTCCAATTGTAGTACTCTTGTGGGTGTTTTGTTCTGTTGAAAAATCCTAAAATGAAAAGCAGAGCCTTTAATTTTTCTTTTTTATCCTCTTTCAGGAGCTATTGAACAGCCCACCAATAGTTTTCTCCTCTTCTGTTAGTCTCAGTAGTGGCTGCAGCTTCAGTAGATCTTTTTTGGTTTCTGTGGTGTGTGTTCCCAAGTGAGTGCTCTTTGGTTCCAGAACAAGATTCCATGTCTCAATCATTCATATATCTTCTTACAGCCAAATGGTTTTCCTGAAGCTCTCCTTTTTATTTCATCGCTTACCAGCAAGATTATGATGTTTTATGTCTTTTCTAGTCTTGTTTTTGTTTGGTCTGCATGGATGCTGAACAGAATGAAATAGTAGTCACCACATCCTGTTTGGTCTTTCCAGCCAACCAATCCCCATCCTTGGTGGTTGTGTTTCACATACTCTTCTTGTCTGACTTTTAAACAATTAGCAGCTGTCCTGTTCTGTTTTATCTCCGCAGTAGGCCAAGGCCTATCCTTGGTGGTTGCGGTCAATGCTCATGACATGTGTGAGCAACTGGACAGCTCCTAATGAACTGAAATTTATCTTATACTTGTTTTTCTGCACAGCGGCAAAGTCCCACTACAAGTTAGCTGCCTTTTGCCTTTCAGTCAGTCTGTTTTCTCTTAATCGTTGATTACTGCTTGCAGGGGCAACCAGTCTATTTTCTTTGATGCAGATGTTTGAGTTTCATGGTTTTCTAATTCTAATCTTTTCATGTCACCTATTTATGATTCTAATTTTGCTTCTAGAGTAAGATACCTTGTCCATTTGTTTGAGTAACTGGATTTAACCCTTGCTTCTTATAAAACATTTTCAAAAACATTTGTCATGGAAATTGCTGTTTTTTGAAATCTGTCACCTTGAACATAACATCAGAAATCTATCAGTCTCACAATAAAAATCTGTTTCTTATTTAATGTTTTTGTTTGGATTGTGGCATTTTATTTTCTGTTGATCCATTTGACTTACAGCAGGGGTTTATTTTTTCATGATTACCGTCTGTTTTGGAGTTTTCACCGTCTCACTGAAGACAGCCATCCAGTCTCTGTGAAGGTGCATAAACCTCATAAATTAGCAGCTACCTGGCCATTCTTTTTTATCATCTAGTCATTTGTCCAGTGACACTAAAATCATCTTTTATCTGTACCAGTGGGTTTCTCTGATTGCTAGGCCTACAATGTGGTTAAATCCATAGATGGCTATGTTCCTGTTTTTCTGTAGTGTTACCAAATACAAGCAATCAGCATGCTCAACATGTAGAGGCTTCTGCATTGTTAACCAAATCTGAACCCAATGTAGCTGTTCTGTTCACCTTTTCAGCTCAGCTGAACATCTCTTTACTATTCAATGGCCACCTCATTACTGTTTATTAAGATTAATATATTAATTAATATATTAATATATTAATTATTAAGATAATATAATTGAACTTCTCACTGATTTTAACACTTGTTGACTACAATTAAGTTTCTTGTTTCTTTGGTTATTCTCAATGGTTTCATTTAGAGCTCAAAGAACATGGTTTGGCTGTGGTACCACCTGTTTCCAAATTCTGCCAGGTACAAATGGAAACTGCTTCTGGCAATTATTCTTAACTTTCTTTTCTAACCACAAAATCAGATCAGTGATTCAGCAGTAATATTTTTTTTCCTTTTCCAACTAAATTATCACATTCTGGCCAGAATAGACACCCGAGAGGCATTCGGTTGCTCTTGCTTTAGTGTTTTTCTTGTCTTTGAGTGATAATCATTTCTTCATTAACGGAAAAGTGCTTGAATCACATGCCTGTTAAACTAGGACATCCTGACTTAATTTGTATCAAACTTTTATACATATAGATGAGATAACATTTTAACTATATATTTTGTCCCTTGAAAACTGTTTGCATATAAGAACTCTCATTTCTTTGAACCAGACATTTTACTCAAGACTTTTATTCTGGTTAAATTGGGACTTTACATAATACTTAATAGAATGTACCATTTATCTCTGTATTGACTGGAGCAAATTAAAATATATGCACTGGAAATGCTATGTAAATAACCAAGACACAGGGGATGCACAAACCAGTGTGTTTCTTCATGCTGGTCCCCAGCCTGGATAAATGGGGAGGGTTACGTCAGGAAGGGCATTTGGTGTAATATTTTGCCAAATCAATATACACACAATGATACAAATTTCCATACAGAATCGGTCGAGCCCCTGGTTAACAACAACCGCCACCAGTACTGTTAGCCAACAGGGTGCCGGTGAAAATTGGGCATGTGGGAAATTGTTGGCCGAACAAGGAGAAGAAGATGGGGGAGATGTGTCCAGAGGCAGGAGAAGAGGAGGATGGTAAAGAGAGTGGTACTGAGGGTAGGAACTTTGAATGTTGGCAGTATGACTCGTAAGGGGAGAGAGTTAGCAGAAATGATGGAGAGAAGGAAGGTTGATATATTGTGCCTGCAAGAGACTGAATGGAAGGAGAGTAAGGCCAGGTGGAGGTGGATTCAAATTCTTCTATCATGGTGTGGATGGGAGGAGAAATGGGGTAGGAGTTATCCTGAAGGAGCAGTATGTCAACAGTGTTTTGGAAGTGAAAAGTGTGTCAGAGTGATGATTATGAAGCTGGAAATTGGAGGTGTGATGATGAATGTTGTTAGTGCACTTGCCCTGCAAGTTGGGTGTGCGATGGATGAGAAAGAAGATTTTTGGAGTGAGCTGGTTGAAGTGAAGAACAGTGTACTCAAGAGACAGAGAGTGATGATTGGTGTGGATTTCAATGGACATTTTGGTGAAGGGAACATAGGAGACGAGGAGATGATGCGTAGGTATGAAGTCAAGGAGAGGAATGAAGAAGGTCAGATGATAGTGGATTTTGACAAAAGGATGGACATGGCTGTGGTGAATACGTATTTTAAGAAGAGGGAAGAACATAGGGTGACGTACATGAGTGGAGGAAGATGCACTCAGGTAGATTACATCCTATGCAGAAGAGTTGATCTGAAGGAGATTGAAATCTGCAAAATGGTGGCAGGGGAAAGTGTTGTTAAGCTGCATAGGATGGTGGTCTGTAGGATGACGTTGGAGATCAAGAAGAGGAAGAGGAAGTGAGTGAGGGCAGAGCCAAGGATCAACTGGTGGAGTTGAAAAAGGAAGACTGCAAGGTTGAGTTTAGGGAGGAGGTGAGACAGGCACCGGGAGGCAGTGAAGAGTTACCAGACAGTTGGGCAACTACAGCAGATGTAGTAAGGGTAACAGCAAGAAGGGTGCTTGGTGTGACATCTGAACAGACAAAGGAAGAAAAGGAAACCTGGTTGTGGAATGGGGAAGTACAGTAGAGTATACAGAGGAAGAGGATGGCGAAGAAGAAGTGGGAGAGTCAGAGAGATGCAGAAAGTACACAAGAGTAATAGGAGATAAGGCACAAAGTGATGCGAGAGGTGGCAAAGGCTAAAGAAAAGGCATATGATGAGTTGTATGAGAGGTTGGACAGAGAGAGAAGGTTGGATGATGTGGAGATAGTGAATCAGGAAGTGCAATGGATTAGCAAGGAGGAAGTAAGGACAGCTATGAAGAGGATGAAAAATGGAAAGGCTGTTGGTCCAGATGACATGATTGTGGAAGCATAGAGGTGTTTAGGAGAGATGACAGTGGATTTTTTAACCAGATTGTTTAGTAGAATCTTGGAAAGTGAGAGGATGCCTGAGGAGTGGAGAAGAAGTGTACTGGTGCTGATAAGAATAAGGGTGACGTGCAGAACTGTAGTAACTACAAGGGGACAAAATTGAGCCACAGCATGATGTTATGGGAAAGAGTATTGGAAGCTAGGTTAAGAAGTGAGGTGATGATTAGTGAGCAGCAGTATGGTTTCATGCCGGTAAAGAGCACCACAGATGCAATGTTTGCTCTGAGGATGTTGAGGAAGAAGTATAGAGAAGGCCAAAAGGAGTTGCATTGTGTCTTTCTGGACATGGAGAAAGCATATGACAGGGTGTCTCAAGAGGAGCTGTGGTATTGTATGAGGAAGTCGGTAGTGTAGAGAAGTACATAAGAGTTATACAGGCTATGTATGAGGGAAGTGTGACAGTGGTGAGGTCTGCAGTAGGAGTGACAGATGCATTCAAGATATGCTCTGGAGAGGAGAGGAATGAAGGTTAGTAGGAACAAGACAGAATAGAGTAATGGGGATTGTGGAAGAGAGGTGATAAAGAGAGAGCAGGCAGGGTGGAATGGGTGGAGAAGAGTGTCAGGAGTAATTTGTGATATATGAGTATCAGCAAGAGTGAAAGGAAAGGTTTACAGGACTGTAGTGAGACCAGCTATGTTATGTGGGCTGGAGACGGAGGCACTAACCAGAAAGCAGGAGACAGAGCTGGAGGTGGCAGATTTAAAGATGCTAAGATTTGCATTGGGTGTGATGAGATTGGATAGGAATAGAAATGAGTACATTAGAGAGTCAGCTCAAGTTGGACAGTTGGGAGACAAAGTCAGAGAGGCAAGATTGCGTTAGTTTGGACATGTGCAGAGGGGAGATGCTGAATATATTGGGAGAAGGATAGTAAGGATAGAGCTACCTGGAAAAAGGAAGAGTGGAAGGCCTAAGAGAAGATTCATGGATCTGGGGAGAGAGGAGATGCAGGTGGTGGGTGTAACAGAGCAAGATGCAGAGGACAGAAAGGTATGGAAAAGGATGATCTGCTGTGGCAACCCCTAACAGCAGAAGCCAAAAGAAGAAGACGAACAAGATATGCTATGTACATTTAGGTCCATAAATATTTGGACAGAGACAACTTTTTTCTAATTTTGGTTCTGTACATTACTACAATGAATTTTAAATAAAATAAGTCAGATGTAGTTGAAGTGCAGACTTTCAGCTTTAATTCAGTGGGTTGAACAAAAAGATTGCATAAAAATGTGAGGCAACTAAAGCATTTTTTTAACACAATTCCTTTTATTTCAGGGGCTCAAAAGTAATTGGACAAATTAAACAACTGGAAATAAAATGTTCACTTCTAATACTTGGTTAAAAACCCTTTGCTGGCAATGACAGCCTGAAGTCTTGAACTCATGGACATCACCAGATGCTGGGGTTCCTCTTTTTTAATGCTTTGCCAGGCCTTTACTGCAGCGGCTTTCAGTTGCTGTTTGTTTGTGGGCCTTTCTGTCCGAAGTTTAGTCTTCAACAAGTGAAATGCATGGTCAATTGCGTTAAGATAAGGTGACTGACTTGGCCATTCAAGAATTTTCTAATTCTTTACTTTAATAAACTCCTGGGTTGCTTTGGCTGTATGTTTTGGGTCATTGTCCATCTGTATCAGGAAACGCCGCCCAATCAATTTGACTGCATTTAGCTGGATTTGAGCAGCTAGGATGTCTCTGAACACCTCAGAATTCATTTCGCTGCTTCTGTCCTGTGTCACATCATCAATAAACGTTTGTGTCCCAGTGCCAATGGCAGTCATGCACGCCCAAGCCATCACACTGCCTCCACCGTGTTTTACAGAAGATGTGATATGCTTTGGATAATGAGCTGTTCCATGCCTTCTTCTTACTTTTTTCTTGCCATCATTCTGGTAGAGGTTGATCTTGGGAAACCAAGGAATGTTTTTCCAGAACTGTGCTGGCTTTTTTAGATGTTCGTTAGCAAAGTCCAATCTAGCCTTTCTATTCTTGAGGCTTATGAGTGGCTTGCACCTTGCAGTGCACCCTCTGTATTTACTTTCATGCAGTCTTCTCTTTATGGATATCGATACGCCTACCCCCTGTTGTTCACTTGGTTGGCTGTTGTGAAGGGGTTTCTCTTCACCATGGAAATGATTCTACGATCATCCACCATTGTTGTCTTCCGTGGACGTCCAGGTCTTTTTGCGTTGCTGAGTTCACCAGTGTTTGCATTCTTTCTCAGGATGTACCAAACTGTAGATTTTGCCACTCGTAATATTGTAGCAATCTCTCGGATGTTTTTTTTTTTTTGTTTTCACAGCTTAAGGATGGCTTCTTTCACCTGCATGGAGAGCTCCTTTGACCGCATGTTGTCTGTTCACAGCAATATCATCCACATGCAAGCACCACACCTCAAATCAACTCCAGGCCTTTTATCTGCTTAATTGATAATGATATAATGACGGACTTGCCCACACCTACTCATGAAAGAGCCTTTGAGTCAATTGGCCAATTACTTTTGAGCCCCTGAAATGAAGGGATTGTGTTAAAAAAATGCTTTAGTTGCCTCACATTTTTATGCAATCTTTTTGTCCAACCCACTGAATTAAAGCTGAAAGTCTGCACTTCAACTGCATCTGAGTTGTTTCATTTAAAATTCATTGTGGTAATGTACAGAACCAAAGTCAGAAAAAAGTTGTCTCTGTACAAATAGTTTTGGACCTAACTGTAAATAAACACAAATGATAAAATTAACTATTCACTTAAGACTAACCAGTGTTGCTGTGGAGAAACTTGCTGTTAAATGGTGAAGCTCCACTGGTCAGGTATAACAAAGGACATCAACTTTGAATTTCATTTATAACAATGACTCAAGATTCTTCTTTACTGGTCAGGTATAATAAAGGACATCAAATTTGAATTTCATTTGTAACAATGACTCAAGATTCTTTATCTACTAAATAGTTTCTGCAATGCTGCTAGCAGGTCTGTTTTACTGTACTGTATACTTTCTATCATTGATGATGGAAGACAAAATGCTTTGTATTTTTCTTAAGTTATTTTGAAACCTTGTTTTTCTTTTTTGTTTTTAAATAGAAAGTACTGAATAAGTAAAATAGGATGAAGTATTTGTGGCCATAGGTATTTCTTGTAATATTTTGTAATAAGTCAAACATAAGAGAAGCATGATTCAAAATTCTTGAGAACGTCTATTTCTTCATCTTGTTCCTTTGGCACAGTACACTTTTGATCGAGGCAATTTTCTTTTATTTGCACATGTGTTTATAATAAACCATTCAGATTATTACCACCTATATCCACTAAATTACTTTTTAATTTGTCTTTTGATATTAAACAGTGGGAAATTTAGAATTATTTGAATGCCAGTGAATCTCTTGTTAATTACATTGCCTGCAAAACGCACAAGAACAATCCCGTCAATCCCAGACTATTCTAGTGTTAATAGCATTATAAATAATTTTGTTTTCACCAGATGCTTACGTAAATATGACTTTTAAGCACTCTTTTAAGTCTGCACAAGTAAATGTGCACTTTATATCATTATTTTTGTACTGTGGGGTGGTTAATGTAGCACAAAGTTGGCAGTGCCCTTTTTTCTTTGGCATGACAAGTTAGATTTTCATTCCAGTTGAAGGTCTATAAGATGAAATTTGTAATACTGTGATAAGCTGAGCCATCAGACATTTTAAAAGTACAGATTTATAGAGCTATTAACAACTTATCACATTCGAGTAAATAGTTGTAGTTGAGGTAAAAGTTACTTCAAGTTACTTACCTGTTGTTTTAGTGCTCCAACAAGGGAGAACGTAGTGGCAGGGTAAAGACACACATGCATTTAGTGTTGTCCTCGTGAGAAACTCCACTGACTGGGAGGCCTACAATTCTGAGAGTTTCTCCATGCTCTACTGGCCGATGCTGAGGGACATGTCCAAAGCAGCTTTGTGATTCCCAAGTGCCCTTTCAAAGTGAAATGACCCAACAGCAAAGCACAAGCCCCATGCTGCTGTGGGAAGAAAAGAGCAGAGTGCTTTAGTTTTGAAGTTTGCTGGCAGAGAATTCACATGTAAAGAAAAAAAAGAAAAATATAGAGTGAAAGTAGGTGAACATTCACCGTGTCACATACTTGAGATGAATGAGCATCCAGTGCAACATGGCTGCATGCAGAAGCGGAGAGGTGGAGGTTTGAAATAGTAAAACTGCACCTGCTGCTGGAAGACACCAGAAGATGTGACTTAGGATTGACTAGACTAGAGGGCTAGCTGTATAAAACAGTAGTCCAGGCTGCCTGGGGTAATGTTTTGACCAGTGTTTGAACTAGAGACTTTCTTCACTGCTGAGTTGGTGGAGCAGTGAGAAGAGGGCTTATATTTATGTATATTAGTGAGGACAATTTACTTCTGATTTGTATATATTTTTTGAGTGAAAGTAATCTTTGGTCGTAGGTTCACTTTTTCACTGTTGTTTTTGTGCACAATTTTTCACTTTTTGTTTTTTGATTATGTTTCTGTCCATCCTTCATGAACTGCCTTTGAAAGAAGAAGGAAAAGAAAAGGCTTGTTGTTTATCTTTTTGTTAGATTTTTCTCATCACTTTTTGCTTTGGAGTCACTGTAATCATTGTATATAGCACTTGTGCTTATTATTCTTGTCTTTGTTAATGTTCTTGCATTGAACTGTGTATAGATTTGCAAGACATTATTGTACATAGACTTTGGCACTTCTGGAATAAACCAGAATTTAGTTTTTTTGAGCAGTCATTAGTGATCACGTCTCAACGCTCTCATCCCCTAATCATTCGGTTACAGCTCCAGGGGCCCAGAGTCTGAAACTCAGCAATGGGGCCATTGCACAGGGCATCACAAGTGCACACTTACCATCCATCCATCCATCCATTATCCTACTTGCTATATCCCAACTACAGGGTCACAGGGGTCTGCTGGATCCTATCCCAGCCAACACAGGGCGCAAGGCAGGAAGCAAACCCCAGGCAGGGCGCCAGCCCACCGCAGTGCACACCTACCACCAACCCCTAATTCAGTGAATTTTTTAAGAAGCTAAGAAGAGGTTCTGTATAGAGGATCAGTAAAATGGGTGTTCTGTTATATAACAGCAGTTTAAACCACCTGATTAAAGCAGTATTAATTTGGGCAGGTTGACACATTTGATAGTTTCCCACCAATGGATTTCCTTGATTTGATCAAAAATTTGACACACCAATGCAAAAATTATTATTATCCAGAAGGTTGGATTTATGGACACTCAAGAAGTAATCATTTTAACTCCTATGTATGAGAGAGCAGTCATTAATTTCATCACTACGGACTTCATTTTCACAGCTGTTTGTCTTTGTAGAGTGTGGCTTCTTCACAATAACTTGAGTACAGCTCTTATTAAAAGGACTGAGTATATCTTTGCTTAGAAGAGAAATTCTGGTGTTTGGATATAGAAACGAAAGGCAGGTAATTTAATGTGGCTTCCTCATGGAAAAAAATTAATTCTCAGCAGACATATTTTAAGGTACTTTGTATAAAGAAAGGGTCACTGTGTGAGACATTAAAACACAGTAACTGTAGAACAGGTTGACACCAAAATGAAAAGAAAATGAGAAACGTGGACAATGAAAAAACCAGGCCACTCTCTTCCAAGTGTCCAGTGAATTCTGGCCATAGGATCTGAACTTCAGAAGAAAGCCTCCATAGCCTCAATTGACTTTTTTAAAGTATGTCATTACTGCTTTGTATGATTGGTTTAGATTTTAATACTACATATTCTGTATCTCCAAGTTGTCAGTATGGCATCACAACCACATACATAAAGGCACTGAAGAATGCTGGCTGCTTCATTTAAAAAATGTTGGCCTTGTAAAACCTATAAATTAAAGGTTCACATGTCTTATTTCTAGTAACAGCATTCAAATGCCAGATCAGAAACAATATTTCAAACAGTGTTGTATTCTCTAAGTAAACCTCCAGCAGAAAAAGCATAATTCATACTATTGTGGTCAGATTTTACACCATTTTGCCTACTGTGTTTTCCACAGTCACTTTTTCAGCTTTTGTAATCCTTGTGTTATTGTAAAACCCCATTCCTTGAACCCATGACATGACCAAAACAATGGGGCTCCTAGTAGTTCATAGCCGGAAAAAAACAGAGGTATGTGAGAAAAAGGCACATAGACTCTTAAAAAATACAAAAAATAATGCCCTTTATTACAAAAAAATGTTGCTCAAGTGCAAAATCATACACTTTAAAAGTTGTGTGTCAAGCAAAAACAAATAAAACTTGAGTCCACACTCACTTAGTTGGGAAAAAAAATAAATAAATACTCAAGGCGGAAAGACTGTGATGCTGTTCACAATGTATACAAGTTCTGTACTTAGAAATCTGCAGGTGGAAAATGAGCAAAAACAAATTAAAAAGGTTTCTTCCTTAATCTGCTACAAGAAAACCTTCTTCCACAAGTGTAGGCAAATAAATACTATTTACACAGTTCCTTGAGGATTTTGCCAGCACAATCTCCCCGGCTATTCTCTCTCTATCTCTTTCTTTGCTGATACCCTCCACTATGTATGTGTTAAGAGGGTTCTGTCCGTGTGTCTTCTCGTTATCTGGATTGCCACCAGCTAAATTCTACAAAAGATTCGTCCCAAAGACAGATAGTTCTCTATCTAGAAATGCCGCTCTTGCCTTATCTGTTAGTAAGGCATATTTCCCAATCAGCCTTTTGCCGCTTATAGACCACTGCCATACTTTTAAAGGTAAAAAAGGAAATGTTCAATGTCCTCTGCCTTCTGATAAGGTAGCAGAAAAGGAAAATCCCACGTTTGTGATGGCAAGCACCTCTTTCCTGGCTCTTCTGGTGCAGGGGCTGCAGCTGATATACAGTATTTGTACCTGTGTAAATTGGAGTTGCAGATATTTCCACCACTCTTTCATATGCTGGTCTTTGGCCTACTGAGTAGCAATAAGTGCCCCCAGTGCTCTTGCATCCACTGAACTGGTGTCTATACCTGCCTGTGCTTTTCCTGGATCCTCTCCATGAATCTGCACAGAAGTACTGGTCTCTGAGACTTTCTTGGGAGCCATGCTGCCTTTGTCTATATGCACTCAAAAAATATATTCTCACCACAAAGTGGTTTCTTATCCCACCGCTGCCACCAAATTGTAGAACCCCGTGCCTTGAACTCGTAGCATGACCTTAACAATGGGGCTCCTAGTAGTCCACAGGCAAGCTAAAACCAGATGTACGTGAGAGAATGGCATAGAGACTCTTGAAAAATGTAAAAAGTAATGTTCTTATTACAAAAAAAATTGTTGTTCAAGTGCAAAACTATACACTTTCAAAGCTGCGTGTCATGCAAAAACAAACAAAATTTGCATCCATGCCCATTTCGGTTGGAAAAAATAAAAAACAAATAATTAAGGCAGAAAAAAGGTGATGCTATTTACATATTTAATCTGCTGGTTGAGAATGATCAAAAATAAATAAAAGGTTTCTTTCTTAATCTGCTACAAGAAAGCCTTCTTCTACAAGTTTAAGCAACAAATATACTATTTACACAGTTACACAAAAATCCCCGGCTTTTCTCTCCCTTTCTTTGCTGACACACTTCACACTGTATGCGATCAGAGGGTTCTCTCCGTGTGTCTTCTTGTTATCTGGATTGGCACCAGCTAAATTCTACAACACAGATTCGGCCTGAAGAAGGCACCATTCTCCAGCATTCACTCTACTCCTTTAACATGGCTCTTAAGTCTCTTGACGGCAAATCGTGAATGATGCTCCAGGGTAATATCCTATCCTATTTTACATAGTCTGCGTCTATATGTCGTTGGCCTCCCCAAAAAACATGTATAAAGATTATTACTTTTGCGCACCCTCCTGTGATGTCTGTAACACTACTCCCGCACTCGTAGCACGGCAGCTTGTTTCTCACCTTCATGGTGGTTATTTCTTCCAAGACCAGCAGTTGGCACCTCTTTGACCACCACCTTTAGATGCCAATGATGCTTGCAAAGGTAAGTGCACCATTTTAGCTATTTACATGGCTATAAATAGTTAAGCTTTTATAGACTGCTTTTACTTTGGTGCAGGGCTAAGGCACTACACCACAGTTATTAATATATTTTTTTAACACAAGCATGCTTGGGAAACTCTCCAGAACAAATCTATCAACTTCCATACCCTTTTATACAATAAAGAATATGTAAAAAGTGTTTTTGCATCACATTTTGCCCACAAAATGATCATATACAGTAAATGCACAAATCACGCCCCTTTCCAACATTAGATTAATAGCACAAATAAAAATAAATGAATAAATTAAGGCTTACTTTAAATGGAGAAGAGATCAGATCATTTGTATGCCTGAAGATGGCATTTCTATTTGAAATCTTAATAAGGAACTGACTATAATGCTTCCATTATGCAACATGTGGCATACTACTGAATAGTCGTGCCAGGATTTTTCAAGCAAAACCATTTTTTATTTTTATTATTTTTTACATATTATAGCTACTTCAGTAATATCATAATATACATTTTATGAGCTTGTTTTTCATGGGTGCCTTTATTTTGAAGAGTTTGCTTGCAATAATGTTACATGTGGTGCACATGCTAAGTGACAATGTCATAAAAGATGGTTCTGTGGTTTGAAATAAGTCTGAAATTCGGCTTAATTCAGTACAGTCATATAGACCGTAGAGAGAAATTCAGCAATTTGCTGCAAAATAAAAATTGTCTTTGTTAGAAAACTTCCTTTGAACTTTGAATACTGTTAAGTTGCATTACTTAGCTGCCTTCAATAATTAACCCCTAAAGGATACAAACCACCAGAGTGCTGAAATAAACAGGTAAACTTTTAAGCAGAGATGCACATTCCTGGTTTTAACATGAATTATTGCTTATATTAACTTAACTAACGCATTTTTTAAAGTAAATCAAATTATGTGATATACATTAAAAAAGTGAGATATAGGTTTGATGTGAATATAAACCCAAGCTTTCATTCATGGTTCCAACAGAAATGTACTTGAAACAAGTTCCTTATGTCTAATATCTTATTACACAAAAATGAACAGTCTGCTGAAAACATTTGAAAAAACTCGTAAGCACTTGTTTAAAATATCCATAATTTTTTTTATCCATTTTAATTCAGCTTCAAACCACAGTGACTTTAAGGCCCATCAATGCCGCATTAGCCAAACCTGGATGGGGAGCCAGTCCTTTGCAGTCCACACTTATGCATATACCTATAGACACACTCACACAGATTTAAGGTTTTAATCTAGCCTAATGTTGAGTATGGGGGATTGTTGGGGGGTGAGGTGTTGGGTTTGATGCTAGTATTGGGAGACTCTACATACAATGATGCAGTGGTGTTTAGAACCCAGAATTCTGAAGTTTTGAGGCAAAATCAATAACTGTTGTTTACCATGCTGCCTTTTAGTAGTGGCTAAAAGAAACTACTACGTGTAACTCCTGCCTTTTCAATTGCTTGTATATTTTGAGGTGCCTTAAATTTGCAAATGATTTTCAGGAGTATGTTTCAGCATGGCAGAAAGCAGAAGCTATACAGTACTATAAATACAAAAACAACAGAGTCATGAGTGTTGGGGTTCCAACTGGGACTATCGTGTTTAAATAGTAAAGGCAAAAAAAAAAACAAGTTGAAAAAAATCACAATGTGAACAAGATCATGTTAACCCACAGATAACAAAATGCCAGATCTTGGCTTAGCAAATAGGGAATCTCCTCTCTGAAGTTGCTGAATAACAACCTCCACTGATGGTGTTTCTTCTGAGGTTTCTTGTGGGCAGAAATGGAAGGCAGCATAGAGGCTGCACATCACTCTTAGTCTTTCCCCATGTCCTTTAAAACAAGACATAATAAGTCACTCACCTGACTCACAGGTTTGACGGTACTTTATTCTGTTAAATGATGGGTGGCACAATAACAAGCACTGTTAGTTCACAAAGCTAGTGTCCTGGATTATACCCCATGCATAGTGGTTTTCTGTGCGTAGTTTCCATGCAGTTTTCTATTTGTCAGCATGGCTTTTTCTACAGTTACTATGGTTTGAGGTAATTTGTTGTTGTCCTCTGTCTTCTATCATGTAATTGGGAGAAGCCTCAGCCCCAAATTTGAACCAAAATTGGATTAGCGGAGGAAAGAATGTTAGTACTCATTGTATTATTCTATTGAATGACATGTCTGAAAATCAGTCCAACATATAAGAGAACATTTAGAAGAACCAAGGGTTTTAATAGATCAAATTATAGGCTGCATAATATAATTGGTGGCCAATGATAAAAAGGGAAAAAGTATATCACAGGTGTTGAACTTCGGTCCTGGAGGGCCGCAGTTGCTGCAGGTTTTCATTCTACCCATTGTCTTCATCAGTGACCAGTTTTTGCTGATAATTAGCCTCTTTTGCCTTAGTTTTAATTAACCTGACTCAGGCCCCTTACTTGTTTCTTCTTCCTTAATCAGCAGCCAAACAAAAATGAGATGTGAAACAAGCCGCCACATGACCAGCTCACCTATGCCCATCACACAATATCTGAAAATAAAGAAAGGTGAAGGTCTCGGTAAGGCTGATCTCTCAGGTCACCAAAACATTGTGATGGTGTTCTTAGAAAAAACAACAGTTTTGGAAATATCTGCTGTGGCAGAATGAGAGCAACAACAAGCCATGGAATTAAATAATGGGTTGAATTAACAACAAGAATTGGCTTCTCATTAAGAGATTGATTGGTGTGAAATTGGCTGGAGTTTGAAATCCCAGTTTAGCTGGTCATCTGTTGGCTCATTTCACGTCTCATTTTTGTTTGGCTTTCATTTAATGAAGAAAGAAAAAAAACAAGGCTATTAAAATAAAGGGAAAAGAAGTAAATTAGCAGTGAAAACTGGTCACTAATGAAGACGATGGGGAGAATGAAAACCTGCAGCCACTGCGGCCCTGCAGGCTTGGAGTTCAACAACCCTGAAGTGTATGATCTAATCATCCAGCTAAATAAAAGGATAAGTGTATGTGTGTCTTTCTGTGTGTCTGTCTAATTGCTATGTCTCTGACATTTCAAAATAAGGCACATCACAAACATTTTAGTGATAAATTTGTAGTTCCAATAGATGGTGCATCACAAACATTAACACTACTTTTACAAATGCCTCACCAAATGGTGTATAACAGAGACGTATACATTGCATGGTGCACTACAAATATCAATACTGAAGTCTATGTTGTTTAATTTCAACCCATCTTAGACGAGTAGCACAGCTAGTATTTAATGAAAAGGTAAGGAACTCATTCTCTTGAACCAAGATAGTTTAACTAATGAGCATCATAAACATTTGAACACAGAAAGTTGTTACTAGCAATATACAAACCAGCTCATGTTACAAATAAAAGTTTCTGTGTCAATGCCTAATTTTGCTTAATTTCTCTACAACTCTAGAGTTATGACCACACATCAGCCGTATCATAACCTTAATGAAAAATAAGCCTCAATGAGTTTGAAGAGGGAGTTTAGAAATTATTTAAATTACCAGTCTCAGTAAAAGCGGTTCTGTGTCAGGTCTAATTGTGTTATTCCAGAAAGTCAATGGCTTCTGACATTTTTTGGAATGACTCGCCTAGACTCAGCCAAGTGATGCCTACTCATTGCCTAAAGTAAATGAGATTATTGAGAAACAAGGCAATACTTGTCTCAAGTCTAAGTGGTAAAGAATTATTTTTTTTTTTAAAAATGGGCTTTTTGCTCCAGCTTCTCATGTCTTCCTTTGCTTAAAAGATTGTCTACTCTTTTGAGAAAGGCCCTCCAATTAACCAATCTTAGCTGACACATACAGAAAAAGCAAGTTAAAAGGTGTGAGCTGTATGCTAGGCATTTAGCCAACAATCACAAGGGCAGATCAACTGTCAAATACCACAGAGACACGATTACTCCCCACATATTTTTATCTATGTTTTAAATTTTCGATTTGCATTACACTTCCACGGTGAACATAATTGTTAGATAGGTGCATGCCAATACAAACCTGAAGTTTAAAATATTTTAGCTTTCACAGAGCATAAGTAGCCATTGCAAAATTCCACACTTAGCTGGGTGGCTTCCAGAACTTTAATTCTTTCCATTACCATTAAACAAACTTCAGAAGTAGTCATTTTTCTGACAGATAATGATAACAACAGCTTATCAAGTTACTGTTTTGGCCTTTATGAGATAAAAGAAATTATAAAAAAAAAAGAAAAAAAACAGACTTAAATGACATAGTTAATAACCACAAATCATAAAGAAAAAGTACTCCCTTAGAAGAAAACTCAAATAAATATTCAAAGGTTCACGTAACACGCAACACATTAAATACTTAAATAAGAGTTATAAACAGTAGTAACATTTGTTTATTTTTTGCTGAATTTTAAGCACAGAATCCACACACTTCGTTTGTTATAAGATTGCTGCTGCTGCACTACCTTCATCAAGTATTCTTTAATTTTCCTTTACACAGTTGAGGATGGATTGAAGCATATCCCGGCAAATGTCAGGAACAAATCCAGGATGGCACACAAGTATGACGCATGGCACAGACTTAATTGAGAGTAACTAGCCAACCACACCTGCTTATCCTTCAGATATATAAGGAAAATGAGGTACCCAGTGAACAATCTGTATAGATATAAAGGTTAGGTTAGGTTAGGTAGACTTTACTTTCTCAGAGGGAAATTTTTTAGCAGTGGGAAAGTGCAAAAACATAAGGCATTGTTACACAGGTCCAATAAAATAAACACAAGGCACACCAACTGACAACCATAGTTATTATATATACACACACTTAAGATTACTACAAAGAAGTATAATTACTTTTAACAGTATACAAATTAATAATTCACAATTTAGCATTTAGGAATATCTCTACAAGTAACAGAATACAAAATGCTTATAGCTCTAGGAATAAAATACTTCTTTAATCTGCTGCTCTTTACCCCTGGAAATCTAAGTCTGCAGCCTGATGGCAACTCCTGAAATTTAGGAAAAAGAGAATGGATGCTGTCTGACAGAATCAAGTCAGCCTTCTTTTTAACCTGTTTGTAACACATATCAGTAACAGAGGTCTGCTGCAAACTGATTATTTTACTGCTAAATTTTTACAATGTTGTTAATATGGGTTATATTTTTAATGCAGAGGTTGCCAACCCAACATATAAAAGCAAATGTAATAGTAGATTCGATAAAGGACTTCAGAGTGTTATTTGACCAAAGAATCAGTTTAAGAATTAAGGCTATAAAACAGATTTCAGACCAGCATTGTTGACACCTGGGCCTTTAAAAGTTGCATGAAAGGAAACTGGATACTACAGAAATGAGGATGGAAAGAGGTTGTGTGGCGTAACAAAGCTTGATAAGATCTCGAATTAGAGAATCAGAAGAACAGTTAAGTTTGTGGAATTCTCCAGGAGAAACAAGAAAGAAGGTGAAAGTGATAATGAGATAAGAGGTAAATAACATGGGTAAAAGAATGCATGGCTATGGTGGTCTCAGGATTGAAGAGAAGAGAACAACCAAAGAGAAAGTGGATGGACTGTGTGAAAAGGGATCTAAGGGAGAAAGGGGTATCAATTGAGGGAGTATACAATTCTTTCTCATACAGAGTGTTGTCTGTCTGGTGTGGTGAGTACTTCATTTGCCCACTACATCAATCAATCACTCTGCTCTCACTGTCTGTCTGACTGCCTCTCTCTCTCTCTCTCTCTCTCTTTCATTATCTGTCTAAAACCTGGCCTCTATATATCCAGCTAGACAAGCTTTTTCGCAGACTCTCTCCTTGACTCAAAAGTAAATCTCTACCAAGGACAGCTTCTTCATGCACCCTGTAATTATGCTGGGGTTAGGGATAACCCTCCACTTGTTAAAGGCACACCATTCTAGACACACTCTTGCTGTCTTGCATTCCCATCTGCAACAAGCCAAGAATTTGCTGGGGCAATGGCCTAAGGAACAAAGTCAAGAGATAGTTGCAAATTACGAAAACAAGCACTGGTCTGAGAACTACTGGTCCCTGCTAATTTTTATCATGTGGATTGAGCTTGCCAGGTGTCCGCAAAATACATGAATGGTGGTTGTCATGTAATCATGTATGATGTGTTTTTGTGGCAAACAATTAATTTTGTGATTAAAAAAAGATGAAGGTTATTTGAATATCATGGTCAACCAAATGATAGGCTAGTTATCAAAATGAAGATGGACTACTTTAACAGGATAATTCACATCAAATGAAATCAACTCATGGATAGTTTAAAGAAAGCCTTGAGCACAAATGTTTGAGAGCGCTAGTAAAAACTTGCTTCCGCATCCGTGTCGCCAACTCATACCCTCAACTGAGAGCTAAAAGAGAACAAAAGGGAATTCATAAATGAGAATTAGATATTATGTAGTTGTAAATATAATAAGAGTGTGTCATAAAAGGTGGATGTGGATCTAATAATGTTTTTAAAATGTCTACAGACACGAAGCACAGATCGATATTTTATATTTGCTGAAGCTTTTCAGGGAACCTAGTTTTAATACATTAATACAGTCCTTTGGTGAGAGATTCCCAGAAAACAATCAGTAGCAAGAATGAGTGTGCTCTATAGTTGGCATGTGTAATCTGATAGACATGAACATCCACCCCTTTCATTTTAATACCAACTTATGATAATTCCTTACATGCCAAATGCATTCTTTTACTGAAGTTACTAAAGAAACAGACACAAACTCAGGTGTTAAATTTCACTAAAAATGACATGGACAGCAGTTTATAACACTGAAAATGAAGTTAATAAGTCTGGCCAAACAATAGGGATGTATCATGCAACTGTCTACTAGACAAGGAACCTGGTCAAAGGTTATTTTAAATCAGGAGAAACATTTGTCATTTGTACTTCCCATATTAATTAACTAATTGAGTTAATACCTACAGTATATTATATGTGTGTTATACTTCTTTTGCATATCATGTCACGATGGAAAAAAAACAGTTGGGAGAGTCTGAAAGATATGTAATTTTATATAATTAAGCATATCTGTTTGAAAGTCTCTGCCATATTCTCAGCAAGTGAAGCTCATTCAGTGTTATGAAAAGCAAACAGAATAATCATTTCATATCATATCATATAAGCTTTGATGACAAAGAACAAGAAGACAGAACAATTCAGTTATAGTCACTCAGAAATATTCAATTATTGCTTTTAAACGTACATCAAGAGATTTTATGGAAGTACTGTTGCAGTGCTCTAGTTTCACATATCGAGAAGACAATGTTTGTCTACCAGAGTGGTCACTGTTTGTTGGGAATTTGCAAGATCTCTTCATATTTATATGGGTTTGTGGTCCAAAAGATATGATTTAGTTTTATTAACAGGTTTGCAAGATGTATTTTGGCTTCACAACCGTGAGATACAATGAATGTAGTAAAGATTAATGTATAAATCTATAGCTATTGATGTAAATTGCCATTTTAGAACAGTTACATATGGTTCTTGCATAAATCATGTGGGTTTTTGGGAGGATTAAATAATTAATAAAATATGGTCCACTATCTATGATTAAATTAATGTAACATATAATGAAGGTAAGGAAAAACTACCTAATTGTACATATTGTATAGCAGACACAACCAATTCAAGAAGAAACAGATGTTAAAAAAATGTAGGGATTAAAGAAGTTTAGTGTAAGATGCATGAGGTCTCTCTTAACAACATCAGATCACATCACATGTTAGTTCAGTGCTTCATAACTTGTTAAACTTCATTAAAGCCCTCAATATCTTATAAATGACTACTTGATAGATATACATGGCTTTTTAAATGTGGGAAAGTCACAGTTAGATCTTCAACTCAGTGTTGAAGTTGAGTTTTAAGAACCTTTGAATGGTTATCTTATACAGTATATTTCTTCTGATGAAAGTCTGAACATATGTTATGCACATCAGATTTTCAGTTGTAGTTTCTTCCCTGTGTATTCTGTAGATATCTAAAAAGAAAATACAAAATACATTTTTGTGTTATTTAATATAGTTTTGGGGTCCTCTGAAGTGAAGTGCAAATGCTTCAAGAGCCCAAATTCTTTATTTTTGCAGAAGAAAACCCTACAACACTCCAACACTCCAACACTGGGTTATTAATACACAGGAGCCATATGCAGGAACTCTATCTTGTTCATAGATTTTTAAATCATGAATAACTGGGTTATGTATCACTTGACCAGTAAAAGGTTTGCTGTGAACCAATGAAGTGATCCACTATGCCATAATTTTTCTGTGTTTCCAAAACATTCTTCCATATTTTTGGGATGGTCTTTTCGTCCTTGTTTTTGAGAAAGTCCATAACTCTGTTCTTGTTGATTAATATTCCCATCTTTCCTGACATTTTTATTTCTTAAGACCTTATCACTCCCTCTCATTTAATCTACAACAGCAAAGAATCCTTTCTTTTTGTTCAATAACTGCTAAGCTTCAGAAAGTTTCTCACTAAGTAATAGATAATTTTCTTAATTTTGATTTCTGGAAACTATCATTTTATAATATAATGCTCTCTCACGTTCCTGCCATTAACAATCCAGCCCTACTACTGAACAACTATTGGGCAGATGGTTGTCTGAAAGTCAGTGATGCAGAGACCTCTTTGTCTTGGCCCGGTCATGGGCCTCCATCTGCCCTCTCTTGTGGCTGTACAGGCTTCCATTAACACTTCCCCATCATGCAGTTCTCTCAAAGGGTGCAGAGTGGGAGGAATGTTAAGTCTTATCTAGAAATATTTAAAAGTTTTACAATTGATTATCATTATTGTATTGGTTGATGTTAATAAATATTTGATCACAAAAGAAGATAACATGATTGGTGAAATAAATATTAAAGATAAAAATAGTCTGTTTTTAGAACAAAGCTATTTTTCAGTGGACATCTATGATCTCACCCCCTCACCAAATCTATTTTTCTTCCTTGTCTACCTCCTTCTGAAACAAAACTTTGTGTTACCCGGTAGCATATCTTTGGCAGTGTCCAGCATAGTGTCTATTAGTTCTCCTAGCAGCTTTTCTGCAGTTTAGCTAGCAGTTCTGCAGTTATGTTTTACAATCTCTATATTATTTGGCCAAGAGCCCTAGCTTTAGAAACAATACAAGTGATCAATTCCTGGATTGTTCTTTAACCAAATGGGAACATTAAACCTGAAATATGTACTCTGAGTACTTCTTATAAATATTTGGACTTTGGGTGCTTCGTGACAGGCCTTCCAATTTTTTCATAGAATTAAATTGGGAAATGATAATAATTCAATGTTGGGGTTGTTTGTCCTGATTTACCCTGCCAGGTTCAACTGCCAAAAGAATGCAATTTCATGCTATTTTTGTGTGTTGCTTTCTTTAGCTGCTAATCTTCTGTTGTTTTCTGGAATTTAAGATGTCTGCAGCATTTAAACAACCTTGTAGTAGAAGTAGACATGTACATTCATACACAATGATGGCAGTCTTTTTTACTATGCAAGGAGGCCTGCGAACATTATAAAGATTAACAGCTCTTTTGATTTTGTTAGAAAAGCCATACTCCATTATTATAATTTTATGTTTTCTAGCAGTTCATTTAGCACATAACTTTTGTAACTATTTTGTCAAAAAAGAGTTATTTTTCAGTGCCAGGGTGCTTGTTTAAGGTAGCTAAGTAAGGCAGGCACTCATATCTAGTCAGATAGGTTTAGGTGTACAAAGCAAACCCTTGCAATGTTAAACATAATGCCGTTCGCTTTTGCTCCTTACTTAGGCTAATAATTCTTTTTTTATGAGACATTTTTGTTTCCTATCCTGTAGCTAACTTAATGTAAGCATCTCAGCAGCTCAGTTCATGTGTCCATAACTTTAAGTTCATGCAATTGGCTGATGGAATAGCCAGGTAAATAAAAATAAAGCCAATATTCCTTCTTTAAGTCTGATAGATCACTGACATTATTTTGGAGAGGCAAACTTCATCTACACACAAAATGGGACTATAAAGGTTAAGAAACACTGGTGTAAGAGAAGCCATTACAGGTTGAATGCATTAGGAATAGTGCTCATCAAAGCAAACCTTAAAGGGCTCTCCAAGAGTCAGAAAGCATATGAGACCCAGTGAAATAATAATGATGACAATGAAAGATTACTGTGGCTGGTTTTGGCAATTTCTAGAACACTATTATCATATTAAAGCCTTTGGCCATAAGTACAAATTGCCTTAACTTGGTCGTCAGTTGGAGCATGACAATTCTTCTCCTCTTTTTGAATGAAAAATTTCACTGGCCAGCATTTGTCCTTAAATCCTAAGCTCATATATAAACCTTCATGAAACTAACCAGAAACACAGTCAAATTTGATTTATTTTTTTTTGTGTTTTATAAATATGTTTAGTTCTTCATGTGCTGTAACGTAAAAAACATCCATCCCCTTTTTCTGTCCCCAAACCAAGCCCTTGAAAACTCTCAGTACGAACACTGGCTGTTCGCCACCTGATCCTACTCTTTCAAAATATCTGTAGCAAATAACTTGATTAAGAAGAAACTGCAACTCTGTTATTAAGTTTCTGCTACAGGATTGCACGCAGCACACACTATTCTGCTTGGGTGTGCCACTGAGCCCTGCAAAGGGCCAGCGTACCATCTACCACATTTGTGTCTTGCCTTACACTTAGTGCTGTTGCAATAACTACTGGCTCTCTGTAATCCTAAATTGGGCCAATTAAATTTACCCCTTGTCACATGAAGGATTAACATAATATGTTGAAATATACATACAATATATAACATAATACCTGACCAATTATAGGAAAACAATTTCTCACTTACTGTACTGTAAGAGTATCTCACAGTGGATTGGCATTATAATTCATGATGGCTCATGTATTGCTTACATGTTAATATTTAAAGGATTTATTGAATGTACTATTCAAATTAAACAAAAGGCATGAGTCACTTTCCAAAAAGCCTTATTCTTACATCAGTGAACAAAAGTTGCAGTATCATTGCAAGCTTAACTAATAAATTACATTTGTTGTGGTTTCCTGTTTATAATCTACAATATCTGATTAACCCAAGTAGAAAATGTTATGATGCTATGTTCCTGTTAGTTTTAGCTGTGTTTTTGCCCATCCATCACAGGGCCCAAAGAACCTCACACTTAGATTTGTGCTGCACCAAATAAAGTCACTCAGAACTTTCAGGATGTGGAATGAAAACTGGTCACCTGGAGAAAAACTCACACAGGCATTAAGTTAACATCTGTGCCACCATGCCAATCCAGAACTACACTCATTTTTTCTTTTTGTGTTCAAATAAAAAAGGAAGCAATTCAGTGATTTAAATAATTTGAATGAACAACTTGAATATTGTGTTACTGCATGATTTACAAAAAGCTCATATATCTGTTAGGCTTCTGATTGGAGATATGTACAGTAGGTGGATAAGCCTATGGTGTCCTGGATATTGGTCAATATCCTCAGACAGACCACATTTTGTGAGACTCCAGCACTGATATGGATATGAGCAACACTGGAAACACCACAAAGAACAATCCTATCTACTTTTCTCTTTAATCTATACACCTCAAACTTGTTTCTTGATGAAAAGAGAATTGTCAGGTTGGACTCGTTTTGTAACACAGATGAACTATATAAGAAAGAGCTGGTAGCATCCCTTCAAGAGAGACCCACCGAATCAACAAACTAATTAAAAGGGCAGATTCAGTAATAAGATGCACTCTGGATCCCGTGGAGGTCATAGCGAAGGAGAGAATTAAAACAAAACTAAGTGCCGTTATGAACAATGCTGCACATCCTCTCTCTGACACACTAACACTGAGGACTTTCAGTAAAAAAATTATTCAGCAGAAGTGTGTCAAGAAACGCTACTGGAGCTCATTTATATTAACGGCAGTACATCTGCATAATGTCTCACTGTGACTGTTTAGATGGAAGTTTTTCTTCCTTGTTAATTTTTCTTTTTTAGTCATTCAAGTGTGTGTGTGTTTATATATTTATCATCTATTTTTTTTTTTTATTTATTAATTTTATTACAATCAATACATAGCAATCAAGTTTTTACAAAAAAAAAAAAAGAATTATGCTAAGAACAGATCGATCCCCACCCTTGAGAGAGACCCTATATTTATCATCTATTTATATATTTATTAATTTAAAGTGCTTCTTGAGGACAGATAAAGTTCTATCTGTCTGTCAATCTCAATCTATCTGACAGTCTCATAAAATTGGGTTTCTGTTGTTCCTAGAACAACATTTATCTTTAACTGGTCAACTTTAAGGTCAGGCTTTCACCTCTCTGGAAAGAGCATGAAAAAGCACACACAATCCTCTATTTGAATTAAAAAATAGCCTTCCTTTTACAATTTCAACACAGAATGCACAATCATCCAAGATTGTGTCTAAAAAATCATTTAGGTGACATTCTTGAATCAGTACCACAATATTACTTATATTAATTAATTACTATATTAATTATTATTTGTTTTGAAGAGAATATGAGCTTTTCTTCCTTAAAGGTTAAACTGTCGCTGAAGATTTTCAGTGCAAATTATTATAGTATTACCAAGATCTATAAAGGTATATGTTTCTGCATACTGACCGCTTTTCTTGGCGTTTACCTTAACTTCTTACCATATTGAGTAGATGAACTTTGATAAGACAGGCCTTATGTTTGGCCACTATGAAACTCATCCTTATACTTTGTATATGTTAGAGCATTTGTACAATTAATGATGAAAGGTGTATAATCCCTCAAAGTTTCCATCACCTGACTTTATTTGAAGCCATTTCAATGCTTTATTCATACTGTATATGTGTGGGATTATCTGAACTTCATTAATATAAAATTTATGAAGCTTCTAATTTGCTTCTTTATATGCTATGTCTGGTGGTAGGTGATGTCAAGTGTAAAGGGCACTGCCAGGAACCTTATCTAGCCAAGATGTGCACAGCGTGGAAGGACATGGCGAGATGACTTGGACATGGCTTTTTCTCCACCAAGGTGCTAGATGGCAGCCCCCTGGGTTGTGGCATCACCATAAATTTTACAGAGCGTCATGGGAATTGGAATTTGTCGGCAAAGCAAGTTTGGTTCCGTGGTTGCCGCCGGGGGTGTTGCTGGGACGGGAGAGTCCTAATTCGTGGGGCTCCAGCCTTACCTGGAGGTACTATTTGGCCAGGACTTTTGAACACTGGAAATACTTTCAGGGATAATTTAAAAAGATAGCCAGAGTCAGGAGGAAGGACACAAAGTTTGTGGGAGGAGCTGAGAAGGCAGTGACAGAGAGAAGAAGACAGACAGTGCTTTATTGTTACTGTGTGCTGTATTGTATGTTGGTTGCAGCATGGGAAACATTTATTGGAAGAGTTTCCACAATAAAAAGCCTTGTAATTGCAGCACTTGTGTCAAAGTCTCTTTTGTGTTGGGTGTTTGGAGAGCTAGAGCAGTCTCTAGCGGCCACACAAACTTTGACAAATTTATGTGGCGCCCCTCTTGTAAACTGCTCTAAATATTGTAACCTTTCTTCACTGGTGATAAGATTACTGTCTACAAATTTATCAAATTTGGTAATGAAAGACATATATGACATCACATTGCTAAATACTGGGACATGTATATGTGGAAAATTAAATTTGCACAGTTTTTTGAGTGCACTTTGATTTTGTGACTGACTATTATCTTGCACCTGAAAGCCATAATGTTCACTTTGTGCTGCTTTAGACCTTTACATTATCATTTAAAATGTACTTTTTATGTTTTTCTTTATGCAAGGGTTAGGAGTAGGTATAGTCCATTCATCACTATCATGTTGTTCAAACATTTTTAATCTTGTTCTGTATTATTCAACTATGTCCTGTGGACTATGGCCGGTCAGTCATCCCGACCAATACCTCCAGGCCTCCAGGTGGAGCCCTCTCTGCAGCATGTAGGTGCCCCGAATGCCAGCAGGGAAATATGGACAATGGAGTTTTCATCCAAAGCCCTGCTGGATACTACAGGGGCAAACAGAGGACACTGCAGGGAGGCCCAGAGGCTCTTACGTGCCCTATAACTCGGAAATATGTCTTAGTCACAGCGACAGGAGGAATGACAAACGAAAGAGTTTTCATCTCACCCGGAAGTGCTAGGAAGTCACATGGACAGGGGTTCAGAAGCACTTCCGGTTCACAGACTATATAAAGGACTGTGGGAGATCCCAGAGTTGAGCTGAGCTGGGTGGAAGGGTGGCAATGCGTCTGGGAGAGTGGAGGATTATTGTTTATTGATTAGAGATTGTATTGTATAAGTATTGTGGAGAGGATGGTGCTTTGTGCACGTATTTGTCCAAATAAAAATAATAATTGGACTTTTACCTGTTGTCTGGTGTCTAGTCTGAGGGTTCAAGGGGACGACAGCACCCCCTATCTGTCAATCCTCAAATACCTATTTGTCCTGTTTTTTCATTCACTTGGATTTCATCTTTGGGCTTTCAGCCAGGCTTCTTCACATTATAAAACTTACCTTTTTTCACAGCTTCAATGTGAGCCACCAGCATAATCAGTTTCTGTCTACTTACATACGCCGTCGTCTTCCTTCAAAAATGCAGAAGATGGGCTGTGAGATCTGCGAGAGCTAACTGTAGAACCAGTTTCTTCAGGCTCGACATCATCTTGTAAATTAGGTTGACTAGTTGTCTTCTAAGCAATTCTAGTATATGCTTACCTTGTTCTGGAAATTATAGGTGCATATTATTTATGCAGTGATCTGCATCTCCTATGAATGCATTGACCTGTTTTACTTTAGATACAAATGTCTTACAGTACTTTTTTGTTCCTCATTGGTGCTCTGTAAATGCAATTTTGTTGGATGACTGTCACAGAAAACTGTGTTCTTTTTCCAGGAACAACAAAAACTTGATAATATCAGAATTCTAAACAAGAAGGTTTCCAAATGTTTGTTAAACAAAATCATACATTATTGTTTTTTATTTCCAATGGATTTCCCAAGAGGCTTTCATCCCCAATAAGTGGTATTTTGCACTATAAACTCAAAGTGAATTTGGCATTTTGAAGATAGGATATTGCATTCATCTACTCTGCATGCATAAAAATGTAAGATCAATACATGGTGGAAATTATATTATAATTTGATGAATTACATTTATATATTTTGTAACTTTAGGTTACGCCTCCAAAATGTTTTTCTAAAGCAGTGCTTGAAGGTTTTTGCTAGGTACTCTGGTTTGTCCCATCATCACATGAATATCGAGTTGAGTGAATTGATTTAAATGTCTGTGCATTAGTACATAAATATACACATACAAGATTGTACAAAGAGATGGCATATCATGTTAAAGATTTGTACTTTCTGCCTGGTGTCTCTGTAACCAATGGCAAAAAATTCCAGGTGAAAAGTACTAACAAATCATAATTTAACATAATAAATTGCAATAAAACCAAAGAAAAATTCTTTCATTTACAATATGTCTTATAGATAGATAGATAGATGGTATGCTTGCATACTTCCTAAATGAAATTAATTTAAATACTGCATTCATACAAGTGCTTCTTTTTCCTCTAGCAACAGTACATATATGTTGGATGATTACCCGAGCTGATTTACAAGTACAGCACCCCCAACTAGCCTCCGCAACAAGTGAAGTCAAGGTTGAGCAGAGCAGGCCTTCAGCCATACACTAACATGACTTAACCTTATCTTGCCTTTCCTGATAAATATACATTTTTTAAACATTGATTTTAATTCAGTATTGCCAAACAGACAAAGGGAAGGTGAGAAAGCAGTGGCTTGTCATTGTTGGGTGCCTACTCAAACAAAATACAATTGCACAATTACTAGAATATTGGATGATCTTGAAGGAACTCTTAGATGTAATGAGAACAAGAAGGCATTTCAGTCACCACCTCTTATGCTTGTCCATCATCTGGAAATTTCAGCTGCACTGGAGGCTTTAATGTCTGACAGAACTGAGAGAGTAAGCTGACCTGTAACAGCTCTCAGGAAAAGCATTTGAGAAATAAGAGTCAGATCCAGTGGTGGAATGGTGAAAGACACTTAAACTGATACGTAAAAGTCAGAACTGTGTTTATACAGTAGCTGAGGGGTATGGTGTTATACTGCAATCACAGTCTTAAAAAGGAGAAATTGTGACTGGCATATCTCTTTCTGAATCATTGCATTTAAGTCAAATATATTATTTTTAAGAAATACTTTTTTACTTTTCAAACACACGCCAACACATATTTCTAAAATGTTCCTTTCTGTTCTCACCCTGATGACATTCCTAACATTTTAATGCTTTATAAACTTCAAAATTTTAACAAATGTAATCAATACTTTTTTGTGCATTATTTAAAGTTGACTTTAGTGTGCTTCATTACTAGTTAAAAGAAGAGTTAATTTCTTTTACTTAACAATGTGCACATAATTTTGTTCTGCTCCTAGGAAGATCGATTAAAATGGTAATTACACTACTCAAAAAGTTTAGTTAAATAACCGTAATATCCAAATTGGCAGAATGCACTCCATAACTTCAAAACCACAAAGTGTAGAGCATTCTTTGAAATCCATTGGCTTCATTGTTTAGTTTAAAAATATGTTTATAATTGCTTTTTAAACAACAGTTTAGTGATGACACATCACTATATAAACATCTGAAGCAAATAGCTGGGTGTTCCCTATCATTTCGGATAACCAAAGAAACACATATTGAAATTTATTTATACTAATTAAATCAAAATCAGCTTAAAATGTTACAGTTTAGCTGTTTTACAAATACTGTTAAAATATGCTTAAGGATCATTTTAATTTTTGTATCCTTCATAAACATATCTCAAGTCAAACCAAAAGGTCAATAACTGCTTATATCAGCAGAAGTGGCCAAGGATGTTCTGCATAAATGATATCACAAATTTCTTCTCAAATTAATGGAATGTTTTTTTTAGCTTTCATTGCAAAGTAGTGTAGGGTAAGTAGACTTTGACATTATGGCAGTGAAAGACTAAGTGCATGCATAAACATTTGCTTCTTTGAATTTGTTGATGTCTTGTGTAATTTATCTATATCAAGACTATCAACAGCATAGTCATGTGGAGTTTTGCTATATATTGTTTTAATATCACAATGTGCTGTTTCAGGACTAAGCTAGATAGAAACAACCAAAAATCTGAGTTTCCTGCAACATTATAGAATTGCAGACAAATTTATAATTAAGGTGGTGAAATTGAAAATACATTCAAGGACCCAAACTATAGTTGCACGAATGCCAAAGTAAAAAAAAATAGATGATAATAATATATCTGGAGAAGCAAAAAAATCATAGTAAAAATAAAAAAAAGAATTCATTCAGAAACAAAAGCATGACAAGTCTACACAAAATGAAACATAAAGCACTGAGCTCTTCCTTGGAGCCCAGATTGATCCAGGATACCAGTCCCTACTCTTGGGTTTGTGCTATGGAAAAATGTAATACTGCAGTCACATTAGCAGTACATGGTTGATGGTAACTGGGAAATGAAGCATTTTCCCTGAGACAACAATGCAAAGTTTTCCTTATCCTGGCAGAGACAAACACAAAACTACCATTTTGTCAGCCTCGAGCATCTTGTTCAGCTAGGTTTATTGAAGCACATCCTTTGCCACGTGACAAACATCTTAAAAACTTTAGAGAGCTATTCAAAAAAATTAACTTAATGTGCTGGGATCACTTTCAGGATTGAGCCACATCACGTACCTTCTTAGTGGGAATTTGACATTACTCAATATGGTGTAAGGTATGACATCTTCTGGACGTAACGAATTGGCATTTTATGGAATGGTTGACTGATTAATTTCTGACCTTTCTCTAGTGTTGACAGAGCCTGAACGTTATTATAACGTGTGGAGCCATATACTCCAAAATTTGCAACTTGAAAGTGGTAAGGGTGAGAAGAACCTTTTGCTCTTGATAATCCTCGACACTGGACCAGGTAACACCAGGTAATTTATGTCCTTTAGGTCCATCTGAAAAAGTTGTCCAACACACGAAAATGGCAAAGGTATGAGCCTATAAAACTGAGCCATAAAACAGGGCAAAACCCTAACCATCCAGATGAGACACTCAGGACAGCCTGAGTGCTTACTAACCCAGCTGGCTACAGTCTACAGCAGTCAGCTTTAACTTCAAAGGGGCAAAAATAACAAAAAGATCCCAAAAGTATTCAAAATGTCCCACAATAGTGGGGATTACCATCAGCCCCTGTCTTATGCAATAATGGGCAAATGAAAATATCTTTATTAGGAAAGATTTTATTAACAAAAGTGAAGAAAAATGGCAAATATTAAACAGTACCAAAAAGGCAAAGGCCATCCAATGTGATCAAGTCCCAATACAATAATCCAGCAAACAAAATCCATATAGAGGCAAAAAATTCAAGAAAATCTAAGAAGGGTAATACTCACAAAACAAATCTTTACTCCACCAAAGCAAATTTGAGTAAAATCGCAAGTAGCTCACTATTCCAGCCTGCCTTCAAAGGTCACCGATGGTTCCTTAGCAGGGAGGTAACAGCTGCCCTGCCTAGTGGGGGCATAACCAGATAACAAATGAAACATGACAGAACAAGATTATCCAAAATAGAAACCAAATAATAGATATAAAAAATAAAATTAACACAGTACATAATTAGACTAATTAAATAATAAGTGTAAATAACAACATTACCAGAAACAATTGTAAGTAATGGACAAAAAAAATAAAAGAAATGTAAACACAAACCAGGAGAGGAACATGGTTTAAACATAAATCCCTGAACATTATTAGGGGGGTGTGATGCAATTGACTTACTGAATGAATCATCTTAATAGGCAGATATCAAGATGAGACTCAAGTAGATGAGCTGAAGGCTACAAATTACCAAAAGGAAGGGACACCAAACCAGACTAGACCATGGCAGTTTCAAGATTGCTACTCTATCATCATGTTTGGGCAGATTTCCATTTTTATGATTCATTCAGAATGCCAGATTTTACGTAATTATCATTTACTTAATGATAAATAGTTGCTTGTTTTGTGCATTTTGCATGTTACTTTATAGGCATAAGTCATTTGTGCATTCTTTTTTCTTTTCTTTTTTTTCTCGCATTATGATGGTTATTTGTGTGCAGTAGAAGGTAGATACTGTAGGCAGGCACTCACTTCTACGCCTTTAGAGTCAGGTGAGTGATGTGGGCAGTCGCCATTAGCTCCTGCTTACAAGATCAGTGAGGTTTAGAACACATTGTTTTTCTTTTTAGAATTTCCCTTTTGATATTGCTTTGTTGAATTCACTAACTACTAAACATATGCAATGTTTGCTCAATCCCATCATTTTAAAAGTAAGTGTGTTCAGTGTGTTATCTAAGTGATATTAAAGAGACATAGTGTTATTTACCAGATTCTTTTAATTTACTTTGTCATGAACATGCTTCCCAGAACTGTAGAAAGTCTTTATTTAGAAACTCCCCCATGCAGCTTGGCATTCACTATGTGAAATCTTTTTTTTCCCTTTAAATTTAACATTGATCTCATGACAGGAACAGAAAGTAGGAGTAATGGTGCTTCCAGATATTTCTTTTCTGATCCCTTAAGGAACTAATTTCTACATCCATGCCCTCATATATTTTCTCACATTTTTATTTCTTTTGGCATCTGACTCAATCAAAAGAATTGTTTATGACTCCAACTCTAAAACCACAAGCTCCATTGTTTTCCTTTCTGCGAGGCTTTAAAGTAGTTGCTACAACACTTCCAAGCTTCATTTACGCCACATTGGCTGTGTTAATGATTGGCCGACTAGGCCATTTATTTGTACAGATAGGAATATCACGAAGAGATCTCACAACAGTCGTTAGTACTATTGATTGCTAATTTTATTTTATATTGCTTTGTTTGAAGTATGTGAATGCTTTGAACATTCATTGTTCTAAAATGTTATGATTCACTACAGCTATTCAGTGTAGTGCTGTTTGATGACATTTTGTTCTCTAACAAGCAGTTCTGCCTTTAGTACAGCTACTAGTGTCTCAGGCAGTTGTCTAAAAATGACTGAACTAGCACTTTTTATCTTTAACGTATCCAATCATGCAGGGTTCAGCTGTAGAGACATCTGCCTTAATAATAAACTGTTGAACACGACTTTCTTTATATTGAGAATTTCAAAACCAACTCAAAAACAGTTGCTATGAATGCTAACATTTTTCCTGCATCTCAGGGGGGTATTTTTCGTACGTGGATTACTTGTTTAGTTTAGATGTAATAGTTGACAATTTGGCCTGATCCTGGATCTGTTGGTTTTTTGAAACTTTTGCTGAATGTGTTGTCATAGCAGCACATCCAAATCCTCAAACTTGCTCGGAGCTGGTTTGTTCTGTGTAAACAAGGATTAGCTCACACACTTAATCAGTGTCCGTACATGGAATTCATTTAGTCATGGCTTTGCCGTTCATGAATGAGCAACCAATTGATATCGGTGCGTAAATTATAAGCAGAGAATTTCATATAGAGAGGGTTTTGCGCGATTGGCAAGATCCTTTATTGCTCCCGGAGAAAAATTATTTTCGAAAGATACCGCTTTAGCCAATGGACAATATTGTACCTCAAAGATTTATTAGCACCTTATATTTGAAGTCAAACTATAGGCGAAGTCGGGCTCTCACAACCACACAGACAGTATGCATTGCTTTGAGTTTATTTTGCAAGCGCCACTTTTTTACATACAGTAGGTGATGTGGAAAATCTATCTAAAAGTGCAGTTTGCCAGGCAATTCGTAAAGTCTGTTTGGCTCTGAAATATTTCCTTCGGGTTTTCATAGTGTTTCCTAGACACCTGTGACTGCAGACAATAAAAGAGGCGTTTCATGTCATTGCAGGTACACAGGCAACAACACCCACAGTTCCGTAAAGAATCTCACAATCAGCCTAAGATTCTCATTACCCAGGATTTCCAAATGTGATTGGGGCACATGGGACTGATCAGAGTGGAGTTTGATCAAACATTATTTGGAAAATGTACCTCTCCTCCTGATAAATAATCAGACACAGTGTCTTTATCAAATATTTGACCTTCGTCAATATCTCATTGGTCAGACACAAGTTCTAGGGATATGACAATCCCTGCAACTGACCCAACAAAAAAAAAAATGCCCTCAGGAACAGGGCAATGGGCATTTTGCTGGAGAGCCAACTCTTCTGCAGGGGTTACGTCTGGACAGCATGGACCTCCACCTGTTTTTTGCTTGTCTACCTTCTTATTAGCTTTAAAATTAACGTTTTTTATATTATATATGATTCTTTATGTCAACAATTCTTTAAATAGTTATACAGTATACCAATATTTACCAGTTTAAAGTATATTCTTGTACTTCACTTTAACCTGCTCCCATGTTCTCCTTTTGCTCACGTTTGATCTGGAATTATGACATATTAAATAATAATTAATCTGACACATAGGAAATGAAACACTGCATTCAGTAAGTACAATGCACACTACTTAGTGTTTAATTTGTTGGTCACTTTTTGCCAGCCGTCTTTTCTGGTTTGGGCTTCTTTTGCAGTGTTACCCCTTATGCATATTAAACCTTGAAATTCTTCATATCCTTCGAATAAAAGGTCCTGCTCCGCTTGTGTGAAAAAAAATGTGCCCATTCTTTCGTCATTTTGTTGCAGCCTATCAAAGACGTGCTGCTCATGTTTTCTAGACTCGATATACTGTATATGGGCTTTTCAATCAACGCGGGTGCCCGCATTCATCTCGGATAATTAGATCCAGCTAGAGTAATCTACTAAACTGGCTTATCCCGGATGAGCTTCACCGGCATTCACTCATCCAAGATGAGGCATCTGATCTCGGATAATTTAAGCGACATACGGAAAATACCCCCCAGGTATTAATTCAAATAGTGTCAAATAAGGGTACCTTGTAAATCAAAACAATACAAAATAACTTGCAAATTAAGTATTGGTGTTCTATTCATACTAACATAAATGATTCACTTTGATTGGCTATTGAATTTGTTGTACAGCTTCATAAGCAAACAGTGCTCTTAAACATATGTAGGTAGATAACAAACATATCTATGTATAGTGTGAACATTGCCCCAGACACAGACAGGCTGACACACTGAAGTCACCCAACACACGTTTATTTTTCATCTCTAATTTACAAGAGTCCGTACTCATAAGCCTCAATACCCCTCAGTCCAGGCCAATCAATGCATTCTCTCTCTCTCTCTCTCTCTCTCTCTCTTTTTCAAGCCGCCTCCTGCCTCCTCCAAAGACCTTGTCACTCTGCCGCCTGACTCTTGTCGCTTCTGCAGGGAGGCGACCCCTTTAAATAAGCACTGGATGTGCTCCAGGTGTGTTCCCGGCAATCTCCCACCGACACGCCCCAGCGTGGCGGAAGTGCCGGCTCTCTCCCCGGAAGCACTCCGGGTGTCCCTATTTTCTCTTCCCCCCAGCACTTCCTGGTGTGGCAGAAGTGCTGAGGTCTAGGGTCTTCCTGGTATTGGGGTCCCCCTGGCGGTAACCCCGGGTCCATACAGGGTCGAGCTTCCCAGCTCTTTACCCGAGGCCTCCAGGGCGGTCGCCCCCTCGAGGTTTGGAGGAGACACAAGCCCTCCTCCTGTCTTCTCAGGCATCCCGGCTGGGTACCCCCTCCATCCGGGTATGACAATAGTTGAGAGGTAGACAGGATGGCATAAATATCTGACAGACTTTGAAAGTGTCAACATAATTGGAAACGCATGTACCTGCCTAAGTGTATCAAGAATTTGGGGTTTTTGTGCATGCAAATGCCAGGAGTGGACCAAATAACATCTAGAGATTAGTGCTGCTATTGACAGAGACAGTTTTTTGTTCACGAAAAAGGCTAATGAGGATTGATATATCCTGTACAGAGTAACAAGAGAATGGCATCCAATACAGCAATGGCATACCAGAATGCACAACACATTTTTTCTCACTTTGGGCTTGGTCAGTGAAACTCAATGGAATTCCACTTATGTCATTGAAAAATAAGGCTTGCTTGCACCGGGCCTAGAAAAAAAATTCTGGCTACTGGAGGGTTGGAAATAAATGGCAAGGTTTTAAGAATCCCACTTGCTGCAGATTCACATTTATGAGCGGACTGTAAAAATAAACCAAAATAATCATAAAAAACGCAAAGCAGTAATATTAATAATAACCTCCTTACAAAGAGCACAATAACACAAAAAGATAAGCAAAACCTAACAACTACATGATAATTTGAAACCTAAAGCAGTATATTTAATTAAATCTTTTTAATTACAGTTACAATCTTAGTTACAATAAAGGAATAACAAACTATAAAAAGGAAGCATACATATTAAAACACAACAGATGACTAATTGTAATGAAACCTCTTCATAACACATTATAGTTTGTATTTAGTACTTTTGTGTTGTACCGCCTTATCCATTATGAATGTAGTGAGTACTCAAGCAAAATGACACCTTTTATTGGCTAACTAAAAGGATTACACTATGCAAGCTTTCGAGGCAACTCAGTCCCTTCTTTAGATATTTTATTTTTGTTCAAATACATTTCATTATATTATATTTAATCAAATATAGTGATTTATATTTCAAACTAGCAAAATACCCATGCTTCACAGCGGAGAAGTAGTGTGTTAAAGAAGTAATGAAAAAGAAAAGGAAACATTTCAAAAATAACGTAACATGATTGTCAATGTAATTGTTTTGTCACTGTTATGACACACACACATATAAACATATATATACATATACACATATACATATATATACATATCAACATATATACACACATACCTATACATACATATATATATACTGTCAGGGATGCCAGGGGCCATGACCCGGCCGGGACGCCAGGAGGGACCGGAAAAGGGTCAGAGCCCTGCCTGGACCACGTGGGGTTTGCCTTCCGGGTTGCTTTGGGGGCCACGGGTCGAGGGCATGGAAGCCCTTCCCTGTAGGGGCCCGTGGTCACCGCCAGGAGGCGCCCCAATGCCTTGGGGACTTGTTTCCCCAACACTCCCGCCACACCAGGAAGTGCTGGGGGGAAGATTTATGACGGCGCCCGGAGAGCAGCCGGGAGGACAGCCGGCACTTCCGCCACACTTGGGCGTGGCCAGAAGATTGCCGGGAACACCTGGGGCTCATCCGGGTCCTCCATAAAAGGGGCCGTCTCCATTCATTCGGGGCTAGAGTCGGGTGGAAGAAGGACGAGGCAAGAGGAGTTGTGGAGGCGGCCCGAGAAGAAGGCATTGTGGCCAGGACTGAGTGACTGTTTTGGGGTTTGTGCACGTGACTGGGTCTGTGTGACCAATGAACTGGGGTCTTTGTGACCAAATTATTGTAAATATTCTGTAAATAAACGTGTGGTGGTTTGACAACAACATGTCCGCCTGTCTGTGCCCGGGTGCCGTTCACAATACGCACATACATATACACACACACACACATATATATATTTATAGCAAAATACCCGCACTTCACAATGGAGAAGTAGTGTGTTAAAGAAGTTATGAAAAAGAAAAGGAAACATTTTAAAAATAACATAACCTGATTATTAATGTAATCAAGGATTTGATTATCATTATTTCTTTCAATCAGGCTCGTATTTGGAGGACGTGTTGTTTTGAAGTTACATTCTGTGTTTGTCAACTGTTGTAAAGATAACAGGTTTCTTATCTAAGCAAATCGCTACTCGTGAATGTAAGATGTTTAACAAGCATTCCCGGTATTAACTTGTGATAAACGTACCATGGTGTGACGTAAGGGGAGCTGACTGTAAAAAAGCAAGGAGGCGCGTATTTACAACGAAAAGGGAGAAGACAGCGAAGGAACGTAAAAGTGAGAAGGAAAACTAAATAAATAAACTAAATAAAGAGCTAGGAAGATGAATGGAAAGAAGCAGCCAGCGGTAAAGCAAGGAAGACTTCGTAATAAGGACGGTTCGGTGCACGTAGAAGGTGTAACAATAAGATTGTTAAGCCTTATGATAATGTTCCGGCACGGAGGATTTGGAGAGACGCACTGGGAGAAGTTTAATCTAAACCTCTCTACAGTTTCGTTTATTTTCAGGTTGTAATGTTCATCAAATTTACGTATCATCTGGTCCAGTGGCGGACCGTGCATTTCACACCTAGGCCTTCAGTAGTGCTCCGTCTGAATCAACCCGCCAATCAAAAACTAATTTATGGTTATAAAAACCATCTTAATATGCAGAAATACAGTATAAAGAGCCGCTGCATCGCAATTATTTAGGAAAATCGCAACATTTTACTCACCAATAATTCAAATTATTTGTAAACAAAATCCATCCTACTCTCTTTCCTCAAAAACAGTTCAATTACTCTGTTGTACAGATTACCCGTGCGCTTCAGTTCCATCAAAAAGTCCCTTTCTATCGCCATCGAAGGCTAATGCTGACAGTCGAACCTGCCCTGTCGTATTTCTGGCATACAGTAAGTTTTAATTCGCTTTAGGGCTGAAAATGTCTGCTCGACAGAAGCAGTGTACACGGGAATGGTCACCGCCAAATTTAACAATGTGTACAGCTGCCCCATGCTCTCATTCAGATTTTTCTGATGAAGGAAGTCAAGGAGATCAGTTGGAAAATTTCCTGCAAAATCATCCATGGCATACATTACGGTCAGTTCTGTTTTTAGCCGAGACAGATCAAAAACGGCTCTTGTGTTAAACTGGAGAATGCTGCATGTGCGAAATTTGTATTCCCAAAACTTCTGGGGTTCGAGGAGCGTGACAAACATCAGTTTTTCGTGGTCTTGAAATATGGTCTGTGTCTGGCAAATAATATTGTCCAGAATCCTGCCATGGAGTTGGCGGTATCTTGCGCTCAGAGTGCCTGCGGTGCGTTCAGTGGCCTCGTAGAGTTCCTCATATCGGCTTCTATCCAATCAATGGGTCTGAATAGAGTGACGTTGCCGTATGCGTGCTAGAGGGCCCTACTGACACCAACTCAAAATCTGATTGGTTGAAGCAACAGTTTAATCAACATTTATTCTGTGTTAGAGGGCCTGCAGAACGGATTGTGAAGGCCTCTCTGCCTGGCAACAAATGATGGCTGAAATGTGATTGGTTAAATGCTTTAACAAGAAAATATATGTCTTGAAGCAACACAACCATCGGATTAAACTTGTATCTCGCGAATATCTTGTGCGATCTTGCGATGTCCACAGCTTTATTTAATTGTAGCTCAGACCCGGCACTTAAAAGTTTCTCTCACACATTCGCTGAGGGAGGGTTTCCACAGTAGCTACACTTATGAATATGCTAAGCCCAGTCCTTCACCCGCGAATATTTACCTTATATGGGCAGGCACTCAATTACGTGGGAGGCGTGATGATGAGTGATGCAACTCCGCCTCACATGGCGACCGAGCTGCAGGCTATGGCCATATACAGTATATGGACGAAAGTAGGTTCCAGTTATGACTGTTACACGTAGAATTTCGAAATGAAACCTGCCTAACTTTTGTAAGAAAGCTGTAAGGAATGAGCCTGCCAAATTTCAGCCTTCCACCTACACGGGAAGTTGGAGAATTAGTAGTGAGTCAGTCAGTCAGTGAGTCAGTCAGTCAGTGAGGGCTTTGCCTTTTATTAGTATAGATTATCATGTAGTTGTTACTATAAGAACCCCATGACTCAACAGACTCATAGATAGTACTTTATTTTCCCCAAGTTGCATTTATTATTTACAGAAATAACATAATAAACACACACACACTGTTTTGTCTTGGTAGAGTCCTATATTACTCTGCTTTCCCCTTTTGTACTATTTATTGTTTAACCTTTATCAGGATGCCTCAAATCCCAGAGACTTACCACTATGTATAAGGTATCGTGCTTTATAACTTCTCCCCACCTTCCCTTCTACATCTATAATGTTCAGCAAATAGGCTAAAAGGACAACCAGGAGCTAAGTTACAACTTTGTATTGTATTATTGATAATATTCATAAAATAATAATAAAGTTGTAAATGTGACAACCTGATAAATGCTAGATGTGTAGTTTAAGGTGACACACAGACTTTTAGTTAATTAAATGTCTCTGGTTAAGTCATAATTATTAGTCAGCTTTCTTCAGGACAGACTGGATGCTTGTCTCAACATGACTGCCGAGCTGTGCTCCTCATTGTGTTCTCTTCATGGCCAGGGTGTAAGAGAGAGAGAGGGAGGGAGTGTGACGATGTGGGTTCGGCTCCACGCTCCCATCGGTAATGTCACCGATGACCTAGACAGTTGAGGCAATAAACAATTGAGCAAGGGGATGGTAAAAATGTGCAAAAGTGCTTTTATTTAAAAGAGTCAACAAAAACTAAGTGTTCAATAAATAAAGTGCAGTGCTTTCAAAGTTCAATTAATAATCCAATAAAAGAAAATCGTCGAGGTTAAAAATACTACAAAAAAAAACAATCCTTAAAACCAGAAGTTAAAACGTTCCATGTGGAAGCAGTCTTTAAAAACAACAAGCTCGGTGCTTCTTCCCGCTTGGCGTCTCACCTGCTTCTCCTGCTTGGGCTTAGCAGCAGGCAAGATGCTTTCTGCAGCTGCCCTTTTCCCTTCACTCACACATGAGACTGGAGACCTCCCGATCCCTGGCTTCGGTCTGGCACTCATCCCAACCTCGAGACTTGGTCCAATCCAACGACCAGGACGCTCACGTTGGATACTCCCCGACCAAACCTTGCGACTCCCGCTGCCTTTCCGGCCTTCTGCGGCCAGTCACCTTTCCCTGGTCACTCCCGCTACCTGTTCGCTCAGCGGGAGCAACTTCCAACTCCAACGCCTGGGTGTCGGCCTAACACCCAGCTTCCTTGCAGCTGCCCACGAGCGCTCATTTGCTCGCCCACACGTTCCTTGTCTCTCTCTGACTGACTTGCTTCTTCGCTCCCCGTAACCTCCATCCTCTTTTCCTTTCTCTCGTTCTTTTTTGATCTTCCTGATCTTTCCCTACCGACTCACGTTTCTTTTATACAGCGAGGGGCCATAGCAGCTGCAGCACATTAGCCACGGGAACAATCATGGATATGGGCAATCCCTCACCTGTGCACTAGGTGAGAAATGTCCACACCGCAGATCACCCCGTGGCTTGCTATGGCCACTATGCCCCCTCATGAAGCCGCCTTGAGTGCGGTGATTATTTATTTAAAAAGAAATGACCTTTGCCCAGCGAGCTGTGGACCCATAACACCACAGGGAGTTCTGATGAGCTTTACCAACTGGGATTTGCCTATATGTGTCTGCACCACACCTTCTGTGCTACTAATGGAACTGCTTCATCGCTGGCTTCTCCAGTTATTCCTTACCCCTCAGAAATTCTGTAGAATGCTGCATTAAATCCCCCACACTATGCGACTCTTCAATTCCACCCGGGGGAGTAAATGCTAACATTAATTTTATTTTTATTTTTTAAATTTTTTTCATTTTTATTACTATTTAATTTAATATTGTTTCTTTGTATCAGTATACGGCTGCTGGATTATGTGAATTTCACCTTGGGATTAATAAAGTATCTATCTATCTATCTATCTATCTATCTATCTATCTATCTATCTATCTATCTATCTATCTATCTATCTATCTATCTATCTATCTATCTATCTATCATTATATTTAGGTCAAAGAGAAACAAGTGACATATTTTTTTCAGCAGATGAATTAGTTCCTAGTGAAGTATATTAAAGTTTCAAGCTAAGAACTCAAGTGCAAAACCTTTATTCCAATTGATTCAAAACATTTATTGGCATATATCACTCACCAAACCCCCCAGACCCCACAAAAGATTAGACAGGAGTGCTACAAAAATGGTAGATCAAATCGCTAAGGTCTCAAAAGCTGCAAGGGACAGAACATTATATGGAGAAACCAGGCAGGGATTGACTGAAGTTATAAAGTAGTTTGAATTTTTTTTTTTTAAAAAAAGAGAAAGGTTACGGGCCTAAATTATTAAAGGAAAAATGGCTAGTCAAGGACAGAGTAAAACAGAATTATTTGGAACAGATAGACAGCAAACCAGAAAATAACAGACAAAAAATCTTTTTAACAGGTTACTGAAGGAACTTTCCAAAAAACTTAAAAGGCATAGTTACTCACACAAAAATATTTGAGAGCCACAAACTATGTTTGGCACATGCTCATACTGTGGGAAGAAACTGTACACCCCTACGTGAATACTTGAAGAATATGTGAACACCAAAAATGAGCCAGATAATCTGGGAATTCAGCAGAGGTCAGTATGCTGTATTCACAACTCCAACTGTGTTGCCTTGTCACTTCCATAACAGACATAATATTAAAATAGAGCAGATAGCTCATACATATTTAAACATTTAGTGTATTCCACAAAAAAATGATAACATGTATCCTAAAGTATATTCATATAGCCATGGTAGATACAAAAGTTCAGCTAATTTATTCCAGATAAATTTTATAGTTAACAGATGGATGTTTACTTGTACAGCATCGTTAAAAATTATATAAACAAGGCTGTTTTATAGTAAGTCTGAAGTATGGTTTACTCATTCAGCTAAACTTATAGTGATATATGAATAACATAAATGTAAGTTTCCTAACGTGAATAAGCATTTTTACACAAGTAACAAACAGGTACTAGACAGACAGGAGTGGTTTAAACCTTACTAAAAGTACCTGTAAGGCATGAAAATGGAAGAAGCAATGAATTTTCAGTTAAGTTAAACACTTTTCTCTTTACTATAAATAAAACGACTCGAATTTTGGTTCATGCAGGAAACACTAAATTCAGGAATATCATCAATGATTAATATATAATGAAACAAGAAATAAGTCAATTTATCTGAATTGAGAGCAATAGAGTTAATTACAAGTCCTCATACTGAAAAAGCACATTGATGGTTTCTTCAGAAACAGTCGGTAAAAGAAATAGTCCACATTTAGGTGGTGGCCACCACTTGTCACTGCACATATTTACAAAGAAATTCATCAGTAAGACATTACTATTTATTTTTAATTATTCTTTGAAAAATGCTATACGTTTTGGATTACAAGAAATTGAAAGAAACATTTATTTCTCCCTGAAAAATGTCTTTGCTGATAGAGTACATAAGCAATTTGTGTATTTTTACCTATTCATGCAAGTTTGATGTGGTGACATTAAGCTGAAAGGTGAATAAAGGTACTGACAGATTTTTAGTTAATACTTAAACCTTGTGAATAGCCATATATGTTTACAGTCATAGTTGTATGAATCATTTGTTGTCTGTGCCCAAATTGATATTTGAGAAAAGCTTGTCTGTTTCGTCATTTGGGAGTCCCAAAAGCACAGAACATTCAAAAATACTTTCACAAATTGCTCTCTAGGGGGGAAAAAGCCATCCAGACCTTGACTAGATACAAAAAGGCCCAGAAAAATCTTTATGATATAAAATAGGGTATTTAAACAAAAACCTCAGTAGTCCAAAAAGCTTCCACAAGCAAAAAAGTAATTACCAAAGAAGGCAAGGCAATCCACATCAAACCAAGTCCCAATACAGAATCCTAAGGCAAAGTTGAAAACAGGGCACAGGTTAAAAAAATCCAAGAAATAACAAAATCAAAAAAAGCCCAGTAAAACACTCCCCACACCTCCCAGGTGCATTCAGAATGAACAACTACAAGCTATGGAAGGCCCTCCAATATATGATGTGGAGGGCAGTCCTGGTGGTGATTGGCAGGTAGCCCAGCCTATTGAGGGACCCCCATCAAAACACATGGGACATATCTAACACATTTACCAGTTACAAATAAACACAAAGAATAATGCACATAATAAACAAAAGAAACATTAATACAAATAAATGATACTAAATTAGACAAAACAGACAAGAAACACAATGTTGAACCACAGCAAGGGAAGAAATCAATCAATCAATCAATCAATCAATCAACATTTATTTATATAGCACATATTCATACAAAAAAATGTAGCTCAAAGTGCTTTACAAAATGAATAGAAAAATAGAAGACACAATAAAAAATAAACATAAGTCAACATTAATTAATATAGAATAAGTAAGGTCCGATGGCCAGGGTGGACAGAAAAACAAAAAAACTCCAAAGCTGGAGAAAAAAAATAAAATCTGTAGGGGTTCCAGACCACGAGACCGCCCAGTCCCCTCTGGGCAATCTACCTAACATAAGTCAAACAGTCCTGTTTGTATTTAGGGTTTTCATGGAAGGACCTGATGATGATGGTCACGTAGACTTCTGGCTTTCAGTCCATCAATGTTGGAGCATCATGATGCTTTGAGTAGGTGGTGGTGGCAGGCCGCCACCACAAAGAAACCGGAAAAAGAAACAGAAGAGAGAGTTGGGGTCAGTACGGATTTTAGAGCCACTATGAATAGTTATTATGATGAATTGAACATACAGAGTATCAGTATTAAGTTAAAGTGAAGTTATAAAAAGGCCATGTTAAAGTAATGTGTTTTCAGCAGTGTTTTAAAGTGCTCTACTGTATTTGCCTGGCAAATTCCTATTGGCAGGCTATTCCAGATTTTAGGTGCATAACAGCAGAAGGCCGCCTCACCACTTCTTTTAAGTTTAGCTTTTGGAATTATAAGGAGACACTCATTTGAAGATCTAAGGTTACGATTTGGAATATAAAGCGTCAGGCATTCCGATATATAAGATGGAGCGCGATTATTTAAGGCTTTATAAACCATAAGCAGTATTTTAAAGTCAATCCTGAATAACACAGGCAACCAGTGTAGTGACATCTAAACTGGAGAAATGTGTTCGGATTTTCTTTTCCCAGTTAGGATTCTAGCAGGATTCTAGGAAATGCTGGCTGAGACATGATAGTCTTTACATGTTTGCTAGTAAAACTGTTGCTGTGAAGAATCTTTATGAAAAACCTAAAACAATTAATTGTTAAATTTATTTCCAGTAGTACAGTAGTTCAATTTTTTTTCACAGCACAAACGGCTGCAGAATGAAATATAGGCACTTGGTTAATTGACTTTTAATCATCTTCATGTGCAATTTGTATTTATTTAAACAAATCTGCTTAAATGACCATTTTAAATACACATCCATTTCTCTCACCTATATTAGTATCATTTAAACATCAGACAACTTCATGAAACTTGAAGGAAGTCCTGCACAACCAGTCTAATTATATTTATTACTGCACCGTAGGCAAGACATTAAACATAACAACAGCGAAAACACTAATCACAAAATTAAAAAATTTTATTCCACAAACATTTAGTAATATTTCTGATGGTTTTGATTAGTAGGAAGGTAAATAAAACGACAAAAAGTTCCAAAATACTTAAAACTAGGTGTGATAGTGTATTAATTAAACTAAAGTTAAAGAACACAGTTCTCAAGAAAATCAAATTACAGAAAAACTCAAAAGAATATTTCTACACGAGGAAACAACAGATGCAGTCTCAGTGCAGTTTTATGAGACTGGCAGTTAAAGTATTTTGGGTATCGAAAGAAAGGAACAGTCCTCCTTAAGCGTCTGGTAACACTATATGTAGACCTTGTTTGGATTCATAAAATTTTCAGAATACAGTGTGGAGCACGCTCCCAATGAGAGCATGCCACCGAGTCTGCAGCGAGAGGTACACGCCTGCAGGACTTGCCGGTGGACACGCGCAGCACAGTGCTGGGAGAGCGCCCTCACAGCTGCAAGCAAGCCTGCGCCACAGCGCACCGAAGAGCGCACACCCGGCAGGCTGCAGGGCGACCACAGAGGAACTCCTAAAGACACCGTGCAATGGGGAAGAAGAAAGCCGGGGGGACACAGAAGCCAGCTGCCGCCATGCCCACCAGTACCACAGGTTGCAGCCGGAGGAGGAGAGCCCAGACGAGCTTCCCTAGGCGGTGTCCCCATTAGTGGAGCAGAAGCTCCTCATTGAAGCAGGTAAAAGGGGAGAGGGCGTGTGTCAGTTGCCTGCCAAGGTAGATTGGCAGGCGGGGATGACGGACCCTCTCCCCACACCTCCGGATTACCCGAAGGAGCTTGCGTAGGTTCCGCAGCGCCTCAATGGCTCGTGGTCGGCGGGAGGGGACGAGGTGAGCCTAAGTCCCCCGCCAACCGAAAGTATTGACTTTTCTTGGGCTGTACGGGAGGTGCAATCTGTGTTCCTGCCACTGCAGTCTTTGGTTAAGGTTTTCCAGGTCCTGCAGGAGACGAAGGAGGGTCTGGACAAGAAGCTCAGTGTGCCGTTGGAAGCCATTACTGGGTGGCTCAGCAGACGCGGCACGTCATCATCCAGCCTGCAGGACACAGCGGTTCAGATAGGTGAAGCCTGGGCCGTAGAGGAAAGGGGGCGGAGCCCAATACACAAGACGCCACCGCGTGGACCGACATCATCACAGAGGAGCGTGCAGAGAGGCGGCTGGTGAATGTCGGCTGTCAAACAACTCCGCCCCGGCTGCTGGCGCTGGTCTCGCGGTCGTCTAAAGGAGTGCAGACAGCGCAGGGTCCCCTTTTTTCCCATAAGGGAACTCAGACCATCAGTACACCCCAGAGGAAGAGAAGGACCCGGACAAAGAGGTCGGGAACTCCTAACTAGGTGCAGCGTAAGCCCGTCGGTATGACGGTGCAGGAGGGCTACACTGCGGAGGGGTGGACACGTCACGAGCCCTCCTCTGAGCGGGCAAAGGGGCAGGAGTTTCCTGCCTGCTTCCGCTCCCACAAGTGTCAAGCTGGAGGGGGTCGGTTGTGCTATAACTGCGGCCACGGTGGCCACATCTGGAGGTGTTGTTCAGAGAGGACATCCGAGTGGAAGGGACGTCAGGGCAGCATCCCCAGATCTGTTTATGTTTTCACAGGGCGCAGCCGCGGAGCCAAGGACGCCGACTCCCTGTCCTGGAGAGGACCAGCCCTTGCGGGCCAGGATGATGAGCCCACAAGCCTCATCTGAGGGAGGGGCACTGTGGCGGACAGTCGGGTGCCATGCCCAGCAGGGATGCCCCTGCTGCATCTGTTCTGGGGGAGCAACCACGGGCAGCTCAGTACCTTCCCAAGGACACTTGGTGGCAGCCTCCCTGGCAGACGGTGATCCCCCAGCCTGTCGCATGGCTCCATGGGAGATGTAGTCTCCACAGCCTGGTTGGCGGCTCAGATGGCCGCTACGGGGAGCTGCATGGAGTCAGCAGCCTGGCTGGACAATTCTTCAGCCCCACCCGGGTGGGTTATAAAAAGGGCCAGCCACCACCACTGAAGGGAGTAGGAGGACTAAGGTTCAGGAGGGGTGGTGGTAGAGGAGAGAAAAAGATTGTTTCGGTGTTGCAGGTGTGTTTTGGGACTGTGTATTGTCTGTGGGTCACGGGGAAGATTTGCGCCCACGGGTTAAGAAAAATAAAAGTTTGTTTATTTTTATACATGCCTCTGTGTCTATCTGTGTCACGTCAGGCGCCTATATAGTGCCTTTGTTACTATATACTATACAATTGCCTTATTTTGTATGCGTCATAAAATTAAACACACAGAAGTAGATTAGCAAAGGTTTTCAAGCAATCCTTGCTAACAATAAATAAGCAAACATATTGATGTTATTGTGGAATACATAAACAGTAGGGCAACAGTGTAAGTAACCTTTAAATTTAGTGAAAAGTCAAGCAAAATGACACCTTTTATTGGCTAACTAAAAAGATTACAATATGCAAGCTTTCGAGGTAACACAGGCCCCTTCTTCAGTCAAGACACCCTAGTAACCTTTAAAGAAAGACTGGGTACTATATTTTAGATTTATATATTTTTATTTGGTGTGTAATTATATTGCAGTATATTCTGAACTCAATGATGATTGAATGGCTGAGTATGATGCAAAACACTTTTTAAATGAAGTGATGCTGAGACAGGCACAGATGACTGATGAATTGGTAACCAAATTAGCTCACCCTAGGTCAGATAGACTTTAACTATTAATTTCCTACATACATATTGGTATGGTCCCCTATGAATTTGTTTATAATAAAATTGTGATTTATATTTCCCTCTTTGCTGGCTTACCTTTACCTAATCCAGTCATACATACAATATATTACTAGGATAAAAAGCTTCAAGAAATTAGTTTATATAAAATATTAATTGAAGTATATATAGCTCAGTATATATGTTTTCATAACTTTTTCAGACCCACTTAATGCAATTCAGAGTCATTGGGAGGCAGAACTTGGCTTGAGAGAGATGAACATTAAACGTTTTAAACGGGATACTAAAAAGAACACTACCTTTTTAGATATCCCATACTACTATACTATGTAGAAAAAATAGCTTTGTTCCTTTTTTAAAAAAAAAAAATACCATCAAGTTCTAGAATAAACACAAGATAAAACAGGATAATGGACATAAGGTAAAGTATGCAAAGAGATTCAGCAATGAGATTCTGAAGCCTACACTAGGCAAAAAAGAGAATTTGAATTTTATAGCGTCTTTAGACCTAAATATGTCTTGTGTATAAGCCATCCCTTCCTTGTGTTCATGAATTATTTTATGCATGTGTAAAAATCTACAGGGCCTGTCATTGCCATAATGTATATTTATTGTACAAAAAGATTTGAGGTTGTATTTCTTAACTGGTAGGGATCATTTCAAAATAGAATCCCAGTGCCTTCATTAAATGTAGCCATTTTTTTACTTTACAAATTATAATTAGTTTTAATTATTTCTTTTTTGAAGATATTGTGTAAAATTTATTGAAACTCAGGAGAAGTGTTACCTAATATAAAATCATGCAGATTTGATAGATGCACCTATGAGATTCAAATTTAAAGCTCTACAGATAGGGTGTAGGCTCTGTTAACTTCACTCAGATCTGTACAGTATGTCTTAATCAAGAAACTGCAGTTAACTAAGATAAAATTTAGTTTCTTAGCCCATTTTTATAGATTGTCAAAGAAATACAGGTATGACACAACACAGACGAATGAAAGAAAGAAAGAAAGAAAGAAAGAAAGAAAGAAAGAAAGAAAGAGAAAGAAAATTTCAGATTTTCAGGGATTAGTACTTCATTTGTAATGTTCATTTTGACAATACATTTTGATTTAGTTTTAGCCTTAGTCTTCTGAATAAATTCCATTTTAGTTTTAGTCACATTTTAGTCTTTTAATTATTGTTAGTTTTAGTTGTGCCCAGCAGTGGGCTGGCGCCCTGTGTTGGCTGGATAATGGATGAATGGATGGATGGTTGGATGAATGGATGGATAGTTTTAGTTGATAAAAAATAAATTAATTTTAGTTTAGTCGGTTTTATTCAACTAAAAGTAATCAAATGTAATTCAAGTTGGTCCATATGTCTGACCACTTTTTTCACCCAACAATCACGTCGAGCATCATTGTAGAGCACAGTGGAGCAGGATTCTGGCTGACGTAATGATTTCCTGATTGTGCCCAAGCTGGTGTTATGCAATTATAAGCATGCATACAAGTTTTTAATATTGCACCATTGCATTCATGTTTACTATTTCTTGGCAGACTGTGTCATGAGTGATAGAGATGTTTGAAGAACTTCACATTGCTCATTATCCAGTAGTCTGCTTGTAACATTTTTGTTTTGTTTAGTTTTTGTCAAGTATGATTTTAAAAGCATTTGCTCGGTTTTCATTATTAAAGGAGCATTTTTATTTAGTTTTTGTTCTGTTTATATCACAGAAAAAAATGTTGTTGAGTATTTTTGGTCTTAGTTTTTATCAACAAAATTAACACTGTTCACTTCAAGTATGGATCTTGCAGCAGATCATGATTATTGATGTGCCCATTTATTTTTCTTAATTTTTAATAACTTGTATCCAGCTCATCAAATGGACCTATGCACCTATGCATTAATAGTTTTAACTCATCTACAGTTGACACACTGTTGTCAGAAGGATAAAGTCCATAATGGGAACAACAAACCCCAAAGGAAGATCTTGTGCACCTCCCTCTAGAACAGTGTCAACTCAGTTTTGGCAACAATGAGAAAACAGGGCTGTGGTGCCAACTCCGTTTCACCTTACAAGATTTAAGCCTTAAGGCTTAGATAGCCGTTCTCATTGATAGAAATTACAGAATACAATATCACCTGCAAGACTGGTGGTTGCCTCACTGTTTACTTTTTCTGGAAACCTAGTAATTATTTTTCTTTACATAATACTGTAGATCTTTTCATGATATACAAGATAGATTAGCTTGGAGATATCCAGTTTGGAAAAAAATATACAACTATACAACTAGATATAGACTAGGAGCTACTTGAAAACATTGGCCTCACTGACTTTGTTGGTAGTTTGAGGTTTTATTGTTGTCATGTTTCCAGTATTTTGAGTGTATTTCAGCCACCTCAATGTTTGTGTAGTGTTGTTGTACTGGTCTCGGGTTTAACTGTCGACTAATCACCTTATAGTCATGGTTTTCAACCACGGTGTTCTTTGCATTCTTCCAGCTCATTCAATAGACCTTTAAATATACTGGTGTCTCTTTTCTACTGCTTTGTTATAAATTTGTTGGACACTAATCCAGGCTTACCTTGAGTGTCTTTCTGGCATGTAATGGGCAAAAAACTTCTTGTAAATAAATTAATCATTCAAAAGTGATGTTGCTAAAACATAACACATGCTTTTACTGAGAATATATTAGGTTTAATTGATTATTTCATGGAAACAGCAAATACAAAAAAGAAATGTCTAGAGAATCCAGGCTGCAAAGAGAATGAACGAGTCTTCATTTCAGCTAGTTTTAATTTGGCTCAAGCACAAAGTTGAGCCAAGACTCCCTCTATAGAGCAACAGAAAATGTGACTTGGCTAAAAAAACATTGCATTCAGAATGTGCCACACAACATCCCTTCGTGTTTTGTAACCCAAAGCTGCCATTTTGAGTATAATGAGTATTCTGGACACAAAATCTTATTATGTGACTGTTTTCACTGGGGAGAATGGGCAGTAATTAAATGACAAACCATGTTTATGTTATATTTATGTAGATTTTCATGAATAAAATTATATGCAATTCTCTTTAATATTGTTATTACAGCATGTTGGTTGTCTCATGGCATAACCTATTTCTTGACATGAATTTCAATTGGATTAGTCATTTATAAATTGCACAACGTAGTTAACTTGTTATTTTAAGGCAGGAACATTTCCCTTTTCAACAATATATTTTATGTTTCATCATTGTGAGCAAAGTAAGACGAAAAACATCTGGTTGCATTTGGAAGAACCAACACTGATTTTCACCCTAAGAACAAAAAAATATGCGGCAAAAATCTGAAAATATCATTTAAAACTGATTTATATCACCAAAAAATCAGTAAAAATACCAATATACAACAAAAAACAAAGTTAAAAGAAAACATATTTTATAGTCTAAATATAGACAAGTAGAAATTAGAAAGAGAGAGGTTGGAAAAAGAAACACATTTTAAGAAACTGAAAGCATCAGTTAGCTGGACATTATCTGACCAAGATACGTATATAATTTTTTTGGTATTTTTATATATTTTTTGCAATCAAAGAGCCCATTTTTACACTGCTGGGTTCATAAGCTCGGAAGCGTTCACTTGCTGGGATCATATCCCAGCAATGTATGATTTGTTACAGCCGGGGTTTTCTCCGTGGCTTGTAATTATTTGTTGTTTTATTGTTATTTCTGTTGTTTTTGAATTAGTATTTTTAATTTTTGCATGTATTCCCTGCTGTTTTTGCAGTTATTTATTGTCTTTTATAGAGTTCCTCCATTTCTTGCTCTTTGTGGGTGGAGCCCCAGGAGGCTTCTTCTTGGTCCTCCCTCTGGCTTTATAAATAGTCCAGAAGAAAAGATTCAGCGATAGTGCATTGAAGTTGTTTGGAGTTCATTTTGAGCATTGTTTTATATGTGGATTTACTGGTTTTGACATTTTTTCTGCTGTCTTTGGGTTATTGCTTACTGATTCTGTTTTGGGACTTGTTTGCATTGCATTGTTTTTTAGACAACTATTTTTTTCAATCTTTTGAGTATTTGAAGTTTTTATTTTTTGAATAAACTAGGGGACTGTGACCCCTACTCTCTTCGCTCGCCAACCCCAGGGCAGGCACTGCACGCTAGCCACTTTTCGGCTCTGCCGCTCGCATATGGGGAAGCGGATATACAATTTAAACATATTGTTATTTTTATGGGAATTGTTACATATGCATAATAGAACTATTTTACATTACAGCAAGTAATTAACCATAGTACAAAAATTATGTTTCATGTTGCGTTAAGAGGTATTCATTGCGTTATACGTTTTTGTTCTGTTTGGCTTTGAAATTAACATGGAAATACTTTTTAAACTACACTTTTACTGTAAAACGTCAGTAAAAACAGTATTTGGAATGAACTTTTTATTAATATCGCATTGAATTTTGATTCCGCGTTTGGACATACATCATGACAGCACATCATATAACTGCCCATGAGTTAATATTGTTTTTTTCTCTCTAATAAATGAACTGACTTTTTGCAAATGTTTGTCCCTGTGATTTGTTAATTGTCATAGCAAAAGCTATTCTAATGGGAAACTGGAAACGTTTTAATACAAATGGCATATCAAGATCTCCTTTGGTGTCTGTTATCCACAGAAGATGTACTACATTACCTTTCTTGTCACCTGTTAAAATTTTACATGTTAGAATTGTTCGACCAATAACATTATGATGCATTTTTCTTTCAACAGTAATTCGGCCGGTGGAAGACTGGACAGTGTTAATGGTTGTAGATATTCTACGGGATATTGTAAATTGATGTTTTCATCTTCCGCACCATCACCGCCTACTGTTTTAGCATAGTCTATTGATATGTGTTTAACCAATTTGCTGAGTGACCAATCAACAATTTTCGCATTAATTCGTTTGACTGCAGCGTTTCTTGGTGCTAGGATTGCCCGTGTACTCATTTCTTCTGTTGATAACCCATCATGATGAAATTCTTCAATAAGATTTGAACATAATAAGTCTTCTTTTATTGAGAACTTAAAGTGAGAAAATCGTCAAAATTTATAAGAGCTGAGAGCACAGGAACTGTGTCTGACAAAAGCATTCACTTGAATGAGATGTGAGAGGATTGTGGGCATGGGCCGTTAACTGGAAATGGTTGAAAGGAGGACGGGACCCCCTCTACCAACTTGAAAAATCTTTTGGCAATAGACTTGTCTCAACCCAAGATTTTCTTTTATAATAGAGAGATATTCTCATTGTTAAAGATTATGCACTTAAAACTATCTCTTCAAGTTGGAGTTTCTACATTTTTCTTCCTATTCTAAAGCATTGAGATATTTCTTGGGACTCTTTTGCTATTTTGAACTTTAACATCAGTTTCACCATTTTGGGTTCTGCTAGGCTGGAAAACCAGCAGGTATTTTTCAGGGGAAAACTGTTTCATTGAATGGCCTGGCCTGCTTTCCTGTCAGTTTAGAAGCCTAATCCCCATTTTGCCATGTGTAAGACTCCATCTCACAACATTTAACCAAATGAAGGCAGACTGAGCTGCAAGTTTCTGTCAGAAATCAACATTTTGGAATAAAGACGAGTTAAAGTGCCAATGAGGAGCTCGAATAGCAAGCTGAGGGAGAACCAGAACAGAGAGAATACACTTGTGGTCACTGAGAGTGTTAAAAGCAAAACTGACATTCATTATAGCAAGAGAGAGATTGTGGGATAAAAATGTAACCTGACACTTGGATGTGATTAATGCTCACAGGAGTAAAAAGAATTAATTCTGAGAGAGTGGTTACTTAAATGAAAGTAATCAACTAAGTTTAAATTGAAGGCAAGAGTCTGGCTGGAACACTGATTCAAGGAAAAAGGGTTTGTGTAAAAGATGACTCATTAAAAGCATTTGTGTCAATACCTAAATTAATTTTAAAGTCTTTAGAAAGAAGAATTTGATTAGCCACCGACATCTAATATGAAAGTTGAAAGGGTGTGGAACGGTACCTACAACATAATATTTTTTTGCCACCAAAACTCAATAAGAAGATAACAGAATCTGCCCAAAGACTCTAAACCCAAATAAATTGTTTTAAACTCAAAGTTTCACTGCACAACAATGAGCACATGGCTTTTGCAAGAGCTTGTCAAGTAGGACTCCTCACTATGCAGTAACAGTTATCGTTAAGTCATGGCATATGTTTGCCTAAAAGTCTAGATTCTTATAAAAAATACATAAAAATATAAAAATGTTTATTTTATTATGCCATAGATGGCATTATGCCATGGTATTAGAACTAAACCATTCCGAGGAAGTGACCATCAAGATAGCCAGTGGACCAAAAGAAGTATAGTAAAAACAATTAATGCAAGAAAAAAGAAAAGTAAAATAATCTGGTTGAACCACTACCCACTCTCTGCTTCTTAAGCCATGCAGGTTCAGTGAACTACTCACAAATAACCAAACCCACCGCCATAGCACCATTCCTAAAAAACTTCAATCTGAACCAAAATCTTAACATTATACATCATCTGCCTGCTGCTCCCACCCTAGTTTATGTGCAAAAATACTCCAAAAGAAAGAACAATGAACAACACTTGTTTTGAATATGCATGTAAGAATCCCCACTTCATTATTTTACAGATAGAAAATACATTTTAACCAAGCATGGTAACACTTTAACTTAGGTACTGCAAACATGCATGCATTACTGTTATGTAACAAGACCTTAATAAAGGCTTCTCCTAGTGTTTATAACACTTACAAAGTATCAGTAAAGTGGTGATCCGTCTATGCAATGTGACAAAATAAAATAATTTCACTTTGGAATGGTCAGCTGTGGGTTAAGTGAGATGTATTTCTCTTGATATTGCATACTCCATTATAAGACCTGTGAATCCTTCATATTAACAAGTAATTTTTCAAGTGTATCAAAAACTTTTAACATACCATACAGCACAGCGGTGAATAACCTATCTACCGATGTTTTATAGGTGTAATTAAGGCCAAATGAAACCTTTGTTAAGGCCTTGATACATAAGTGACAGATGCATTTTCACAATTACTAATCTAAAATGTCAGCCAGAGCATCGTGATAAGTAGAGTCCAAATGAATAAATGAATGACAATCAAACAATATGCCAAATATGTTAAAAGTAATATTAGTCTGTTGAAAAGTGAGCCCAGAGGGAGGCACAAACGTTTTGATACATGTGGCTTTCAAACACCATACTGTCATGAAGCAGGGCATGGACCATCCTTTGGGATTATTGGAAATAAAAAGCAAAAGGAACATTATCTAAATTTGGAAAATTTATTGGCCACAGTAGTTTTTATTATTTTTAAGAGCTCTGGGCAAATCTCTTTTTTGTACATTCTCCATGATGCCAATAATATAAATGTTGTTTCTGTGGTTCCTGCCCTCCACATCCCTTAACACTAGAATTACCAAAGCCTTACGAAAAAGCTTGTAAATCCAGCCCACCTTAAATTACTTTGCACCTCTCCGTCAGCGTCTTTTTGTCTTGTAAATGTGTCGACCAACACAAGCAGCAAGCAGCCTGCTATACCGTCCCCCCACCGCCAAAGAAAACGCAAGAAGTTCTACCAGTTCAAGCCTTGATTACCTTGGAGTGAAGTGGAACACATGCATTTCATCTGTGTTCCGTGTGTACAATCAATTTAAATACATCTTTAAAACAGAAACATTTTTCATGTTTTAGTAATAAATGAAAAAATGTCAACATAACTGCATAATGTGTGAAGGCTGAAGTCCAAATATCAAATAAACACTTTCACAAATGAACACTTGGTGCAAGTACACTTCACTCGGCAACATTATCGACAGCTTCAGTGGTGCAGTGGTAAGAACTGCTGACTTGTAATCAAAGGCCCCAGGTTTGATCCTGGGTGCTGTGCAAGTTTACTGTTTTGAGTAGTTAGCTGTTGTTATTGTTAATATTATACAATAAAAAAATACATTTGATTTGCATCTATAACAGCCAGTGTAAATTTATACTACTTGTAAAAGTTAGCATTTTTTTTCATTTTTATTCTCTCAGTCACGATCACGATACAACCCCCCATCCTCCCCAAACCCCGGATCTGATGCTATTAGTTTTTATTTGAAACTGGGAATAACTGTAGATGAGAATGGAGTTTTGAGACAATGGAACTGGAAATTCTCTGATCTGGAGGGATAAAAGCTGACACACAAACGCTGGTGAATCTGCCTTCTTTGTATCTCACTGTCACTTGATTTTTTATAATTCAGTTTTATTGAGTGTTCCTGCTTACACTGAATTAGTATGCACCTTAGGGTCCATGATATCAAAGCCTCACTGACAAAAAACAGAAACATAGGTATATATGATATCTGGAATAATTCTGTATAGTACATCTTGGAAAACACTGTGGCACTGGTGTTATTCATATTATTTATATTCATTCACATGCCTTCTTGTGGTTGTAATTAGTGACCACTTTTTTTCCCCCCAATCTTGCCAGTCCCCACATGTTGCTGTGGTGTTTCTTTTGTACTCAAGGACATGCAGAGGAAAGAATAGTACAGAGAGGTCAGTTCCGCTCTATATAAAATCATCAAATTCAAATGTTAACAGTTCCCATATGCCCAAGGACCGTCCTTCCTACATTTACGACAGGTGTACCTGTTGCAATGTACACACTTCTCTCTATGCTGTGGTTCCTATTACATTGAAGGGGCGCCTGACACTGACTGGGTTTGCTTTCCTCGGGGAAGCGGCGGTTTTGGAACAGAAGCTTGTCGATGTTGCATGCTTTTTTTCTTTTTCCATCGCCTTTTCTTGTAAGAAGTGACAACAAAGTTCCTCTGTAAGGTGAGCTAAGAACACTGTTCCTTTCTCAGTGGACCCATGCATGCCTTGTATAGTACATGTGCGTTCATCGCCACCATGTCAAGCATGTTGTAGCACACAGCAACTGGCCACCTGCGTGTTCCTGCTCACACTGAATAAGCTCACGCTTTTTGGTGCATGATGTCAACACTGGGGAAAAAAGAAACAGACAAATATATGTGATATTTTGAAGAAATAATTTTATGACCTGAATAGTACCAATCAGAAAACATTGTCGCACAAATGCAATATTATTTGAAAAAGAACAGCATCAGATCGGGTGTAAATTTATGGTACTTGTAAAAGTTAGCTTTGTTTTCAGTTTTATTCTGTCAATTACGCTCACGCTCTCATAACCACCCTGCCCCCCCCCACCCCGATCTGACCCTAACTAACTGCATCAGCATAAATGTATTTATTTATTTATGTCTAATATTTGTCTCTTTCTTTTTTTGCCCAATGCTGTGCTGACATCATGCACCAGAAGGCATGAGGTAATTCAGTGCGAGCAGTAGCATGCAAGTGGCCGGTTGCTGTGTACTATAACATGCTTGACCTGGCGGCGATGAATGCACATGTACTGTACAAGGCATGCATGGGTCCACTGAGAAAGAAAGGTAGCAAATTCGTCCCACATAGATCTCTTCAAATTGATCAAAGAAGGATTGCTATAGCAGATCTCCTCTATAGCAGCATCTGATATTAAGGAGACCTTGGTATTAGCAGCCTTCTTTGTAGGACATGAATTTTAAGCATGACACCATCTGTTAGAAATTATATTTATAATAAATTTTAGGAGTATAATGTAATGGAAATCACACCAAAAGCAAGCAATCCCTTTGAGGTACACATGTCATCTGCCATCTAAGATCATATACTGTACTCCTTCTCAGGTCTGATAATGTGTATGAAAACAGCCATATATAAAATGTGCAAAAACAAAACACAGCACAAAGTTTACATCTTACAGCAAAAAGACTATTTACGATTAAGGTAATTAAGTATACAGCAAATCATAGATATCTGATATTGACTGGTTTAACCACATTTTATTTGTGCAGGCTGTCCAAGAATTGACTGAAAGATCACCATACTGACATGCTGAGGGCATGTGTGGAAAAAAAAAAACAGAATCATGTATCATGGGGATATTTACTTTCTGAAGTTTAGCTTGTATGACTTCTCATAGGTGAACATAGACCAAATATGTTCATGTTAAGTGCACAAACATTTGCAAAGTTCACACTGTTATTAATAAAAGTAATTACCTGCCTTTCCCACAAAACTGAAAATAAAAGGTGATGTTTAATAAATTTATGAGCAAAGTTCATTAATCAAATTTCATCTCCGCCCACACCACTCAGATGCCACCTTTCCCCTAAGCAACACTTCGTAATTTGGGCAACCCCTCTATCTTTTTTTCTCTTTTTCCTTTTCTCTGTCTCTCTTGCACACTTTGTCTATTAAATATTTAAATGACTTATAGGAATACTACATTAGGTACTCCTTCTTATAGGACACAATTAATCCTTAGTACAACTCTAATCTTGTCTACAAGGAACTCTTAACTAAATGAAAGGAACATATCCTTGCAGATAAAATTATGAAAACTGTTCTTACATCAATAGGATCTGTACACTCTTTGAATTTTACTCATTATTTTTGCTTTATATTTTTTCCTAGAGTGTACTGTAAATACCCAGGGACAAACTTGGCAAGAAAAACAAAACTTCTGTGCAGAATAACAAGAATGCAAATATTACTAGGATGACAGCAGTTGTATTGTATGACAGTTGATTCTAAGAAATGCTGGGGTGCCAGCTGGGTCATCTTGTTTAACAGAAATTGAAATACTCAAACAAAAACAACACACAATAGCTCTTCTACAAAATATAACAGTTGATTGGTGGGATGCTTTAAGCACACAGGTCAGGTCTTCCTTTATCGTTGGTCCATAATGAGACGCCACATTCTGTGAGCACCTTGTTTTTATACACCTCTGTCTGGAAGGGGCAAAACCAGTTGCCCTCAGTGGGTGTCTTCTCCTGGCTGTGGGAACACAAAAAAACATTAACACCAGCACCCCCTCTCATCCCAAGGTGGGATTGCTTATCTAAGATGAGTCAGGAACATGATTCACAGACACACATGTGTGACACAGTTCCTTAACTACTCTAAAGTCACTCACACTGGAAGAAATTAAAGAGCCTAATTAACCTGACAGTATGTGTCTGAATGAAACACATTCAGAAATGGAGAAAAAATGTTAACTGTACAAATAAGGAATCTATTCAAGGAATTATTGTACTACCATTATGGAAATTGTTGATTATTATAACAGTATTATTTCATAAATTATTCAAAATGTTTCTTAACAGAGCAAGAAGCAGAGGACAGAAAGATATGGAAAAAGATGTGGCAACCCCTAACAGGAGCAACTGAAAGAAGAAGAAGATTCAAAATGCTTCTAGTAAAGATTAGCCTTTGCTATTGCAATTTACTCAATCCAGTTCATAATAGCTCAGGCTGGTGCCAATCCTAGTATTACCCTGCACAAGGAAGACAGATTCACAGACCCTTTGTCACACACATGCGATTGGGAAACAGCTAAAGGGCCTGGATAATAGTAATTCCACATCAGACCAGGGGGTGGCGAGGTGCAGTGACTTTCTTTCTCAATCCCTTACAGACTATCCACGTCCGACTCTGGTACCTCTGATGATGCCACTTCTGGTTCTGGTCTTGGTCCCTTTGATGATATCACTTCCGGTCTTGGCACATAAAGCCGTCATCTTCACTAACCAAGTTCAGTTCAATTTTGGACTCTCACAAATTTACACATTTGCAGCTAGGGCATGTTGTATGGGTGGCTGCTCCAAATCTTTTTTTGATGTCTTTTTGTCTTATTTTAACTTGTCCTGTCAGGTGCAAGCTGAACATTTATCCCTAATATTTATTTATAAATGTATTTTTTAACCTACAAGGATTATTTTTAAATTGTTTTGTTCTGCTTAATAAATTATGTGCACCATGCACAATATTGTCACTATGTAGTTACTTGTTACTGCATCTTTCTGCAACAGGGGAATAGCAACAAATGACCTTTGTTGTACTCTACAGCATAATGACATTGAACTATCCAATGTGACTACAGCAGCCAAAGCTTAGAGAGCACCCTGTCCGAGAACATAAGAGAAACCAGTTGAGGTAATGTGAGCATGTACTTCAGACGCTCCCAGTGACAGAATACTCAAGACATAGGACCAACTGGCTTGGGAGTATGGGAATTTCCCAGGACATTGCTGTGGAAGATGTTCCTGTCCATTGGGTGACCTGGCCACTTTCACTCTAATCAGGATGAACAAAGTGAAAGTGAACAGAAAAAGTAATTGTTTAAATAACTCCTTAGATTTAAAAAAAATAAGCTCATAAACATGTATTTACTTCTTTAATGGTAATTTGTGATGTGACTCTGCCATATCAATCAATGTATACATCATTGAGCATATTTTAATTCCAAGAAGTGTACTTAGTAGCCTCTTTATACACTAGTAATGTCTGAAGCCTAATTAATCCATGATGCACTGTTCACAATTAATTCAGATTCAGCATGCAAATACAAATTTACAATAATTATATTAGAAGTTAATGTCTTAACATTGCTTAAAATGCAAACCATTATTATTGGTCTGAGCTGGCTGTTGCCTTACTTAAGGCTTCTTGTACTTCTTTATTACTTTTCTGTTGTCTGCTTATTTTCTACATTCTGATTTTAAATTTATATTTATCTGCCGTATGTCCTGCAGATTCAATATTAATTTCAGGCTCAGTTGTAATTATTTCACCAGAGGCCACTACTAGCACAAGATAACAACTTCTTTATTTCATTTCATCTTATATAGAGTACATGACAAATAAAGGCATCTGCTAAATAAATAAGTAAATAATAATGATAATAATAATAATACTGATAGGGCTCTCCTACTTATCACCAGATCGTAATTTGTAATTCTGAAAAGTAACAAGGAATGAGATGTTTAAGAAAGCAAAGTTCTAGGAGATATATGTCAATATTCCAAAACCAGTCACTTTAAATGTATTATGAATGCACCCCAAGAATGAATGCAAACTACAGCTCAAAAGATGCAAGCAAATTAACAATCAAAAATTTCAATATTCTTAACAACCTAATCCAGTTCTGAACAGGGCTATAGCACTGGCAGCAAGGAAAGAAACAGCCCACTCAGGACTGGGCAGCAGATCATCACACAAGGCGCACTTCAATGTGTTAGTCAGCCTAAGTAGATTTTTTTGGGAATTGTGGTGGAAAACTGGAGTAACTGGATAAAAACTCCCATAGACATGCAGAGGACATGTAAATTACACCAAGAGAATAAATGGGCATGGAATTCAAATCTAGGACATTGGATCTAGGAGGCAGCCATGCTACCCATTACACAACCATGTAGCTGGTTTTAAATTTTAACACCATAAATTAATATAATAGTCTTAGACACAGCAGTTACATTAAACACCATAAATTAAATTACAACGAAGAGACTTCATATTTTCTTACACTTTGAAAAATGCCAACAAGGTCACGTTCAGACACTGTCGCCGCATCCAGTTTAACACAAAACAAGTTGTGGATCCCCACTAGGATACTGCATATGTGTCACTGGCTATATTGGCTATATTTTCCCTTTAGAAAAATTGTATTTTAAGTTTGGACACTTGGTGGAGATAAAGTCAAGCTGCCTGTAGCAGCTTGTCTTGTCTTCAAGAATAATATAGCAATAAATGACACAACCTCTTTACCTTTAAAAAAAAACCCCAAAAAACTCCATTATAATCATAAAACACTGCCAAGAAACAAAGGTTATAGGCAATGAACTAAACAATGAAACCATTTGTGGTTACATTGTTTATGTTCTTCAGTGTGCTAATTTACCTGGCTTGCCAATGTTATTGAATTAAATAAAGTTGCAGAATGTCATGAACTGCATAATGCATTTACACAGTATGGAGTTCAAGTATAATTCATATGCATTTGAAGTCATTTCAAAATTAAATTCTCAAGTGTATACAAGTGTTAGGTTACTAAGAGGTTCTGTAGAGAAAGACAGACATATTAGTCTGATCACTTTTCAGATTTATGAAGAAATCAGCACATTGAGCAGCAGGTTGTGAAACCACTGATTTGCAACAATTTTCCATGCCAGCAGCCATCATCTCAGTTGGTGTGTATATGTAATTTTATAACAATCTGTGATAATAAAATGACTCATTGGTAACTATTGAACCAGCTTTTCTGTGGTACTGAGGTACATTTCTGTTTTATTACTGCTTCTATTATTAGAAATGTCATTCTACTTATTTGAGATTCTTGATAAAGCACTTTTTCTACTACTTTTAAATAGCATTTTTGGCTTTGAGGAAGGAGTTTCCTGAAACACATGAATTTGGTTCCATCCTGGAAACATTTGTTAGCCATCTTCTAGTATTCTTTTTATTTGTCATACTTTCAATGAGTAAGAGAAATTGTATATGATTGCCACTTTTCAAGTTTTAGTTTTCTTTCTCCAATATCAGGATTGGTAAACCTTTTTTTTAATTTAGCAGGAAAGAAACTGAGAACTAAAGAAGGCAGAGTGCTATGCCGGCTAAGGTGCTGGACCTTAAACAAAGTTGCCATTTCAGTTGTCACATCTGACTCACTGTTTGACACTGTGCAAGATACTTAATCTGTCTTTGTTCCCACTGTAAAAACTTATGTAAAGCATTATAATAAACATTGATGTTATAAGCCACTTTGGATAAACGTGTCAAGCAAATATTAATAAAATGCCAACACTGTGCAGTTATTATGTATTTATGAATAATATTCTCATCTTGAACTTAAGCCTCTCTTTTCTGTCTCTTACTCATATATAAAATAAAGATTAAAGAGATTTTCATTTAGGCAGCAGAGTGTATAAATTGTACACAATTTATGTAGCAGAAGTTAATTAAACTGCTGTTGGCGGATTGATATCTATATTAAAACTCAACTGAAGACATGTAACCTCCCCTAACTACTGCGGTCTGGTTTCAATTATTCGGAAGTCCTCACTGTTGTATTGTCTGTATATGTAATACGAATCTTGTACATCACTTAACTCCAGAAAAGGTTCTGCAGTCCCCAAAACTATTAAGATCATCCCACTCTAGCAATATGACAGCTAAGCAAACAGATTGAATGAAACTCGCACTATTTAAGTAGGTAACACAATTTTTTTAAATTTTAGCAATAATCTCTGTACCTTTTTCTTGTTCTTCTTCTTTCAGCTGCTCCTGTTAGGGGTTGCCACAACGGATCATCTTCTTCCATATCTTTCTGTCCTCTGCATCTTGTTCTGTTACACCCATCACCTGCATGTCCTCTCTCACTACATCCATAAACCTTCGCTTAGGCCTTCCTCTTTTTCTCTTCCCTGGCAGCTCTATCCTTAGCATCCTTCTCCCAATATACCCAGCATCTCTCCTCTGCACATGTCCAAACCAATGCAATCTCGCATCTCCGATTTTGTCCCCCAACTATCCAACTTGAGCTGACCAGATACCCGTTTTATTTTTTTCTCCAGCCGTCTGGAGTTTTTTTTTGTTTTTTCTGTCCCCCCTGGCCATTGAACCTTACTCTTATTTCGATGTTAATGTTGATTTTTTTTGTTTTATAATTGTGTCTTTCATTTTTCTATTCTTTAATATGTAAAGCACTTTGAGCTACTGTTTGTATGAAAATGTGCTATATAAATAAATGTTGTTGTTGTTGTTGTCTGTCACAAATTACTCCTGACACTCTTCTCCACCCATTCCACCCTGCTTACACTCTCTTCCACAATCCCCATTACTCTGTCCTGTTGATCCCAAGTATTTAAACTCATCCATCTTCGCCAATTCTACTCCTTGCATCCTCACCATTCCACTGACCTCCCTCTCATTTACACATATGTATTCTGTCTTGTTCCTACTGACCTTCATTCCTCTCCTCTCTAGAGCATATCTCCACCTCTCCTGGGTCTCCTCCCTAATTTTACTACAGATCACAATGTCATCAGTAAACATCATAGTCCACGGGGACTCCTATCTAATCTTGTCTGTCAACCTGTCCATCACCATTGCAAATATGAAAGAGCTCAGAGCCGATCCCTGATGTAATCCCACCTCCAACTTGAATGCATTCGTCACTCCTATCGCAGACCTCACCACTGTCACACTTCCCTCGTACATATTCTGGTACATTTTGGTTAATTGGTGATTTTAAATTGGTCCTGTTTTGGTATGTGTGAGTAAGTGAAAAGGCAACCTGATGTTACCTCCTGATATTGCTACAATTGGATCCGGCCCTCTCTGTGATACTGAATTGGATGAACCATATATTTTTGTCATATAATTTTATTTTATCTTCTTTTAAACAGATTCTTAAATGTTAAACTTCAAAGAAACAGTTTATAATTCATGACAATGAATTCACTCAGTTGCTTATGGATTGTATAAAACTGTGTAATAACAGGTCTGTGGTAAAGCACGCTTTTTAATAAATATTGGCAGTCTCCGATCGTGTGTGGGTTTGTGCATGCTAACACTCGCTCCAGTGTTGATTGGGGTGCAGGCAGATCATTCGAGTGCATCATTCACACCTTGGAGTGGTGTCACGGAGGACAACACTTGCACCCAATCAAGCAGTATAAAGGGAGATTGCATGGCAGGAAAGGGGACAGCAAATTGAAAGAGAGGATGTGGAGGAGCCTGTATCATCTGGAAAGGAGACAGGGGGTTGGGAGTATGCCCCGAAGGAGCAAGCAACAGGCCTGTGCTTGAGTGTCAGGCTGGTGTAGGAGCGCTCCTCAAAGCAACTGTGGAAAGAAGTTGGAGCGGCCCTTTTGTGCTGCGTCTCCAGGGTGACGCTGACAGATTGGCTAAGGGAGACAGTGCATGGGGTTTAGAGGAGAGTCCTACCACCATTGACAGACTGGCAATAGGACCCCTAACCCAAGATAAAGGAAAGACTGCACATGTTGAAGATATCTCCTCATACTGCAAAGTCCTGATGGGATAAGCTGAAGAGATGCCAAATTTTAGAGAGAGGCACTGGAGCACATCTTTATTTTTAAAGGAAGAACCCGCCTGTGATTTTAACCTTGCTTTTATTGGATTTATTTATTGGAATATTTTAATCTCCGCTTGACACATTTCTATTATGTTTTATTTATTTATTGTGAAAACTTTACACTGCACTGTTTTGGCCTAGATTTTTATTAAAACTACTTGACACTTTTGCACCACCCCCTTGCTAAATGTGTGTGTGTCCTCATTTGCTCCGCTCATTTCATGAACATCGACAGTTATGGGTTTAAGAGGCTCCAGGAAGTAACCAGGGAGCATGGAGCCAATCCAGACCATTAAAAACTGGAACTAAAAGAGCATAGTACACAATGTTTCCTAATATAACTTGGTGTAGACAACTATGGCAATCTGTTGTGTTAAAGCCACAATTTTACTTCATGACTTGTATTTATTTTCTATTTTGTAGTTATTTTTTGATAATTCTTAATTATTTTTTTCATGTTTTATGTTATTTCTGTTGAATTTGTTCATTTTTTTTATTTGTCTACCGTGATGCTATTCCATTTACTTTATTGGTAGGAACTTACTTCTGGCTTTATTTTCCCAATAAGCAAAATTCAGCAGTGGAACACTGAGTTTGTAAGGAGTCTTGTAAGTATTGCTACCATGTTTCCCCGAAAATAAGGCCTACTCCAAAAATAAGCCCTAGCCTGATTTTCAGGCTGCTCTGTAATATAAGCCCTACCCCAAAAATAAGCCCTAGTCAAGATTGTCAGCTGAAAAGTAAGTCACCTAAAGCCAGGCTTATACTTCACGTGATGCGACGCGTATGCCCGAAACATCAGTTTAAATTCCAAAGACACCTTGCCACAGTATCTCTGAAAAGAATGTTTAATGGTTAGATCCATCAATTTGGGGATGTGCCTATTGCAGCAGCATTGGTGCAAGACAGAAACAAAATCTCTGGATGGGGCATCAGCTCATCGCAAGGTGAACACAAGCACACACATACACTAACGTCATTGTAGCTTCACCAAATCCCCAAACCTTCATGTCTTTCAATGGAAACTGAGCACATTGTGGCAACCCACCAGGAAAACATGCAAACTCCAGGCAGGGATCACAAGGGATGTGACTTCCTGCAAGACAGCAGCGCTACCACTCTGCCACCATGCCACCCCATATGTGTAACTATTAACAATATTTATTATTTAAACAAAGTTAACGATTTTTCTGTAAAATGTAACATACATATTTTAATGCATTTCTTCATGAAAGTGATATCAAGCATAAATCTAAGAATTCAAAATGTGCAGAGAGTTGGAATATTATAAATTTAATGTGTTCTGTGTGCTGATCTATTGCTGCTTGCAGCTGCTGTCAGGTCAGGAGAAAACCCCAGAAGTGATTAACAACTGGGTTGGTTTTAAGATGACGTTTACAATGGTCTACTTTAATAACAAAGTAAACTACGAGGATTAAAGTGGACATTTCGAGTTTTAAGCTGAAATTTCTACTTTAATCACAAAATAGACATTTTCATCATGTGCTTATTTTTTTTCTCTGTGGCTCAAATATGCTGCTGTACATTCTGGTGGTATTGTAACGTACAAAAAAAAGACAGCACAGAAGATGGTATGTGAGACTTTTAAAATGTATTGTGTCATTACTTTGGGGAATATGCAACGCTTGAATATAAAGATAACATGAATACATTTGTATGTCTGCATTTTGCGTTTTTTTTTTTGTCCTTTCAAGTATTTTGTTAAATATATTTCAATTTTCATTTTTGTAAGGATTCTCTATTCTCTCTGTTGACAAGCCAGAGGTTTACAGTCATCATCTCCATTTTAGGACATTTTGGTATTTTGTATCTGACTTACTTTCTGTTTTGAACTTTTAATACCAGTTTCCCATTTTAGGTCTGTTTAGACCAAAGCTTGCAGGTACAAGGTGGAGGACTGATTGGATTGGGATGAGCCTCAGGTCAATGCCTACTTTAGGATTCTTTTAAAGGCATAACATACTTTTAGAAAGGCAGGCAAAAATCTGAAAGTCTCTTGCATCAGGTAGGAAGTTTAATTCCCTTATGTTTAATTATTTAACCTCTTGTGTGAATATGTGTTCAATGAATTCCCTTATATAAAGCAATCCAAGGATGAAAAATGCTTCTTTCACTTATTAGAATAAATGGTGATAGATAGTCCATCACTGCAAGAATTTAAGGTGAGAGCATAAACTTTTCTGAACCTTTGATAGACATTTCTACTTAGATGATCTTCATTGTCCTTTCACTGTTTTCACTCACAAATTAATTAGTTAATGACACTATGACACTATCTTCAGGTTGGTCACCCAACACAGTTACATGACCAATAAAATCACATAGCATTATTCTGGCAGTGCCATTTTGTGTTTTGCTTGTTTCAAATGAGTTCCACAATTTTGTAACTAACTTTCCTAGCCCATTCCAGGTTTTTTACAGCTGTTATACCTGCAGCCAGTCACATGCTATGCTGTATCATCATATTTTACATGTATAATATAGAGGTTCAAAGTAGTTTGTTGTCCTTGTTTTGACTCAGCAACATAAGTAAAGCACATTGACTCTTGTAGATTAGTTAGGGATAAATAAAATACAGTACATTAGAGACAATTTGAAATATGTATTTCACTTTGTTTCTAGATTAGCATGTTGGTTTTGACAACTAGTTTGAATTGTTTCTCCAGCATTCTAACCCCTACCTGTTTTTGATCACAGTATTGCCAGTCCCTTTTGATTTCTCTTTTAACTTCTGGCCTTTTACTTTGTTTAACACAATCTAAGCTTTAACGTGAATCTTAACACTCATTTCATATAGCAAAAGATCCAAATGAAATAAACAAAAAGGTAAAGCTAAAACAAAAATGTCATCAAAATAGATTCATTTTAATAAGAAACAGTAAAAGAAAAATTTATAACATTTTGGATAACAAAAATACTGAATATATTTTATACAAAACAATCTTGCTTGTTGAATGAAAAGAAAGCAATAGAAGCATATAATGTGATGTCAATTAATTAAAAACCCTTTAACCTTAAACAAGCCAAAAAGAAATCACAAAATGAAAACAATCATCTAGCAGGGCAAAGCAATCAAATAACAAAAGGACAGCATCTTCAAGACCACAGTTGACAACAAAAGTGGATTGTATGATTATAAAGAAGAACACACCCTTCTTATCACGTACTCTATGACTACATTGTGCTAGAATTTATAGAAGACAGGAATTCACAAAACGTGACTAGTCATCTTTATTTGGAGTCATGGAAATGTTATGAACGCATGCTAACACCAAAACTATCATGTTTAACCGAAGATTCACTCCCAGATGTATCCAATAAAAGAAATAGATAGAAAATACCAATATACTAGGAGCTAGTAACAAAAAGGACATGTAAAATGCAAAAAAACTAAATATACTTTTAAGCACTGTCATAAAGCATCAGGATTATGTTTACCAAAGATCTATTAGAGAAGAAATGTAAAGATAAAATGTATCTCTAACAAATATAGTACATAGGCTTGTAAATGAAATCAGGTTTACGCTTCTGAATGGGTGAAACAGTTAACACAGTTATCTGAAGTTCTTTAATCTGTAATGTTACCTCCATTGTACTAACCATACAATCCTTTAAAGGCTGGGCATTTACGGTGCGACATACTGTGTTTACAAATTGTACCTGATCTCTGGATTTTTATGCATTCAGTTCTGGTACAAATATGAGTACATTCTGCAACCACAGAGAACCTCCCATATATTTTCATAGATTTCAACAGATCCTTCAGTAATGTCTCTCCTGTTTAATGAAGCAAATCCATCCTTGGCCTGGTTAATCGTAAAAGTGCAAAAATAAATTACTCACCCTAGCCAGGTAGTTATTCAGTAATTGAACCATTGAATTTGCATTTAATTCTTCTAAAGATTAAAGAGATTCTCTCTATTTGTCAATGCCAAATGCTTTTGACAATCATTTAAAATTAGCATGGAAATCTAAATTGAAGAGTTTTGCTTCAGGGGATTATTATTTTTTTAAACTTAATATTTAAATCCTAACTCTGTGCACTTCATACATTATTAAATAACTCTCAGTAAGTAAACTGTAATGTTTTTACTGAAACATGAGCTAAGGAGGATTGCAAATACTTATAAAAACATGTGTAGGACTTGCTGTCTAGTCAAGAGGATTTAATGTGCCTTAATAACTTGTGTGATTGCCAAAGAACCACAACCCCTTTTGTCAAAAGAGGGAATTCCCACATCTTCAAATGGCAAAGAGAAGGGGAGGGTTTGAATTATTCTTACCTGTGTGGAATAGTAAAAGGACATGTTACAGACGCATATGGTTGCCATTAATTTATGCATTATCATTTTTCATTCTGACATAAATATTTGAAAGAGTTGTTACATCCTGGACTCTGAGCACTGTACATTGTAAAGTGTAATACAAAATGAGGGTTGCAGCTTCATGCCAAATGAAACGCGATGCAGAAACAATTTGAGGGCAACTGCAAGTGCACAAGAAGCCTTTGAAATGTCATATTCTAACTTCTCATTTATTTCTCTGAAACAAGGAAGGCTTTCCTTATAATATATATTTAGTAGTACTAAACAAGTATAAAACTTTCATAAATATTCGTAAAATAATTTGCCGCATGTCTCATATAAGAATTGGTCATATATAATATAAATAATTTGCATGTGATGCCCTGGGTGCCAGCAACCATGAGCCTTTTCCATTATCTGGGATATTGATAGTCATAACCAAGATGGACTAAGAAGAATGAGGACAACAAATATGGTGCAAAGTGTGTTGTGCTTTTTATTCACAATCCAATCAATAAGCAAAGTGCAGTGCAACAAATCTTCAATAGATAATCCATAAAATCAATAGTAAGATGAAGAAAATTAAACTAATAAATTAATCCAACTTGTCTCTAATGCTCCACCCTCTTGCCTTCCCTGCTCATTCACATGGGACTACTCAACAGGGTTGAGACTCCGACAAATGTAGTCCGCCATCTGCCTCCCATCCAAGCCACGTCTGTTGATAAACCCCTGGTATAGTCTGAATCTGACTTCATCGTGCTGCTACCTATGCAGGTCCAGCAGGATCAGTAGAGTCCACTATCGCTTCTGCTCCACACTGCTTAGCAGGATTGATCTCAACCAGGTGTCATCCCTCTTGCACTACAGCAGGGTGTCACAGAATGCTTTGCTTCCTCCCCAAGGTCTTGGTGTGATGGACCAATCCTGCTCTTCCTTTCTCCACGCTTTTCCTTTGTTTAAGTTTCTCCCCATTCTGACCTGCTCAGACATTTTTTTATAGCCCCGTGAGTGCAAGTGCACTAACCGATCCATGGAGCTTAGTAAGGGATGTGTGTACTGTCTCTGCTCGTGCACGTAATGAGCAATTAGCTAATTCCCCCATTAAGTTCTCTACAGCTGTATGGCTTTCCTCCCTTGCACCAACATTAAGGTGGTCTGATCTGTTCTATTTATTAAAACACCTACACCTGCTTAGACATACCATGGATCCCAAACCCACCACTTTGCTTTGTTATGTCTGTGTGGTTATATCCATGTTTTACCCCTATAACTTATTGCAGTAGTAAGGTATCGCTAAAAAGCAAAAATGAAAGGATGTTTGTAAAAATAACATCACATTCTTAAATGTCTGTCCTGGTAGTACAGATAAACCCAATTTCCATGTATTTGGGGAGTACTTGGAGGAAAACCCACATGGAGTACAGTATATGCAAACTGTACATGGATGGTGGCCAGACCCAGGATTTAAGCCAAAGACAATAGATGGTGAGGTGGCAGCACAGGCCAGTGCCCTACTGCGCCAAAACTACCAATCAAAATAAGTATAGATGAATGTATGAATGTATCTCACATGTCCAAAGCTTACAGCAGATAATGATGCTAATGTGCCAGCTACTAAGAACAAATGAAATTAGAAAAAGCAGAAGATGGTAGTTTTCAAAATGCTCAAACAACCACTGCACTTGGTTTGCATTCCAATTAGACCTCCAAAAAAATTGCTGCAGAATGGGCACAATTAGCTAGTTGGCAAAGGGGTCCATGTCACTAATTTGTTCAAATTATAAATACAATACATTTATAGTGCCTTTTTGTTTTGTTCTGCCATTTCTTAATGGTATTTTTACTGGTTTTTAAAAATAGTCTGCTTAGATTTCCCGTATAGTGGTTTCAATTCCACTGCTGTTGAAGATGCCAATGGAAAGATCTGCCAACTGAAATTCTCTATGTTCCCAATGAATTGCTAGAGTCACTGGTGATTTCAGTAAACTGAAAAAAATCTATTTTCATTTGTCCTTCCCTGAAAGATTAAACTAGACATGTCTTTGTGGTTTCCAAAAGTTTATAAGAAAAGAATTTGAGAATATACACAATTTGCAGATGTGATGAACTTTGAGCTGTGTACTCTCTCAACCCACCACTTCCTTGATCCTACTCAGTGTCTTTTGAGACCAAGAAGGAGACACTTCACTAGTGACCAAAATTATTTAAAGGCTAATAAAGTCATTATTGTCACAGGCTTAGAAAATGATATGGTATGGTATGTTAGTGTCATATGTACAGAGTACAGTGAAGTTCTCACTTGCATGTGCTAATCATGCAACATGTTGCCACTCTCCATGATTAGCGAAAACATGTTGCCACTCTCCATGATTAGCGAGAACAACAACCAGAATACGTTTGTCATTAGAATAATGCAATGCAAGTTATATCTAACAAGGCATCAAAACATACATACAGAATACATCTTTGGAGAGTGCTCTGGGTAAAAATTGAAAAGGACATATACTGCAAGCTGTGTAAGATTTTTAATGAATACTGTCTCTGTTGACTTGTATCATCCTAGCCTCATCCCTTGTGGTCAACCATGTTTTTCTCATTTGGAACACCAAACTTGTTACCCTATTTTGTTCTCCTAATTTGGAACTAGATTCTCAGTGAGATTGCAATAATTGCACCATTTAACTATATGAAACTTCTGAAATGTAAAATAATTCATTAACCTTATAAAATATATTTAAAAATATGTAATTAATATAAATAAATAATTATTAATTAGGCACAACATTTGAACCTTGACTCCATCACCCCAGTGAGCTGCAAAACATATTGATGAAGTTGTTACGAAGTAATTTTTTTAAAAACTTGCTAAATTTGATGTAAAGTCATATATACCTGTAAGTAAGGTGTTTTATCGCCTAGTTTGTTTGGAACAATTTTTCCTGGAGTGAAGTTTATTTAGATAAAGTAATATACTAATGACACTCAACACAACCGGCCCAAAACCTTTTGAAAAATAGTGGTGTCTGCGTGGTACCAAATGAACTCTGGAGCGGCTCATGTAAGTTATGAACTGTTAAGGCCAGCCCTGACACAGACAGATGTAGAACACAAGTTGAAAGCACACAGAATTTTATTTTCTTTTATAACTTGTGGGCAATGCCTTCCCTGTTCCCACAAGCTCAGCAGAGTCCAGCACAAGCACAGCACAATTCAATAAGTCTTCCTACTTTTCTCTTTCGTGTTCCTCCACTCTCCCTCCAGAAAGCTTTGTCTTCCTCCTCCCGACTCTGGCAGCAGTGTGGCGGAAGAGCTGATCTGTAGGGCTGAGCAGCAACTACAGCACCCCCTGGTGGAGCCCATGGATCCCAACAGGACTGCACCAAACTCCAACTCCCATGAAGCCCTGCAGGAGCTCTAGGCACTGCTACAACCCAGGGGGGCTGCCATCTATCATTCCAGAGAAGGTGCTGTCCTGACTAGGCTTGCTCCCCCAGGCCATATAAGGGAGAGGCATCCCGGCCTCAGCTACAGAACATAATCCAATACTAACGTAGACCGGTCTAACTACAGGAACACTGTGCTTTAAAGGCATATTTTCTATTTGCTGTATTGCTCCCAGTAATTAGGCAATCTCAAAATAAAAATCAATGTAGGAAAATTTGCATAAAAGAGTTTGCACGTGTATCAGCCAATCACAGCAGCCCCATCTGCTGATTCATATTCAAACCATTTGGTAACACTTCTGCAAAAATGCATCTATTACTCATTTGCTATTATGTAACAAGACCTTAACACACACGTCTTTAGGTCTTCGTACCACTTACATAACATCAGTAAAGTGTAACAAAAGTTCACTTTGGAGTGGTTCAAGGTAGCCTAACTGATGCATGCTTCACTTGATATTACATAATTAGTATAAAACCTGTGAATCCTTTATATTAACAAGTGATTTTACCAACATGTCAATATAGTGTGTTTCACAGAGATGAATAACCCATCTACTGATGTGTTAGAAGTGTTATAAAGGCCAGAAGAAGCCATTGGCATTTTTGCAGTACCTAAAGTGTTGCTGAGCCTTTTAAACACATTTTAAAAAGGACGACATGGGCATCGAAGCACATGTATTTTTACTAAAATATTGTTAAACTAGCTGTCTTATCTGTGTAAGATTGGTTGATATCTAACTAATCAATGCAGACCTTGATGTTAATGTTTGCAGTACACAATGCAATGCATATGTCTCTGTTATATGCCATTTCGTATGGGATTCGTAAAAGAAGTGGTAATGTTTGTGATGCCCCATCTAATGGAATGACAAATGCTATGCATTTTATTTCTAAAAAAGTTTGTGATGCACCATCTTTGGATCAACAGAGAAATAGCAACTGGGTGGACACACAGACAGACACACAGATATTATCTTTTATTAAGATGAACAATCCACTTCTGGAAAACACTTGTGAACTAAATGCCACAAAATGCTTAGACGTGAACAAGCATTTCATTTGTAGACCCCCCTGCCTTTGTCACATTTACTGTATATTCATATTCAAAACTGGAGTACTTCTGGGTTTACTGCATATGTGAATTGAACTTCTACTTCAGCAGCACATTGGGTGTTACTGGGCAGGACTCATGACCAATGAATGAGGTGGGAGATGTGTTTTCATTTTAAATGCTCAGTCACTATCAGCGTGTTCTGTTTTATTACATGAGAGTACTTTTGGAAGTGGTTTACTTAACAATACTTTCGTAAAAATACATGTGTTTGGAATGTTGTGAGCATGCAACTGAATGACTTTGCTTTATCCAACATGATTAACATGAGATTTTTCATGGATGTCTATGATATTGTTTGCTGTTGTCCAACATTTGTCGTCATACATGGCTATTTTATTTGCAACTTTGTTATCTACGTCTGCATGAAAACATGAAATTAAACTTTTTTCTCGGCCACCACTCCAAACTACATGGGGTAAGTAACATTAAAAAATATATCATTTTTGGGTGGAGTATTCTTTTAACATTCCTTATAATTAATGTGAATATGGACCACCCAGTAACCTCATATCTTTCTATGATTTGACAATTTTGCAGGGGACTTAGTTAAAAAAAAAGAATTTAAAGTTTGCATTCTGATATGGCTTATATGGTTAATGTCAGTGACTGCTGTGACTGTATGAACCAGGCGTCCATGATTTTGTAGACATTCATCTGTTATATAATCCACTTAAATCCCGTTCTGGTTGCAGGAATGAGCCCTGTATCAACGCCATAGGGAACAAGACAGGCATCAACACTGGATGGCGCACCATCACAGGACACAGAAACACATCTACACTTCCTTATTATAAATTATAAAATAAAGACTGCAACAAAAATATTCCTTTATGCTGATGACATGGTGCTTTACATAATGTCTACAGTATGTACAAATTATTATTCCCCCATACATTAAAACTACTGGATGCATTTATTGAAATTTTGGGCTGTAAAGTTCATCTGAGTAAGAGTATATTATTTCATTTAAATGTCTTTGCATGTAAGCTCAGATTTGAACAAGTCTCTGTACCTGTGTTACATTAGTTCATGTGTTTAAGCATCTGTTTAAACTCAGCTTTAATAACCCGCTAGATTGTGTTGCCACATCTTCATAAAATATCTTCTCAGGGGTTAATTATTAGTAAAATAAACATACTAATCACATTTATTTAATCTTTTCATGTGTATTTTAACTTACATTAACTAATGAATTGATTTTTTTTTATTTTCTGCACAAATAGGTCAGAAAAAAAATCATTTTGAAATGACCACCTGGTTAGATTTTCAATTAATGAACAGAAGATTGTTTTAAATAATACTAGGGGGTTCTGCCCCTTGCTCACACACCCCTGGGTTTGGTTTACCAGATATATAGCTTTAAAAGATTGTTATTTTCATGGGAATTGTTACATATGCAATTTTTTCACTTAAACTTCACTTAAAACTTTTGTAAAAAGAATACTTGTCCTGTTTGGTTGGTTAAATCTCTTTCTCGCAGGACGTATAATGCTGCTCGCATTGTGAACGTGGGGCTGAACACACGCTAAGGAGTTGTAGTTGGATCATCTGCTGTCTTGTTGCTGCTGGCGAGCTGCATTTTCTCCTTGTCGCGCTGCGGATCGATCATTTCAAAGCCTGTACGCCAGCTGTCCTTTTGCCACTTTGCGTCTCTGCCGCTCGTGTTGTGAAAGGAGGGAGGGGTTGAACACACGCTAAGGAGATGGCAAGCTATGTGCTCTGCTTGTCGCTTGTCGTCATTTTAAGAGCTGGGAGCACATGATGTCTGTCTGCCATAAGCTTTCCAACAACTGCTTGGTTAAATATCCGTGAACTGGTTTTAAATGTTGTCTCACTGCCTTGTCTCGCAAGACGTTAAGTGTCTCTCCTGGGACGTCAAATTGCAATCTCTTGGCACCAAGTTTCATGTTTAAAGTCCCCGCGAGATACTCTGTGGCCAATCTCTTTCATCTCGCGGGTCTTTAAAGTGTCTTCCCAGAAGATCACATCTCGTCTCCCTGGTCTCCCTTCCACCAAGATTTTTTTTAATAACAGAGAGATACATTTTTCAGAATGAGTGAAATATGCTACCTCTTGTTCATTCATTAATTTACCCAACCATCAATTTTCAGAACCCACTTACTCTGAGTTGTGAGACACAGCGGTCTGCCATCGTTTCACCCAAGGCCTTTAAGAGTTAACAGTAAACTAGAGAACATGTGAGGCACTGTGGGAGAAAAAGCACAGATAACCCACTTGACCATGAGGAGAACATGTAAAATCCACACCAACAAGGAGGTGACCATCAAAAATATGTACCTGGGACAAGATTCTACTTGTGAGAGATATCTTAAAATACTTGCTTTCTTGGGACACATGTTTTGAAATATTTGGTGCTTTAACTTAAATCAAATAAAATTGTTTTCATAAAAAAATCATTCTTTAAAGTTATGTAAAGAATCAATGGGCTAATAATTTGTAATTAGTGTAGTTAGCTACGAACTATATATTTTGCTTTGTCTACTGACTGCCATCACCAAAGTAAAGCTCCAATGATTACAGTACTGGAGATACACATGCCCTATTATTAACATGTTTACATGTATCATGTGTCACACATGTATGTTTGGGAGACACCTTCATGTTCACCTAATGGAAATTCTACCCCGAGCCAAGGGTTGGCGCAGTTGCCTCTTCTCTCTTTTCTCCCACAGACATAATGACCGGTGACGCAAATGCAAGTGATATCACTTCCGAGTTTCTGTCCACTGCTCTGTTCCGCTTTGCCAGCTAAACTACCATCTTACAAAAGTCTCCTTTTTGACTCACTTCCAAAAAGACATTCAATTACTGGTTTATTGTTTATTATTTTTGCTGATGAATTATAAAGACAGGGGAGGCAAGGTGGCTTCCCGGGTCTTCCCTGCGTGAAGTTTGCGTGTTCTCACAGTGTCTACGTGGGTTTCCTTCGGGTGCTCTGGTTTCCTCCCACAGTCCAAAGACATGCAGGTTAGGTGCATTGGCGATTCTAAATTGTCCCTAGTGTGTGCTTGGTGTGTGTGTGCCCTGCCCGGGGCTTGTTTCCTGCCTTGTGCTCTGTGTTGGCTGGGATTGGCTCCAGCAGAACCCCTTGACCCTGTAGTTAGGATATAGCGGGTTGGATAATGGATGGATGGAATTATATGGGCAAAACTGGCTGGTGCCCCAACCCTTTATACTCTATGTGCCTCTTTTTGTCTTACACATATTATTATTAATAGCACTCTTACAAGACAATTTAAAATATGGTATATTTTTGTATTGAGAACTTCAGGAATTTACCAGCTGATGATACATTTGCATCTTTCAAATTTGCATATTTTTCTATTTGTTCAAGTCAGACATTTCACAAAAAGAAACCTTGTTAATTTTTGTATCAATCAACAAAAGGAAGTTGATCAAGTGACATAGTGCGTTGGAGAAACTTGAAAGCTCAGATATCAATCGCCACAGTGCACACAGTGGGGAAAAAAGCACGAAATGTCAAGTTCAATCTAGAAATTTCCACTTTAATCATGTAGTTTATTTTGTCATTAAAGTAGAACATCATAAACGTAATTTTAAAGTCGTTTAATTAACCAGTTTCTCAAATCACATCGTAATTAAAGTAGCACATTAAGTGCTCTATGTGTGTGAATCACTATGTGCTTCTTAAACCAGCTCTCTTCCTTCGACTGGACACAGAATCCATTACATTCGTGATATTACAGCTCTCTGAATAACTAAAATACTGAGATGTATGCGTAATATCATTTTCATGATGATAGGAGTTAAAGCACGTTATTAAACATGGGTTTCACGGCGTAGTGATTGTGTGCGACCTTCGATGCAGTTATTTATTGCAGCAGTACTCATGGGCGGCTCTAGACAGAGAAAGAATCGGTGGACCCTTCAATATGGTATCTTATGCACGGTGTTTGGCCACGTCCGTTGCGGACACTGCATAGCCACCTTGTGCTCATGACACAAGCGTTTAACTTATGTCGAAATTTGCCACTGTGTTTTTAACTGAGTCGTTATTTTCTCTTTCTGTTTTATATTCACTATGCTGTATATTGGCGTGGCCGACCTTTGCAGTCCGTGCTTTTCTTTCTCCGAGTAACCGATTGCCACACAATCAGCTCTGTAATAGATATTAAGCCATCTGTAAGCTTAGAGTGCCGATTCTTCAAAACGTTTAAGGAACATTGAACTATCTTCGTAGTACATGTTTAATTATTCTATCCTTCACGCCAGTCCCAGTGAAGAATATGGATTATTTAAATGAAGTTAAAGTTTTACCTGTATAATATAATAAACATTTTGCTGCATTTCATCTTAAAAATGATATAGTGATCATATGTAAATACGCGCTTTATAAAGTGCCGCAGGTTGTGTAATATTATAACTGTAGTGCAAGTTTACAGTGAAGTAATTGTACTTCTAAGTACAAACAGTTCTACAAGGAGCAGTGATTGAGTGCATTTAAAGTTCTTGGGATGAAACTATTTCTGAACCGCGAGGTCCGTACAGGAAAGGCTATGAAACATTTTGCCGTGGCTGAGGCAGCGTGTGCTTGATACTGTATACTGATAATTCTCTTTCCGATCAGCTGCTGCTGTGATTCACACTCAGATACAGTGCTTTAAATACTCCGAATGGTGCTGTGAGAGTAATATGGAAAAAGATGATCCGCTGTGGCAACTCCTAACGGGAGCAGCTGAAAGAAAAAAAAGAAAGTGCAGTGAGAGTAACAACGCCAAAGCAGTTATGGTATTTGGAATACTATGGCTATTCCCTGGACCATTATATTGTGAAAAGTAAGTTACAATCAGATGCATGACACTAATAAACAATATGCGGTTAGTTTCAGTGTATTTATAAAGCAGCGTCAGGAAAATAAGGAGTAACCACACATGAACAGTAGCATTGCTTTGACGCTGGGTGCCACCAGTCTGCAAAACCGACCGGAGAACTTGTGTACAACAATGTATGAGGTACTGTGGAAAAGTGTAGGTAGGTTTTATACATCACGATTTGAACGTGGACAAGTTCTTACGCAACATTTCTGTGCGTACGCACCGTTTATACATGAGGCCCCTGGAGTTGGGAGAGGAAGTGACGTTGGGCAGCCATTTTGTGAATCCGGAAGTTGTGATAGTAAGTAAATGGAGTTATTTTTCTTCTTTGGATCTGATGAAAAAGAGAGAGAGGCATTAGTACCATAAATCAACCCTTTATCACATGATGTTTCACTCATCTCAGGGCTTGTTGACTGCCTCCTAAGCACACGTGTGTGACACATAGCCTATATAATTAAAATTAATTACTTCCAAGGTTTTAGGCAACAGACTCATTTTAACAGAAGTATAAAAAGACATGTTTAAAAACAGTTGGGCATGTCACATTAGACAACTTTTCCTGCAGTTTTCAATTCTAGAGTTCATTTTATATAATGCACTCCCGTAGCTGGCAGTTGTGTAGTCTAACATACCCAGCCACTCAGTCCAGCTAGTCCATGACATGAAAGTATTCACAGCGCATCACTTTTTCCACATTTTGTTATGTTACAGCCTTATTCCAAAATAGATTAAATTCATTTTTTTCCTCAGAATTCAACACACAACGCCCCATAAAGACAACATGAAAAAAGTTTACTTGAGGTTTTTACAAATTTATTAAAAATAAAAATACTGAGAAATCACATGTACATAAGTATTCACAGCCTTTGTTCAATACTTTGTCGATGCAACTTTGGCAGCAATTACAGCCTCAAGTCTTTTTGAATATGATGCCACAAAGCTTGGCACACCTATCCTTGGCCAGTTTCGCCCATTCCTCTTTGCAGCACCTCTCAAGCTCCATCAGGTTGGATGGGAAGCGTCGGTGCACAGCCATTTTAAGATCTCTCCAGAGATGTTCAATCGGATTCAAGTCTGGGCTCTGGCTGGGCCACTCAAGGACATTCACAGAGTTGTCCTGCTTAGGGTCCTTGTCCTGCTGAAAGATGAACCATCGCCCCAGTCTGAGGTCAAGAGCGCTCTGGAGCAGGTTTTCATCCAGGATGTCTCTGTACATTGCTGCAGTCATCTTTCCCTTTATCCTGACAAGTCTCCCTTTCCTGCCACTGAAAAACATCCTTACAGCATGATGCTGCCACCACCATGCTTCACTGTAGGGATGGTATTGGCCTGGTGATGAGCGGTGCCTGGTTTCCTCCAAAGGTGACACCTGGCATTCATACCAAAGAGTTCAATCTTTGTCTCATCAGACCAGAGAATTTTGTTTCTCATGGTCTGAGAGTCCTTCAGGTGCCTTTTGGCAAACTCCAGGTGGGCTTCCATGTCTCTTTTTACTAAGGAGTGGATTCTGTCTGGCCACTCTACCATACAGGCCTGATTGGTGGATTTCTGCAGAGATGGTTGTCCTTCTGGAAGGTTCTCCTCTCTCCAGAGAGGATCTCTGGAGCTCTGACAGAGTGACCACCGGGTTCTTGGTCACCTCCCTGACTAAGGCCCTTCTCCCCCGATCGCTCAGTTTAGATGGCCGGCCAGCTCTAGGAACAGTCCTGGTGGTTTCGAACTTCTTCCACTTATGGATGATGGAGGCCACTGTTCTCATTGGGACCTTCAAAGCAGCAGAAATTTCTCTGTAACCTTCCCCAGATTTGTGCCTCAAGACAATCCTGTCTTGGAGGTCTACAGACAATTCCTATGACTTCATGCTTGGTTTGTGCTTTGACATGAACTGCCAACTGTGGGACCTTATATAGACAGGTACTGTATGTACCTTTCCAAATCATGTCCAATAAACTGAATTTACCACAGGTGGACTCCAATTAAGCTGCAGTTACATCTCAGGGATGATCAGGGGAAACAGGATGCACCTAAGCTCAATTTTGAGCATCATGGCAAAGGCTGTGAATACTTGTGTACATGTGCTTTCTCAATTTTTTTATTTTTAATAAATTTGCAAAAATCTCAAGTAAACTTTTTTCATATTATCATTATGGGGTGTTGTGTGTAGAATTCTAAAGAAAAAAATGAATTTAATCCATTTTGGAATAAGGCTGTAACATAACAAAATGTGGAAAAAGTGAGGTGCTGTGAATACTTTCTGGGTGCACTGTATGTACCATGACAGAATGAAAAAAGAAAAAAAATGTAATTAAACTCACTGTATTTGTTAACCCTTCATACAGAACCACCTCTGTCAGATAGCACATTAATGGCTCTCAGAAAAAGGTGCTCACTCAGCTCCTTGTGTGAATCTGCTGGAAAGTCGTCATACAGTTGTAAAATTTGAGATACCAGCAATTTTTACTCATGTAAACTGAAATACTCTAGTGACAATAACAGCAACTGCATTTTCCAAGTGTGACATCATCTTCATCAGCCTTAGAGATTCAAATTGATTTGCAAACTTGCATCATAAAACTGAAAATGCCACAAGACATTCAGAATTTATGTAAAGGTGTTTTAAGACCATATGCAACATTAAGTAATTCTTCCTCATTTTAGAAATTATATACATGGTATATAAAAAATATACAAAATAAAACAACAATGCATGTCATCAAAACTTATTAGCACAATAAGCATATCATTGTACAATCTGTCAGATCACCACCTTTCTCGTCCTGGCGAGGCTGGAGTATGTAAAAACCCATTTTCATTCATTTATGCATTTTTGACATAAACACAACATTCAAATTAAAAAGCAAAAAAATGAACATTTGAAAGATAAAAGAATGTTGTTACTATGTGGTCAGTTTGAACAAGAAAGAATAAATGAAGAAATGATTCAAAATCTCATAAGATGAAACTTTTTTTAGACTCAGTTAAAAGCAGGGTTAATAACGGCAAGTAGTGGCAAAAAAAAATAATATTCTATTATATTGCAAGCTCTTCCGCCTTATTATCTTATCAGGGGATTAAGACACATATGGTGTTTTTTATGTGAAGAGATAAGGCTGTTGAAAACACTTCATTAGGCAAAGCTACAAAAAAACTGAGATGGCCACAAAGATATAGAGGGGCAAGACCAATCGGACTGAGGAGGTGTTGTCATTTGGAGTGAAAGGCAGAGAATGACAGAGTGAAAAAACACAACAAATTGATTGATGTGGAGAAGATCAGGGTGGTATTTTTCGTATGTCGCTTAAATCATCCAAGATCAGATGCCTCATCTTGGATGAGTTAATGCCGGTAAAACTCATCTGGGATAAGTTGTTTTTCAAATGCAGCCGTGTAGTAGATTAGTCTAGCTGGATCTAATCATCCGAGATGAATGCGCGCGCCCGCGCTGATTGAAAAGCCCATATATATTGAGTCTATAAAACATGATCATAAGTCTTTGATAGGCTGCAACAAAATGACAAAAGGGTGCATTTTTTTCACACAAGCGGAGCAGGACCTTTTATTCGAAGGATATGAAGAATTTCAAGTTGTAATATGCACAAGGGGTAACACTGCAAAAGCAGCCCAAACCAGAAAAGACGGCTGGCAAAAAGTGGCCGACAAATTAAACGCTAAGTAGTGTGCATTGTATTTACTGAATGCAGCGTTTCATTTCCTATATGTCAGATTAATTATTTTTTAATATGTCATAATTCCAGGATCAAACGTGAGCACAAGGAGAACATGGGAACAGGTTAAAGTGAAGTACAAGAATATACTTCAAACTGGTAAATATTGGTATATAACTATTTAAAGAATTGTTGACATAAAGAATCATATATAATATAAAAAACATTAAATTTAAAGCTAATAAGAAGGCAGACAAGCAAAAAACAGGTGGAAGTCCACGCGGTCCAGACGTAACCCCTGTTTCTGAGGGCATTCCAGGGGGAAGCTCCTCCTCAGAACCAGTGGCAGGATGCAGTGGTCACTTCATTTCAGATAAAGGATGGTCATTGCATACATTTGTCCTCAATGTGTGCCATAGGTATGTTCCATATAGCCCTCTTTTTTTGTTGGGTTACTTGCAGGGAAAGTCATATCCCTAGAACATGTGTCTGACCAGCGAGATATTGACGAAGGTCAAATATTTTTGAAGACGCTGAGTCTGATTATTAATCAGGAGGAGAGGTACATTTTCCAAATAATGTTTGATCAAACTCCACTCTGATCAGTCCCATGTGCCCCAATCACATTTGGAAATCCTGGGTAATGAGAATCTTAGGCTGATTGTGAGATTCTTTACGGAACTGTGGGTGTTTTTGCCTGTGTACCTGCAATGGCACGAAACACCTCTTTTATTGTCTGCATACGCAGATGTCCAGGAAACAGTATGAAAACCCGAAGGAAATATTTCAGAGCCAAACAGACTTTACAAATTGCCTGGCAAACTGCACTTTTAGATAGATTTTTCCACATCACCTACAGTATATAAAAAAGTGCCACTTGCAAAAAACCTCAAAGCAATGTATACTGTCTGTGTGGTTGTGAGAGCCCAACTTCGCTTAGTTTGACTTTAAATATAAGGTGCTAATAAATCTTTGAGGTACAATATTCCCCCTCGGCTAAAGCGGTATCTTTCGAAAATAATTTCCTCAGGGAGCAAAAAAGGATCTTGCCAATCGTGCAAAACCCTCTCAATATGAAATTTTCTTCTTATAATTTGCACACCGATATTAATTGGCCACTCATTCATGATCGGCAAAGCCATGACTGAATGAATTCCATGCATAGACACTGATTAAGTGTGAGCTAATCCTTGTTTACATAGAACAAACCTACTCCGAGCAGGTTTGAGGATTTGGATGTGTTGCTATGACAACACATCCAGCAAGAGTTTTAAAAAACCGACAGATCCAGGATCAGGCCAAATCGTCAACCATTACATCCGGCTAAACAAATAATCCACGTACGAAAAATACCCCCCAGGAAAGGAGGAGAAGATGTGGATGGAAGTGGTGGCAGGTGTCTTGTGATGAATGGGTCTCACCCAAAACCACAGGAACTGCAGGAGTAAAATTTAAAGTACAAACAACAAGTCTGTACAATACCTCTTATGTTAGCAGTTTGTGTGTGCTCTGTACTTGCATTACTTACATATTTTCTTAAGTACAGTTTGTATGAATCCACCTCTGTTTAAATGCAAATCAAGCATTGAAAACAATACAAGAACTAAATAGATTATTTATGGAAACATTAGGAATAATTTGTTTGGGTATGGATCCAACAGTTAATCAGAGTTTGAAATGTGCAGCAAATTGTTTATAATAACATGAAAAATAACTTTAAATAAAATTGCCAATTTTACATGTGAATTCTGGTTGCTATTAATTGATTATTATGGTAACAAATTCCAGACAAATTCATAAAGCATTTCCTGTTCACTATTATCTGCAGTCACATTCAAATGTATACATTTGTGGGTTTTGGCTAAGCCAAGTAAATTTGTCCATTTTTCCATTTAAAAGCTAACTTATTTTTAAAGGCAGTAATTGGCATGGACATAATGACACTCAACCTACCTAACAATGCCTTAAGGACGCCACATTCTATGAAGATTAATTAAGGAACTCCTTAACGTAATCAAATATTTTTAAAGTACTTTGAGTGGAATGTAAAACAAAAGGGTAAAAGGTCACAAATTATTATAACCTTGCCTTTAGAAGCTTTTCTTTAAAGACATAATAACATTTTTTTGCAAAAGGAATAGAGTCAAGTTTTTGCTAATAAAATTATTTGTATGCATTTGACTAAGTACACACTTTTGAAACATTATTAAAGAAAATAAAATTGTCCTGACAAAAACATCAGTGTTGTTTTTGAAGTAAATGATTATTAAGTTATTCCAATTCTGAAATTGTTTGGAAATCCATCACCATTTTAGTATATAGTATACACAAGAGGTCAACTATTTTTAAACTACTTAACTTTTTAAAGTGAATATCCTATATTTACTGGTGACCTTGTTCACCCAATGTTTTCCTGAAAATTCACCTTGTGACCAGCTTAGTTAATCATTTTTCTTCAGGGCCCCATGATGCTCTGTGAGGCCAGCATGACATCACACAGTTGTACCAGCCATGTACATAACTTTCATGGATGTGTGATATAAGATTGTTACCAATGTGCTTCAGGCATGGGTTATGTATGTCACAACCTGGCTAGTACTTTAATTTGATGGCAATATTAACTGGCTATAATGAGGATATTATGAGTACTGTCAAAGGATATGTAATACTGATCCAGTGCAGCATGGCTAACTTGCATGCATAATTAGCCATTTGCTTCTGCTACAATCCAAAACAAGCCTTAAAGGAACCTCCCAGAGAAAGAAAATGCATGCACCCATGTGAAATATTAATAATTAATTATTATTATTATTATTAATTTTTTTTTGGCGGTTATTATTTCATCTGCATCTTTTGTTATTTGATGTATGATGGTACAGTGGTTTGCACTGCTGCCTTACAGCTCAGATTACATTTTTGGTCACAATAATTGGTCCAACATACGTGGAAGATGTTTTCCTAGACTTCAGGGAGATCACAACAGGTCTACTTTTCTCACTTGTTTTTAGCCCATCACATTACATGACTCTTCTGATGATTTTCAGCTGGAGATTTAATTGTCATAATTATAGTCAGTTAAGGGTGGTCAATATGTACTTCTTTGAACCCATTCTCTGTGACTCAGTCAAACAAGTTTATGACTTGACCCAAATAAATCAAGCAGGATTGGTTTTGTCTCAAGTTGTAGAGGTGACCTTCTGTGTGTACAAGAGCTGACAACCAATGAGTGCTCAATGCGAATAGTATTGCCACAAAGAAAGAAGGAAAGTGCATGTGTTAGACTGTTCAAACAAAAGAAAATGTCATTTGTTTGATGCCTCACTTTTAACGTACCACAACAGAAAGGAAAAAAGGAATAAAAAAAGGCAAGATTGAGGATTAACTTGCCATTTGGCCACTGGCACTTTCAGATAATACCTCAGCTGGCTATCAGAATGCAGCTGGCATGCAGCACTTTAAAAATTTGAAATTATACAGACACTTTACCACAGTGTTATGCAATTCCCCAGGAAACTGTAGGAGATTTTGTTTTAGAAGTGCTGATAACAGTTGTCATGGTTCAGTCAGAGTTATTGGCCTAGCTTAAGATTATTTCTTATATATTTAATATTTTTGTTATTTTGTAAGTTTCTGTCTTCTGTTATTAATTGTGTTTGGCTTTGTTCTATATTATGTAAAATTATACTTTTCTTTAATAATGTTATATTTAACTACTTAACTTATAAGTCTTTTGCTTGCATTCTTTGTATTTGTAGATGAAACCTAAAGAGGCAAGGCTAAGAAGCAAAAGTATTGATTTTTCGGGTATTTTCAGATTTGTTTTGCTTTACTCTTGTTTTTGATTGCTGGATTTCTTATTAAGACTTGTTTGCTCTAGGTATTCTTTTTTCAGGCAAAACGTTTTTGTCTGGGTGGTATGGTGGCGCAGTGGTAGCGCTGCAGCCGTGCAGTTAGAAGACTCGGGTTCGCTTCCCAGTTTGCATGTTCTCCCCATGTCTGTGTGGGTTTCCTCTGGGTGCTCCAGTTTCCTCCCAGAGTCCAAATACATGCAGGTTAGGTGCACTGGCGATCGTAAATTGTCAATTGTGTGTGTGTGCCCTGTGGTGGGCTAGTGCCCTGCCTGTGGATTTGTTCCTGTGTTGGCTGGGATTGGCTCCCATGACCCTGTGTTAGGATATAGCGGGTTGGAGAATGATTGACTGACCTTTATGTCTTATTTTTTTGTCTTTCACCTTTATGTGTCTTACAAACAAAAATTTTCACCTATAAAGATTCTCATCTGACTTGTCCTAAAGCCAAAATGGTTTTACGGTTCCCCTCTGACTTTGAGGGCATTTTTGATATTTTTAAGATATTAAAGTATTTTTGAACTTTATAGTAAGGACTCCATTTTAGGCACGTTGATGCTTGCCTGTCGAGTTTGGGGACTGACTGTCAGTCTTTTAGAGGCCCCACATCCTTTCAGTATTTGTTTTGCAACTTGATTCAGAATCATTAAAAGCAGTAAGATGTTATTTAAAAATTCCCAATGCAATAGTATTAAAGGGCAGGTAATCCCAAGCAAAGTTAATTCTGATAACAAAAAGTTATCAATTTAAAATGCAAATAAAAATCAACCCTACACTTGTCAGCATGAAGATTTCTGGTAGCACAAGAAAGTATAGAAATGGCTATGACAGCCACCCACTAGCTGTTTTATAAAACACATTATGAAAAGGTTAATGTAATCAATAGAAAACAGAAGTGCATTGTGTTAAAATTTTGTGCAGTGCCCAGCTGTGGATATGCAGCATCTATAGAACTATTTACTGCCAATAATAACTGCAGTTTGAATGGCTTGCTGACTTCCACTGACCCCATTGACATTTCAGATCAGTATATCTAGAAAGAAAGTTAAAATGTCATCTGAAAACTGACATTATACCTCAACTAAGGGGTCTTTTCCATTTCTTCAAGCCTATTGACAGACAAAGGCTATAGAAAATATCATGCTGAATACCTGCCGCAATTATGAAAGCAAACTACACATTTCTAACATATGTATCCTATTCTAAAAGAAATATTCCAGCTAATTAATTTTGAGGAAGTGAATAATAATGATTCCATTAGTGTGCCCAATCATTGTGAATAGTTCTTATTTGTTTATTTTGTACTGTAGCTAAACATAATACCCTTAACCCAAGATCCACTGCTTTCTAAAAATTCAAATCAGTCTCAGCTATATATATCTTTAATTTGAAATGTGGGAGAGCTGCCTTGTTCAGATTGGATGTCTTATCTACAGCAGGTACTTGTTGTTAAATGTCAGCTTTGAAAAGAGAGCTGTCCTTTGATCGTGTCTAATTCTGAAAAGTAATTTTGTGACTAAAAGACTGCAAGAAAAGATGAACAGCCGAACAAGTGATGGTTTAAGTACCAATAGATTTCTTTGTACTGCTAATACTACACATGTTAAATATAAGAGATAGATTGTGAACTTTATCACCTTCCCAAAGATTAAATTCCATTCTAGTCCATGTAGCCCACAACAGTAATGTTAATTTGCATAGTATCTTGGCCTTGCACTGGATCTGTGACTCACACGGAGTGGATGATATATGAAGAGAGCACACGTATTAGGTAACACATAGAAAATTTGCTGAAAGCATTAGATAAGATCAAGTTAAGGTCAACAACTTTTCATGACTTCAGGAAACAATTAAACGAATAATTAAAAACACAATGTATTGCTACATTTTAAGTGCAATCCAAGAATCATGAATGTTTCGTAATTGGCAGTAAAAAAATACCAAGTTTTTTTTTTTTTTAACAGGAATACTCATTTGCGTACATTGCCTTTTTTTACAGGTTTAAACGATGCAAGTGTATCTGAGGCCAAACATACACACTGTCTCTACCCCATACACACCATATTCTGTTTCAGCCTCATCCCTTCGGTGTATGTATGGTAGGCTTAAGAAAACAGAACTGAACAAAAAATACAAACAAATACATACATAAATAATGGGCAGCACAGGAGACTGGCCATTGTCTTTGTGGAGTTTACTCATTTTCCCTATGTTTATATGGGTTCTTACCAAGTATTTGTTGAACTGGTGACTCTGAATTGGACTATTGTGTATTTGTACATAAGAGGCTGGCTGCAGCCTTGTGCCCAGTGTACAGGGAGATGCCACACCTCTGTACACGCAGAATTGAATTAAGCAGGTTGAAGAAAATATGGACACATCTAGTAAATTAGACTTTTTAAATCCTTTAATTAACTTAACTGATTTTCCAGGACAATTGTTTTTGAAAGTAAAGATTGTGCTTCACTTAAATTTCTTCTGTAGGTCAACCACATGTAGTCACCACACACTCTTCATTAGCTCAGTTGGGTGGCAGTACTGACATGACAGTGTGATGTATGGCCCCTTGGCATATCTTCTTATACATCTTAATGATAAAAATGTGATTTAAGGCTTAAAGTGGTGTGATTCTGTAGATTGTGTCCTGCGGCCTCATGCATAACGACGTGCATAGAATTCACACTAAAACATGGAGTACAGATAAAAGTGGAAATGGGCGCATGCACAAAAAAATTCAGATGCATAAATCTGTGCCTACCCTAACTTCCACGTTCTTCCGCTCCATAAATCCTCCCAGAATTAAGCTTCTGTGAATATGCAAATCAATATAAATAGCTCCTTATGTTTTGTATTCTGTGAAAAGACAATGGTAAAAGTATGGGGGATAAAGAAGAATTTCAGTGAATTCCAAGTAGAGGCAAGAAAAAAGTAGTATTTGTTGGTTTAAGCAGCGATATAAACAACAAAAGGAAGTTGATCGAGTGACAGAGAGGCGGAGAAACTCAAAAGTTCAAGTTCATAAAGTCGCACAGTGCCCGAAATAAATAAGTGGCCAAATATCAAAGTCGCCGTGAAAAGGCGAGCCATAGCCCACCGTCTGAGTGTCATATGGAACCATGTTAGGGTACAGAGAAAAGAAAAACAAAATAGGGAAAAAGTGAAACAAAAATGTCCAAATGTTGACTTTAATCTCAAAATTTCCACTCTAATCACATAGTTTATTTTGTCATTAAAGTAGAACTCATAAACTTCATCTTAAAATCGTTTGATTTACTAGTCTCAAATCCCATTGTAAGTAAAGTACCACATTAAATGCTTCATATTCTATGTGTATTTTTATGTAGTCTATGTGTGTGAATCACTACTTGCTTCTTAAACAGGCTTTCTCTTCTACCGACAGGACACAGAATCCATTACATTCATATTACAGTATATTATAGTATACTATAGTATATTTTAGTATATTATAGTATATTATTATACTAAGATGTATACTTGATATCATTTTGATAATGATAGGAATTAAAGCATGTATTAAACATGGGAACACAGTGGCACAGTGATAGTGACGAGCTGGCACCCCGTCCAGAGATTTTTCCTGCCTCAAAGATGCTTGATGTGCCATGCGCGATCTTCGATGAAATAACATATTATAGCAGTACTGTCTCTCTCAAATGTACTAGCCCTCCTTTATACAGTGGCTCAGGTTGTGCGATATTATAACTGTTGTGGAAGTTTACAGTGAGGTGAGTGTTTTTAGAGCTCTTGGGATGAAACTGGTTTTGAACTGTGAGATTCCTACAGGAAAGGCTCTGAAGTGTTTGCCATACTGTATGGGAATAGTTTAAATAGACTGTGTGCGTGGCTGATGCACCGTGTGCTTAATGCTGTATCCCGATAATCTGATCAGCTGCTGTATAGCTGTGATTCCACACTCAGATACAGTTTGTTAAATACTCTGAGTGGTGCACTGAGAGTGACAACGCTAAAGCAGTGATGGTATTTGGAATAGTTAGTCCATTCCATGCACCATTATATAGTTACGGGTTCATTGCAGCCAGATGCCTTAAAGTAATAAAAGCTATGCGGTTAATTTCAGTATATTTTATAAAGCCATGTCAGGGATGTGAATCTAAAAAAGAAAGGGAAACCACACAGGAACAGTAGCACTACTTTGACACTGGGTGCTGCCAGTTTGCAAAACTGAGTGGAGGTCTTGCATACACAAGGGATTGAGAAGGCGTGAAAATGTGCATGGCTTTACACCAAGTTTAGTTTTCATAAATCACGGTGTGATTGTGGAAATGGGCGTACACAACATTTTTGTGTGCATGCACCATTTATATATGTGGCACCTGGACTTCAAACCACAACCCTTGTCTCAGTTTCACTGTGACCCTGAGCATGCCACTTGCTTTAACGTTGCTACAATTATAAAAGTGTAACCGTAAACAATAGTAAGTTGCTTTGTTTGTGTCTGTGATTTATATAATAGCTAGGTGAAATACCCAGAGTTGCCCAGGAGGAAGATAATTTTTTTTTTCATTGTTTGAGAAAAATATAATTTTAAAAAACCACAACTTTAAAAAAAAAAAAATTAACAGACAATGAAGACTCACTAATGTGCTTGTCTTGTGGTCTTGTGTGTATGTTATCATCCAGTTGATGCTCGGAACGAGTCAAGTCTATTTTATTTCAAGAGCAATAGGGGCACGGTGGTCCTCAAACATAAAGAATGCTGGCAGTCACCTCCAGTTCGCCCTCTGGTGGTCATTCCGAGTGTCAACTGGATGATAACATGCATACAAGACTGCAAGATTAAAGCCCCCACCCGACCAAGAATGGGTGGGTTTGGGTTGATTTCACCCTACAGTATTTTTAGTCGACCAATGAGAAACGTGTACCATATATAATGAAAATCGCTCCAGCCATTTGGAAGTGATGCTGAAACATACATTCATACACACACACACAAACATACATTGACTTATATATATATATATATATAGATTAAAAACTTAACCTAGCTCTTAAGTATTTGAAAATTTCCAAAAGTGGGATTTAACAATAAAGCATTTAAATAAATTGCTCATTTGAGTTTACATTATATAAATGTTTTGCATGCATTCTTTGCTTTAGAAAAAGTATTAAGTGCCATTATCTTTTTTTTTTTAATACAACCTGTAATTATAAAGTTTCTAGTTATAAAGCATAAACTTCTACACAAAATCATATATCTTGTATTTTATGCACTTCATAGATTGCTTGCTGTCAAGCAGTAGGTAATTTGTTGGCAGTTAGGTTATTCGAAGCAAGCATTTCAGCATTTGCAGAGAAATACCTTTTTAATAACCTACATTAGCAGAAGGATTTGTGAACTGCTGTTGTGATTTAGGGTTTTAATGTATTGATTTGAAAAGATATCGTTTTCTGCATATCTTTTAAGACTCCATCATGTCACAAGCTTTGTGGCCTGCCTTTTAAAAAAGTGATATCTCTTTCTTTCTTTCTCTCAGTCAACCACTGTTTTTTCCTTGTTCTTTTCAGGTGCTACTTTGCAGCATATACAGGCCAACTAGGCATTTTATTTTGAAGAATGAATTCCAGTATATATAGATTTATTTTGTGGAAGTCTTTTACTTAATATTATTGTAGATACCACAGGTAGTAACAGTGTGTCACATTCTGTGCCTGCAATCAGGGAAGAGCAATACACAAAAATAAAGTGAACTAAATTGAACTGGTAAGAAAAGAATTTGTGGCAACCAAAATGAAAAGCAAAAGAGCGCTGGGGACCCTGGAGATCTATGCTGGCTGGATTGAAATCAGGGTCAAGCCAGGGTAGCCGCCTTTGTTTCCAGGTGGTTTGCTCACCCTCTAGTCTACGGGTCAAATCTAGCAGTAAGTGGATGTTGTTCCGTAGCATTTCACCACAAAGTTTCTCATCTATCCCTGAAAGGACTGCATCAATAGCGAGCTTCTCAACAATGTGCTTGAAAGTATCTCTGTGGATTCAGCTTTGAATCAGGTCCACTAAGTCCTAGACCTGCCCTTGTATGGGGCAGTCTGGATCAATATGCCACAGACAAAACTGGCACCCCTTGACCACTGGGCTGACAGCCATGCAGAGGAGGATCTGTTGCTTCAAGAAGTCATAATCATCGAGTCTTTCGGTAGGGAGGTTTTGGGGTTTCATTGGTGCAAGACCCCACTCTCCAAGCCTGAGTCTCAGTATTTTAGCAAAACCAGCTTTATTCAACTTGAAACAGGAACAGCAGGGTTATTTATTGCAACGGGAGCTACCACTCTCCTAAACACAGACACAGCAAACAGGCATATTCGGGGCCAGGTCAGTGGCCAAATTATACTGTTCCTTGCATTTATAATGTCCCTTGCAGCACCCATCAGTGACAGGCTCGTATAGCGCGATCTCGATTGGCTCGTAGTTGTTTCTGCTCCGTTATTCTTCTGCACTGCGAACCTGTGGCTGCTTCGGCAATGGATAAACATTCCTTCACATATGCAGCACTCATGCTTCAGCATGTTTTCCTAAAAGAGTTCAGAAATCTCACAATGTCTAGAAGAAATATTTATCAATAACACATATGGCATAAAATAAAATAAAATGCTTTTTTAATGACAAGCTGCCATTTTGTTCAATTTCTTCTAATGTCATTTTTACTATTTGTGTAACAATATATATATATATATATATATAGTGGTATATAGGGGGCGTTCTCCAAACACCAGGTAAAAGTCCAAAATTCGACTTTATTAAATCTGCACAGTGCACAAAGCACACTCTCCACCACTATTCTCATATAATAACAATAACTACAATAATAAACACAATAAACCAATCCTCCAGTTCCCAGACGCGTTGCCACCCTTCCACCCATCTCAGCTCGCCGTCGGGGAGCTCCCATACTCCTTTTATATTCCCTGACCCGGAAGTGTTCCAATCCCCAGTCCATGTGACTCTCAATCACTTCCAGGTCAGGTACAAGTTCTTTTCTTCACCCTGGAAGCACGTCATTCCTCTTGTCCACGTGTGCTTCCTGGGCGTAGGGAAAATATCCATTATTCCTCCTTGCTGCGTCCCCTAGTGGCCCCCATGGCATCCAGCAGGGCTGTGCATAAAAACTACATTGTCCATGATGCCCTGCTGGTCTTCTGGGGTCCTCCATACTGCAGGGAGGGCTCCACCTGGCGGCTTGGGGGTATTGGCCGGGATAAACGGCCGGCCATCCATCACACTAAATATTCACGGGTGAAGGGCTGTGCTTATGCATAGGAAGATGAGATGGTCAGGGTGGTGTTTGGCACAAACTCGGCGAAACTGCGAGAGAAACTTTTAAGTGCCGGGTCTTAGCTAACATTAAATACAGCCGTGGACATCACACGAGATGGCACTAGCACAGCTGGAAACCTTCGATGCATGTACACCGAGCGGCTCACGTGAACTGATGCAGTGCACAGACAAAAAGCATCAGTTCCAAAGAGTGCTGAACAAAAACCGAATTACACAATTGAGAAGGCAGCAAAAAAATATGAAGCGTGTGATACATACAAGCATATTTATAAGTGCAGCTACTGCGGAAACAAAGCACACGGTGGAAAAAGTCAATGTCCTGCTAAAGGAACACAGTGTAAAAAAAAACCCATGCATGCAGTGTGTCACGTCTCAGATAAAGAGGAAGACGAGCTGTTTATTGATGCAGTAAGAAACAAATCGATGAATGAAACCTGTTATCTTTACAACGATTGACAAACACGGAATGTAACTTGAACACATCCTAAAAATACGAACCTGATTTAAAAAAATAATGATAATCAAATCCTTGATGAAAGCAACACTCCTAACACTCACAAAACAATTACATTTACACTCATGTTATGTTATTTTTAAAATGTTCCCTTTTCTTTTTCATAACTTCTTTAACACACTACTTCTCCGCTGCGAAGCGTGGGTATATATATATATATGTATATATATACCACGATCTACTTATGCTGAAATAGATAAACCTCACGCCATGGCGCAATGGTAGAGGCTTTGCCTCTAGCGCCGACGTACGAGGTTCGATTCCTGAGAGGTGGTGCACTGAGTATGTACGTGTGCTTCCCGATTAATTTTACCTTCGCATCCCCTTGGTTTGAGACGTATGAAAAAATATGTGGTTAACGCAGAAAGACAGATCACCAATTGAAGCTTTATGAATAATGGATACTTTATTCGCCATCAATGATTGTTTTGGTAAATACATACTCAGTGTATTCATTAGATGAATGGTAAAAAAGTAAGAGCGAGGGGAGGGTGACTTATTGAGGCACGCAGGCAAAACCACAATAGCACGCGGGCTTGATGTACTGTAGTACGCGTCAACTCGATCTGAATTGCGCGATCACATTCGAAAAAATATATCTTTTCAAGTTCTATTTAGTCCATACGTGTCAAACTCAAGGCATCCGGCCCGGCGTGTAATTATATCCGGCACCATGAGATCATTTTAAATACTGTATTATTGTTATTAATGGCCCGGGGATATGAAGCGCTGGCAACACAATAAACTACAGATCCCATAATGCAGCGCTTCAGCTGCCTTGCCAACACTTACCGCGTTAATCAAGTCTAGCTTATGATGCTGCAAGTTATTGCGAAGCTAGCCCACACGATGCCGAAGAGAAAAGTTGATTCTGAAAATAGAGCCTTTAAAACCGATGGGAGGCTGAGTATATGTTTACTGACATTGCCGGTAAACCCGTGTGTCTCATTTGTGGAGCTAATGTGGCTGTAATTACAGAATTTAATCTAAGACGGCACTATGAGACAAAACATCAGGATAACCTAAAAGACTTGAATGCAATGAAGAAGATACAGAAAGCAGAAGAGTTAAAGAAGAATCTGAAACTTCAGCAGATGTTTTTACCCGTGCAAAATCACAAAGTGATTTCAAGTGAAGCTGCTTTTATGGGAGACACAAATGCACCAGTGCAATTTGCCCCACTTTCCCTGTTGCCAAGTAATGTTGAACCAAGTCGTCACAACGGTGTTCCCAAATACGCACTTTGCTGATAAACTGAGCGCACAGCGCACTGAGTTCGCACGGCGCTTTGGTGACTTTGAAGAACAAAAAGAATTTTGAGTTGTTTCGCAACCCTATTGCCGTCGATGTGGAAACTGCACCTGTGCAGATTCAGATGGAGGTGATTGAGCTGCAGTGTAATGGCACACTGAAGGCAAAGTACGATACTGCAGGGCCCGCACAGTTTATTCACTCCATTCCCGTAGAAATGCTCCAGCTCCGTCTACATGCGGCTCGAACCTTGTGCATGTTTGGTAGCACATATCTGTGTGAGAAGCTCTTCTCAGTCATGAAGACTAACAAAACAGCACACAGGAGTCGCCTCACTGATGAGCACCTGCAGTCCATCCTGAGAATCTCCACAACACAGAACCTCACACCAAACAGAAACGAACCTGTGGCCAAAAAAAGATGCCAGCCGTCCAGCTCTAAAATGACATAAGAGCAAAGACAACTGAATGATTTGATTTGTTATTGCTGAAACGAACACATTTTATTTATATTTCCAGGTTTTGTTATGCAGCATGCTCATATTTGAATTTGTATATTTTTGACAGGATATATTTTTATGGAGAGCAAAATCTTTTGGGATATTTAAAATTTAAGTTTATTTTTTATATAAAATTACATAAGAGTAAAGAAATTTGAATGTTTGTTCTTTTAACGTTTACTTTATTTCTAACTTGTATAATTTAGACAGGATATATTTTTATGGAGAGCAAAATATTATAAGTTATTTAAGGTTTAAGTTGATTTATTCCGGAATAATATTCCTGTCTGTTTTTATTCATATTTATGTTAAAAACAGTTAAGTTTTAAAAGTTTAGCTTTAGTGTGTTAAATAAATGCTTATCCTGTTCGGTCCGCGACCTAAAGTGTGTTTTGGATTTTGGCCCCCTGTGCAATTGAGTTTGACACCCCTGATTTAGTCGACACAAATATCTTTGGTTGGAATGTAAGGCGAATTTACTCTTTACATTTGTATGGTGAAGAAAAATGTATGCAATGATGCCTACATTTAACTTACATTCCTACCAAAGAAATTTCTGTCGACTAAATAAAAATTCCTTCTATTTAAAATTTAAATAGAACTTGAACAGATATGATAGTTCATAATATCCACGCAGACTTGCACGTAAGAGCAGGAGTCATCCGTTTTAACAAACAGCGTATTGCACTGATACGAAATAGCCTGCCCATTTAATTATTTAGGAATGGATAAATAAATTAAGATTTTGTACAAATAATGTTTTTCATTTTTCTTCCTTGATGGATTCTGCCACCCCCAGCAACAGTTGCTCGCACCCCAAAGAGTATATATATGTGTGTGTGTGTATATGTATATATGTAGATATGTATGTATATGTATATATGTTTATATATGTGTGTGTGTATGTATTGTGGAGGATGGCCGGCTATTTATCCCGGCCAATACCCCCAAGCCACCAGGTGAAGCCCTCTTTGCATCATGGAGGTCCCCAGAAGACCAGCAGGGCATCACGGACAATGGAGTTTTTATGCACCGCCCTGCTGGATGCCATGGAGGCCACGAGAGGGAGTTGCAGGGAGGACCGAAGAGTTCTTTGTGCCCTATGACCCGGAAGTTCGTCATAGGAAGAGCGATGGGCTTCCGGGTTGAAAAAAAGTACTATTTACCCTGACCAGGGAGTATATAAGGACTGTGGGAGCTCCTAGACAGCGAGCTGAGTTGGGAGGCAGGGTGGCTAAGCGTCTGGGAGGTTGGAGGATTTGTTATTTGTGATTGTTTATTGTTATTGGAGTATTTGGGAGTGGAGGGTGCTTTGTGCACATTATTATTATAATAAACTAGCAAAATACCCGCGATTCGCAGCGGAGAAGTAGTGTGTTAAAGAAGCAATGAAAAAGAAAAGGAAACATTTTGAAAATAACGTAACATGATTGTCAATGTAATTGTTTTGTCACTGTTGTGAGTGATGAGTGTTGCTGTCATATATCTATACTAATAAAAGGCAAAGCCCTCACTCACTCACTCACTGACTCACTCACTGACTCACTGACTCATCACTAATTCTCCAACTTCCCGTGTAGGTAGAAGGCTGAAATTTGGCAGGCTTATTCCTTACAGCTTACTTACAAAAGTTGGGCAGGTTTCATTTCGAAATTCTACGCATAAGGGTCAAAACTGGAAGCTATTTTTCCCCATATAATGTAATGGAGTTGAGTTGAGTTGGAGATGGCCGTTGGGGGCGGAGTTTCGTGTGACATCATCACACCTTCTACATAAGTACGTAGAGAACAAGGAAGAACTCCAAACAGCGATGAGCACAAAATGCCATTTCACAATTGAGAAGGCAGAAAAACATTATGAAGCAAATGATGCATACAAGCATATTCATAAGTACAGCTACTGCGGAAACAAAGCACGGCGTGAACCGTAAGTTTATATTAAATTAAGTTCATAGACAGGCTGCCACTAGCGTTTGTAATTTAGTGCCTGCCCATATAAGGCCGTCCATCAGCGGCAATCCAATACAAACACTGCCGGTAAATGTTCACGGGTGAAGGACTGTGCTTATGCAGAGGAAGATGAGATGGTCAGGGTGGTGTTTGGCACAAACTCATTGAAACTGCGAGAGAAACTTTTAAGTGCCGGGTCTTAGCTGACATTACACGAGATGGCACCAGTACAGCTGGGAACCTTCGATGCAAGAACACCAAGCGGCTCACGTGAACTGACGCAATGCGCAGACAAAAAGCAACAGTTCCAAAGAGTGCTGAACAAAACCGAATTACACAATTGAGAAGGCAGCAAAAAAATATGAAGCGTCTTATACATACAATCATATTCATAAGTGCAGCTACTGCGGAAACAAAGCACACGGTGGAAAAAGTGAATGTCCTGCTAAAGGAAGACAGCGTAAAAAAACGTGCATGCAGTTTGTCACATCTCAGATAAAGAGGAAGACGAGCTGTTTATTGATGCAGTAAGAAACTAATCGATGAATGAAACCTCTTATCTTTACAGCGATTGACAAACACGGAATGTAACTTGAACACATCCTACAAATACGAGCCTGATTGAAAGAAATAATGATAATCAAATCCTTGATGACAGCAACATTCAATAACACTCACAAAACAATTACTGTATATTGACAATCATGTTACGTTATTTTTAAAATGTTCCCTTTTCTTTTTCATAACTTCTACTTCTCCACTGCGGTACACGGGTATATATATATATAAATGTATGTATATATATACCCCAATCTACAATACATACTTTAGCATAGACAAGCCACACGCTGTGGCAAATTGTAGAGTCTTAAGCCTCTACGCCGACATTCGAGGTTCGATTCCCGAGAGGGGGTGTACTGACTATGTACCCGCGCTACCCGATTCATTTTACCTTCGCATCTCCTTGGTTTGGGACGTATGAAAAAATATTAGGTTAACGCAGAATCATGTTACGTTATTTTTAAAATTTTCCCTTTCTTAGCACAAGCACAGCTGAGAAGCTTCGATGCATGTACTCCATAACGCGTTAAAAAATAACGCATTTAATCACACTTTCAATTCCAAGCAAGCGGAACTTTTGTCAATGCATGATTTCCTGGTACATCCATTACACTGATGCACACATCACAGCTACAAAAATGTTAGAGTCGGAATAAAGCGCGTTCCTACGACTGATCATTTCGACTACCCGAGCGAAGCCTTGATAAAAGCATGGTTTTGTGCACACTGAAAAGCAAGCAAAATTAGATGCATTACAGAAAGCGGACTTTGTGGCTCTTACTGGGGATCATTGGACTTCCGTGACCGTTAGTAATTAAAACAGCTTCAGTTTACAATATTCATGTCCATGTCTATTATTTGATTCTGTCGCCCACTAAAACCGTTTTAAATTAAACAAAAAAAAACATTTGCGATTTGGGGCAAATTTACGTGTGCGATTACATACGATTAATCAAGATTAATTCTTACACAGCCTCTAATTAATTGGATTAATTTTTTAATCGAGTCCCACCCCTAATATATATATGTAGATATATATATGTAGATTTGTATATATATGTGTATATAAAGTATATATGTAGATATGTATATGTTGTATATACAGTATGTATATATGTGTGTGTATATATACACTATGTATATATATGTATGTGTGTATATGTATATATATAACTGTATATATGCATGTGTATAGATGTGTGTATATATATATATATATATATATATATGCCAGCAACACTCATGACAATGACAAAACAATTACATTGTCAATCATGTTACGTTATTATTAAAATGTTTCCTTTTCTTTTTACTTCTCAGCTGCCAATCGAGGTATTTTGCTATATATATATATATATATATATATATATATATATAATATAAATAGATAGATATGACAACAACACTCATATCAATGACAAAACAATTACATTAACAATCATCTTACGTTATTTTTAAAATGTTTGCTTTTCTTTTCATAACTTCTTTAACACACTACTTCTCAGCTAAGCTTGGTATTCTGCTAGTACATATATACACATATATATATATCTACATATATACACATACATATACATACACACATACATACATACACACACATATATACACACACATATAAATATATATACATACACACACACATATATAAACATATATATACATATACATACATATCTATACTAATAAAAGGCAAAGCCCTCACTCACTCACTCACTCACTCACTCACTCATTCACTCACTCACTCACTCACTCACTCACTCATCACTAATTCTCCAACTTCCCGTGTAGGTAGAAGGCTGAAATTTGGCAGGCTCATTCCTTACAGCTTACTTACAAAAGTTGGGCAGGTTTCATTTCGAAATTCTACGCCTAATGGTCATAACTGGAAGGTATTTTTCTCCATTAACTGTAATGGAGTTGAGCTGGCAATGACGTGGGGGGGAGTTTCGTGTGACATCATCACGCCTCTCACGTAATCACGTGAACTGACTGTCAACGCAGTGCGTAGAAAACCAGGAAGACCACCAAAAAGCGCTTAAGAAAACATGCATTATATAATTGAGAAGGCAGCGAAACAATAAGAAGCGGCGAGTGACATATACTACCATATTCATGACTGCTGCTACCTCGGAAGAAAGCAAGGTGTAAACCTAAACTTTAAATTAAGTTCATAGACAGGCTACCGCTGGCGTTTCACATGCCCACAGGTAATGCGGGATACAAGTTTAATGAGAGGACGCAGGATATAAACGAGAGTTTTGATCACTTTGTAACTAAGTTAAAATTGTAGATGAAGGGGTGTGCTTATGCAAATTCCGAGAGACTGTGTTTGTGGGGGATTGACAGTTAAGGCGGTGGGGGAGTCACGTCATCATCTCCCTCCCATTCATCTCATTTGGCTCTGAGCTGAGCTCATGCTAACGCCGTCTTTCGAAGCAACTTCGTCACACTGCCACCAAATACTCACAGAAAAATCCACAAGTTAATACACACGCTGTCTCTATAGAGTTTCTCCACACTGAATCCTCCAGGCACTACTTACAAAAGGTTACATTGACAATCATGTTACGTTATTTTTAAAATCTTTCCTTTTCTTAGCACAAGCACAGCTGAGAAGCTTCGATGCATGTGCTCCATAACGTTAAAAAATAATGCATTTAATCACACTTTGCATTACAAGCACAGGGGAGCTTTTGTCAATGCATGATTTCCTGGTACACCGATTACTTTGATCAGCGCATCCCGATTCATTTTACCCTCGCACCACCTTAGTTTGAGAAGAAGTATGAAAAATATGAGGTTAACACAGAAAAACAGATCACCAATTCAAGCTTTATGAATAATCGATTCGCCATCAATAATTGTTTTGGTAAAGCCATCCTCCTTCCATTTTATAATTTTTCCGCCACTAGCCGTGATTAAATGAACGGTAAATAAAGTAAGAGCAAAGCGAGGGTGACTTATTTAGGCAGGCATATATATGACAGCAACACTCATGACAATGTCAATCATGTTACGTTATTATTAAAATGTTTCCTTTTCTTTTCATTACTTCTTTAACACACTACTTCTCCTCTGCGTAGGGTATTTTGATATATATATATATATATATATATATATATATATATATATATATATATATATATATATATATATATATATATATATATATATATATATATATCTATCATATAATATATGAATGACCTCCAAAGAGCGCTGAGACTTTTGATATCATGAACGTGTCTGCAAAAACTGTGGTCTCCTGCCCTGCAAAAGTCGAGCAGCCAGCGCGGCATAGCTGTGCCGGCCTTTGAGACGCTGACTGCGCTTCTGCCTTAAGTCAAAGTGAGCACTTTTAATTTTTTCATCCTCCCCCTGCGCTATAGCCCAGACAAGTGCAAACACGGGACCCCTTTTCTACACCACGGCAAAATAATATTAAGGCAATTCACACTTTCTTTTGCACGATACGATTATGAGGTTCTCACCCGGATTATGAAGACACGCACACGAGTAGAGGACTGACAGT